>NC_141701.1:43382317-43404817 GCF_971803275.1 Cyanistes caeruleus
GGTATGTGCATATTGTCATAAAATTGTTAACATATTAAATTAGTATAGATAATTAAGAAAATAATTTTTTATAGTTAAGCAGATCTTTTTATAAGTTACTAATAAGAACAGCAGTATTTACCACTGCCTGCATTTGTGTGATTCACAGCTGAACACTTCTTTTGTGTATTCAGTGACAAATGGCAATCACTTTATCATTTATCTTATGACAAATAGCAGATTCAGCCACAAACTGCTGGCCGTAGCAAACTTACAGGATGAAGTTCTTTATTGTTTATGGTTTGTGGGTTGATGTATTCATGCCTTGTTTATTTGTGAAATGAACAAAAATCAGTAAGCAGACATGAACAAAAAATTTGGCCACACAATCAATTGTACTCCGTTCCCATTCCCATTTTCCAAGGACCTTGCAAGGAAATTCGCTGAACTAAGTCTAAGCTGTAAGCTGCCTTTAGAAAAAAAAAAAAAGTCATTAAAGGATGCACCAAATTGTGACATTATGCCCTTAAGCCAAAATAACACTGAATGGAGTTCCTACCTCACATTAACCTCCTGAATAAGGGTCTCAGTTTCACAGATAGCTGTTGTCGTAGGCAAGTGATGTCAGACAATGCTAGAAGAAAATTTTCATGCTTTGATGGCAGTCAGCCTGAGCAATATTTTTGTTTTTACAGGCTTATGTATTTAAAGGCAAGTAACCAGTGACATATTTTATAAATTGACATACTGTATTACTAAACAGATTTTTAGGTTGCTTTTACTGCAGTTATTGTGCACTTATTTACATAGGTTGGTATGGGTCAGGTTGTCATTAGGGAGCAAGGTCTTTTCTTGTCCTCTTTTTTAAATTTCTACTTAAAAAGACTTCTGTTCTGTAGGGTGTCACTGTAGAAGTGTGCACACCATTGTAGAACGGCATGAGGCTGTGCCAGGGGAGGTTTAGGTTGGATATTAGGGAAAGGTTCTTCTCTCAGAGGGTGACTGGGCATTGGAAGAGGGAAGTGGTCATGGCACCAAAGCTGACAGAGTTCCAGATGTGTTTTGGACAATGTTCTCAGGCACAAGGTGTGATTTCTGGGGGTTTCCTGTGCAGGGCCAGGAGTTGGATTTTGATGATCCATGTGGGTCCCTTCCAGAGCAGGATGTTCTGTGATTCTGTGATACTGGGAACCCATTTAAAAATAAACAATATGTGTATACAAAGTGCAAGGATGTCTAGAATTTTGTGTAGCTGTAGGTGAAAGAACTGTTTTCCTGAAATATGTTGTGAAGTAAATATGACTATCTTAGTTGCAATGAGTTGTAAAAGACAGTTTCTCAGATAAATGACACTTCACCCAGTTAGGGCTGTAAAAATAAACAACCTCTTCTGGAGTGAATTAAAAGTTTGGTTACTGAAAATGAAACACTGGTATGATGTGCTCTCTCTATTCTACTCTATGTGAAATTCAAGTCACTTCATTCTGAATGTTTGAGAGTACCTGCTTCTAATTTTGGTCCACTTTCTGACAAAGCAAACCCTAAATCTGGTGGAATCAACCTTCATGAATCTACCTTCCTATAAGGAATCTTAGGGTTACATGGTTAAATCATAGCTGCTCCTGTGTTATTACCAAGCCTAGTTGTGAAGAATTGTCTGGAAAGGAAAGTGCAAGGTGAGACCTGGACTCAAGTGATCTTACAGGTTTTCACACTTTTGACCATCTGAGGCAATTCCTTTAAAGTCATGTTCTGTGACCAGTCTGTCTCAATATAGCTCCACAACTAAGCAAAACACAGGTCTATGGTATTTCAGTTCCTGTCGTCCCCATATAAACTTCAGTTTGCAAAAGCAAAATTTTTCATTTTTTATTTCAAAGTTCTTTTAGCTCTGGAATTGAAATTCATAGCAGTCTATATACAGAAGCCTGAATCACTAAATTAGTTCAGTCACTAGGGTTCAACCACTGGAAGTTCACCACAACAGTCTAAATCCCACATGTATGTTTTTCCTTCCAAACTTCAAAACTGCATGATACCTCTGTATTAAGAACAGGAGTCTTCTAGTACGAAAGTGAGGACTTGGCCTTTTTTTATTTTGTCTAAGTATGTTGAATGTGTCTGTTCATGAACAGACAAATTATTTTTCATCTATGTTTGTAGTTCATTGACTCATTAATATATGAAGTGTGTGGTGTACATACTACAGTAAGGAAATGAAAACTTTTCAAATACCTCATCAACCTAAATTATTTCCTTATTTCATTTTAGTAGCTTCATGTATATACCAAAGCGAAAATAATCAGATGGAACAAAGGAATGATAAATATGTAGCCTGCTTTTTCAACATTTCGTGGAGACTATAAGTATAAATAGCCATCAAATTGACAACTTATGATAATTACCTGTCAGCAAAACATTTTCCTTGATGTTAAACTCATTATCTCGGTTAGCTGAGATCTAGGAAAATAGGAGACACGTTGGTGTCACTAGTTTGGTCTGGAGCTTCTTTTTATTCACTTTTCTCAATATTAAGACAACAGTTGTGTAACAACTGTCACTTGAAATTGTGTTACTCAATAATGATTTATTGAAAATGGTTAGACCACTTGCCTTTAAGAAAAAGAAAAAATTCTAAAAAAAGCATCATCTTCAGAAAAAGGGCATTAATATCCTGTCTTCTCTCATTTGAGGAAGTAAAGATGTGAAATATCTGACCTTTTATTACAAAATTTTAATTCTAGAGCTTTATGCAATTGCTTAGAACTTTGTATTTTAAATAGCTTGTCTAAATGACTAATTGATTTATAAGTGAATTTGCTGTTTCCAGAATGCAGCATTGTACATCTGGCAAGTTGCACGAAGTGTATCAATAACTTGAACCACTAAAAAATTCTTTAGTATGTGAATTGTATTCTGACCCCGTAGTCAACAGAAAGAGAACTATGGAAAGGTAATAGATGTGGCTCACATACTACAGCCAAACCTAGTATTAACAAAAAAACCCAAAAAAACAAAACAAAAAAACCCCCCAAAAGCTGAACCTGCCATTGTATGGTAGAGCAATTTAGTTGTAATCATTTTAAACTACCTGGTTAAAGAATAAGGGATTTGAAGTCTCATCTCCAAAGTATCTCAACTGGCAATGCATTGATGAATAAATGGGTCACAATGATTCTGTAGAAGATGATTTTGATGACAGAAGCATCATATGGTAGTATAGACAGTTGCCTGAGGCAAAAAAAATGAAATATGGTAAGCAATCCAACTAATGACCCAAAAACTGTGGTACTGGGACTTGTGACAGTGAAGTCACACACCCAAACCCACACTCCATCAGTCTGGGGTGTTGTGAGTCTTGTAGTAACTGTAGTGAACTATCTCTTCAGAGAGAAGTTACTGAAGAATATAGAGCATCACTAGAGAAAGAACTATGGTTTAAATAATTTCTTTAAAATTTAATCATTAAAATCATTAAAATTTCAGATATACCAAAGAAACACAGCTTTGATAAAATATGAGACTGTCCTGTTAAAGAATTTCAAATAGATGTGTACTTAAATCATGTATTACAAGACTCCTAGTGTGTATGAGCTTTTACTAGGCTCATCAGTTAAGCTTAAAAAAATGGAATTTTTGAGCAAAAATGCCCTTCATTAGGTCACCATTCAGAAGCTGTGCTGAATCTAAAAGTGCAAATTTGTAGCTAGGCAACAATAGTGTTTTTTTGTGTTCAGTGCATGCCTAAGGTCACAACTGAAGACTTAGTTTATCAGATAGTCTGAAAGAGAAATGAAGTTCTGATTTTATGTTAATAAATTAGCTTCACCAGTTTAAGACCTGGAGTTTGCTACACATAACCCCCAGATTTAGTAATATAATTACTAAATGATTACATGACTAAATGACTACATGATTACAATAAAATAGTAATTCCAAATTCTTCTTTGTTAAGTAGGAAATACAGAACTATCTCCTAATGTTCCCTGCCATTTCTTATAGTGAAATGGGGTTAAACATGGAACTAAATGTCCCATCATACCACATCACTTTTTCTACTGGAGAAGAGAGAAGCTGACTCAGAATATGTTCTAAAATCTAGCTCAAAAATGGGATCCTGCTAGCATTCCAAGAAGAGTCGATGTCTACAAGACACACATCAGAGATATTTAGAGTGTTGACTATTGAGACACAAGCATGCCCCAGGAGAATTGTTTCCCTCTTGATGAAGGAGCAGAGGTTTTGATGAGGCTACGAGGCAGACATTTTATGCTCCTTCTATCCATTTTGAACTTGAAATAATGTGTTGATTATACTAGCTAGGAGTAACAGGTGTTGATTGTACTAGCTAAGAGAAACAGGAGTTTTAGGACTGTAATTATTAAGAGGTTTCCTGATTAATTAATATTCAAAATTAAGGTATACCTGTTTCTGCAATGCAAATAAGCCCCATAGGGGCTGTTTCAATGCAATAAATGGCATACACCAGTATATTTGGACTTGGTACAAACCAAATTATACTGGCAGACATGAGGAACACAATTCTACAATTTTATTTCTAAATGCTCCTGTCCATCTCTAAAGAAGGAGGAAAAGCCTCCAGTATATTGTGTTAATATTCATTATTGACAAATAATAATTTCTGTAGGTGAATGATTTTTTTCTGTCATGTTTTCTAGCACTGCAGTTCCAGTGTTGGTAGTTAGATCATAGCAAGATTGTTAGTTGAGACTTGTGTTTGTGACATATGGAATGCAGAACTGTCTAGTCATCACCAGTATTCTGTACTTCCACAGTCTTTAAGCATTTTCAGTCAGCCAAATTTTTCTATTATCAAAAATCATTTAACTGCATGATTTACTCAGGTTGATTTCAGTAGCTTAAATTTCCCAGGAAAATGTGTCCCTAAGAGGAATGAGTGGTTAAATTAGCTGAAATAGCACTTTTGAGAAACTGAACAGGTGTGATTTGAATACACATTTTACTTAGATGTTAATAGCTGCCCAGGCCTATGCTTTGTTAATAGAAATAGAAATCATTATTTAAAGCTTATTGAAATTTGTTTTATTTCCCTTTGGCTCTTTAGATAGAAGACACCACCCATCTTTGTTGAAGTATATTGGGTGTTTTTTTGAGTAATGGTAGTCAAAAGATGTCATTACTTTTTGATCATGTCAGAGATCAAAACAGTTGCAAACCATTTGCATGTTAGCAAGCACAGGGATGATCCAATGCTGGAAAATAATGTTTTAATAGGCACATCAGTCTTCAGCAGGCTTTGATACAGACCAGTCAAACAAGAATTAGAAAGAGTTTGCCAGTGTTGAGGTGTAGATCATATTTTTTTACGGAAAACTAGATATGACAGTTGACTTCATATAGATAGTGGAAAAAACAAACAAATGGTACGAAGAAGCAGAGGATATTTTAAAGAAAAGAAGAAAAATTGTCCCTTTTTGCCCAAAATCACAACAGAATCTATAAATTAGTGTCTCATGGCAGTTTGTGTAATGGATATGAATGACTGTTTTTCTCAGAGGCCATAATCCAATGCAGTTGCAATAACCCAGTTTTTTTAAAAAGACCTGCATGCGCAGATTTTGCATGTCAGAGTGTATTTGAACAAAGGCCAAAACTGGTATTTCCTTCTCTTAGAATGCCATGCTCATACAAACATAAACAGATTCTCCATCAGGTTGCTGTAGGTTTTGATAAAGGCTTTGAGTACAAGTTCAGGTAGGCTGATCATAAGCAAGACTTAAAAGATCTAAAAGGGTTGGCTTCTCTTCTTGTAGATCAGTAGAAAAAGAAGTCAGAAGATTGTCCAGAAGTCTTTCAGTCGTTTTCCACTAAAACCTGAAAATTCCTATGCACTTCACCAAGAGAATAATTTTAAACATCCAAGTTAGTTCAAAATCCAAGTTCAACCAATATGTACAAAAGACTTTTTCTTTATAAATATTTGGTTTTTTAATATTCATTTCTAACTTGATCTACAGTAAACATCACAATGGTGGTGAAAATCATCTACAGACTAGTTAGGTCAGGATCATGATACCTATTTCATTGTTTTATCTACCCCTATTTTGTCAGAACATCTTTTGGCTATTGTAGAATACAATGGTTGTATCTTCCCTCTCCAAAATCTTTGCAGCCTTGTTTTCTTCAGAAACACGTCTTCAAAGTATTTTAAATTTTCTTTCCCCCCATTTCTTTAATGTTTTGCATGTTGTGTTTATCTAGACCTAAACTTCCTTTATCCTACAGAGATAGTTTAAGGCACAATGAGTTTCCAAAATGAAGCTGAAGGGTTTTACTCTTTTGCAAAGATCACCATTTGTAGTTACCCTTATGCAGAAACATGTACTGTTATTCAGTTCCCTTCTTATCATTCCTAAAAGCTTTTCACACTTCAGTTTCCACAAATGCAATTGTTTTTGGTGCAATCAGGTTCAGAAAATCACTGTTGCATAGTGATTTTCTTCTGCACTGGACAAGGTAGTTTCTATCTTTTAAAAACATGCTGGATTAGAAAACCTGTTACAAATAGGTGGAATTGTTATATTTTGAAAATTTTAAGGCATTATTTTAAAATTTCAGGGATTCTTCAGTTCAGCACATGTGCTCAACATATTTTTTATGTTTATTAAGCTATATATTTCAAATACAGTAGTGACTTAAACTGTTGCTTGTAACAAGGTTTAATCTATTTAAATTATAAACTTGTAGAGTACCAAAAGCTTTAGAAACCTATATTTGCATTCTAAATTTAGAATAAAGGGTAGAATGCACAATTCTGAACATCAAAAACTTTAATAGCAAAAGCTTTAGCATTAATATAATTTATATGTGAAATCTAAACATTACAGATTATTTTCAGGTGTCTAGAAACTTTGTCATTCAAGTTGGAAGAATTTTAAGGGATTTCTAAGTATATGCCATAGGTGCAGAACAAAGAAAGCCATTTAAAATTAGTATCCATTTAAAAAGGATATTTTAGTGCACAAGTTCTATTTAAATTAAATTAAGTTTCCAATTTTAAAAAATGTTGAGTAAAAAAATTGACATATTTTCTCATAATATTGAGATGTAAACTTGAAATTTTTTGTTCTGTAATGTAATCCTTGCAAGCACTGGAATATGCTCTCAGGAAATTTGTAGACTAATACTTAGTGTTCCTCAACAACTGAAATTTAATAAGCTGAATCTGTACAGAATTATAGCAAAATGGTTTTACCCTGACCTAATGAATGGTGTTGTAGTTTTGACATTTTGAATACTTCAAATCCAGTTAATGCTCTTTATACTTTATTTTTATACTTTTTATGTTCCTTATATAGCACTTCTGAAAACAGTTACATTTGCCACTTGAGCAAAACAAATACCTTCCCTTAGCAATTTAATCGCATGTATCTTTAGTATCAGAACTGGACTGAATATCTTAATATAACAATAATCCATAGAAAATTTATTAATGTAACAGATATTATCATTTGTATATCCATAAAATCTGTGTATTTCCAGGTCAGTTAGAGTTTAGAACCTACCTGTATGATCTGTATGGTCAAATAAACCTCCTTAGATTTTATACTGAAAAGTACTTCATGCTAATGTTTTAAATCCATAACACTGTGATTTTTTCTCATTCTGAATGTCAGAATGTTCACATCCTGCATTGTGACTTGTTTTCTCTAAAACCTCTTCTAATCCAAGACTGTTGAAAGTTATTACAAATAGAAAATTATATTTCTGCATCATGGGCATTCCCAAATGAAAATGTGAATGCTGTCTATAGGAGTGTTGTAGTTGTTCAGCCTGGAGGAGACTGAGGGGAGAACTCACAGCCACCTGCAGCTTCCTCACAAGGACAAGTGGAGACTCAGGCACTGACCTCTTCTCTGGTGTCCAGCCACAGGAACCAAGGGAACAGCCTGAAGTTGTGTCAGGAGAAGTTCAGGTTGGATATTAGAAAAAGGTTCTTCACTCAGAGGGTGGTTGGGCACTGGAACAGCTCCCCAGGGCAGTGGTCACAGCACCAAGCCTGACAGAGTTCAAGAAGCACTTGGACAGTGCTCTCAGGCACGTGATGTGACTCTTGGGGTGTCCTTCCCAGGGCCAGGGGTTGGACTTGATGATCCTTGTGGGTCCCTTCCTACTCAGGATATTCTATGACTCAATACATAAATAATGCTATTTTTTACCCTTTGACTCAAATCACTTTTTTAGATGCTTTATTTTATTTTTCATATTATTTTATTAGGTGTTATATTGTATAGCTGGACACCTGAAGTCTAAAGCTTATGTTTATGGTAATCTTGTTTATGGCAACGTTGTTAATTTGCTATAAATCACAGATAACCATCACTTCTTTAATATAATAATATTCTCTTAGATAGATCTAAAATTCTGCATTCAAATTCTATTGGGAAGAAAATGAAAGGACTTAGCTTTTCTGGCTTATTCTGAATTTATTTAAAAGGAATATTTCAAATTTTCAAATAATGATGTGAAATAGAGAGTTGTAACTAACTGCTGTGTTCTAAGTACAGATAAATCCAACTCTTTATTGTACTGCTCTTCTGTAATTATTCTGCTCTTAATTTATTTTGTGCCCACAGGTCTCCTACAGATGGTCTAAGAGGACCAGGCTCGTGGTCAAATTTACAAGGCCAGTAGAACGTGTGTGATGAGGTTTTATGTGGTAGTGCCACTACTGTGCGACCCTTATTCTTGATCACTGATATAAAAATTATACACACTTTGAAAAAGGTATTTTTGAAGTGTTATTGACCATAGAATTTTCCATATTTTCTTTCATCTTGGCTTTTGAGACTCTGGCTAGGATAATTCTGTCTCCAAAACAGCGATGAAAACACCTGGCAGATTATTTGTAATTCTAATCAGTTTTTAAACTATTGGCCTTCATTACACAGCCCACAGAGTGCTTGTGGCCCACAACATGTATAATTGTAACCCACCATAAATTAGTAGCTTGGCCTCTATAATTTAGTGTTGCAGAAGCTATTGTTTATCCAAAAGAACATTGTTCTTGTGAAAAGATGAGTTACTTCTAATATGTATACTAATTACTGAAAATTATTGTATGACAATTGGACGTCCTTAGCCAGTCATAACAAAGAAATACTGTCAAGTTGTCAGCTCATAAACCTACTCCTTGGAGCTAAGGCACTGGCAGAAAGAAAGCTTATGTTCTGAAAAGAGGTTGAATTTCTCTAAAGCTGTATTTTACTATTCTCTTTCAGTTCTCTTTTCTGTTCTAGTGCATTGTATAGGAAAATGAGAACTTAATTTTAAATTGTTGATATAAATGTGTTGAGGAAATGTTTGAAGATAATATTTACTGTCATTTATTTCTCTTACAAGCACTATGAGGAAGAACTGAAAAGACTGTCAGCTGTCTAATAGCAAAATATATTTTCAGCTGCAGTGGGAATAATTATGAAATACTTCTGCTTTACGTATGTTTGCATCATCACTCTGTGCTACCACATATGTGACAAATTATTTCAGAGCACAAATCTGAAGTATTTTTTGAGATTTATGTCCGTAGGTAGGAGTTTTTGTTTCAAATGTCTTACAGATTTGCATATGTAATTAGAACAAAATATCAATTTTTAAATTGAAATTAAAATACTTCCAGTGTGCTGTACAAAGAATAGCAAAGATGACCTTTTGTCTTCAGCAAACTGTCCAAAAGGCTTGAGAGGGAATGGGAATTATGTTTAATTTTTTTAACATAAAGTTATAACTTCATTGCTCAGTTTAAATTGTGCCATTTCTTTAATATGCTAATGCACTGATGGCCAGTGTAAGAGACGGAGTGAATCAATTGTAAGGAAGGATTCTGTTCTCCCAGCCAGTTGTATCCATAACTAAACTAATTTGTGAATAATATACAGAATGTGTAATGTATCCTTGCATGTTCAGCAGCCATGGGATACGAGGCCTCTGACTTTTGGCCACCATGGATGCATTTCTGGTGATGGGTTAGGAGACTGGCAGTGAGGCTGTGGCTCTCAGGTCTCTCCATGTCATCTCCACCCCCACTGTTAAGGGGCATGGGAAGCTGTGCCAGAAAGGTGTCATATTGCCTGAGTTGTGCTAAAATATCTTCACAGTTAAAGAGGAGGGTGAGATGGCCCAAGCTTAAAATCACATATCCATCCAGGTCTGAACTGACCTTAGAAGGTCTACAGTCCAACCTGCTCCTCAAAACAGGTCAACTCTGAATTCAAGCCAAGTTGGTTCTCTGTGCACCTTATGGGGGGAGGGCTGCATGTGTGAGGTTTCTATATAGTTATGGATGTCAATTTATATCTCTTTAAAACTTCAGCCTTCCTTTTTCCTATGCCACAGGGCAGTGTGCCTTGAGTAGCACTGAATATAAATCTCCAAGGACCTTGACTGGTTAGGCATTGTTACTTATGTTGTCCTATAGCTGGATTGATTTGGAAGTGCTGAAAACTTAATTCATTGATATTTTAAAGCTGACTTCAGCATTATAGAGGTACTTGCATATTGTGTTGTGTTCAAGTCTAAATAAATAAAATTAAAATAATGGGCTCCTGCTGTTTTGTTGTTTGATTTTTTATTTTTTTAATTTTTTTAAAGTTTTGTTATTGTTTGGTAAAGTTAAAGGGTATTACTAGTATGAGTCTGCAAGTGTGTTCACAAGGTAAATTTTAAATATTTTCCAGAGTTAATAAATGGTAGTGTTAACTTTCTGAGGTTTGGGGTGTACTGTTCAGTATTTAAAATAATTAGTATTTTGCATTAGCCTGATAGACGACAGATATGTAAAGTAAGACAAACTTAGGAAAGCAAAATAAAATCACAAATAACATTTAGTGGGAAAACCATGAAGGGGAATTATCTTTAATTAGCTCACAGTTGGAGATTTGTTCATACTGCTTATTTTAGTTAAGTCTTTCATTGAGAAGAAAAGAACTACTTAACTTTTAGAATCCTTGGAGGGAAAGGGCCTTGAAACACCATACATATATCTCAGAGATCTCTTTCAAAATATTATT
The DNA here is from genome assembly GCF_971803275.1 of Cyanistes caeruleus. Classification (NCBI taxonomy): domain Eukaryota; kingdom Metazoa; phylum Chordata; class Aves; order Passeriformes; family Paridae; genus Cyanistes; species Cyanistes caeruleus. The sequence goes on from NC_141701.1 coordinate 43,393,348, forward strand.
GCATTCTTTATGCAGCCACTACCTAAAAACGCATAAATTATTTTATTTAATAAATCAGTGTTGCCATTGAAAAGGATTTGAATAATTTTCAAAATAATTTTATAGGAGAGAACTTTAATGTCCATATTTCCCTGCTGTTACATGGAGAAGTAAAGGTCTGTATAGCACTGGAGCCATACTCTTGTCTTAGCAGTGTTTTGGAAGGGATGAATCTAATTCAGCAGATTTTGCCATATTCATCCTTAATATTAGATCTTAATGCTGCCCTTCCTGTCTAACAAATAAAATATTCCTCTATCTAAACAGACACAGAGACACAGTGACACTAATTGACTAAGTTCCTGAGAGATGCAAATCTCTTTAGCTGTTCACAGATAATTTTCAGGCTTTCAGTGGTGATCTTATGGGTTCCACAAGAGTAGAAAATATTTCTAGAGAAGATGAACATTTATCTTGTACATATGGCTCTAGATAGGAAGCTCAAACTATCTCAGAAAGAATTTTATTCATATTTAGTTTTCCCTCTGTTGCAACCAATTTCGATACTATTTTTGATACAAATGAATATAGAAATATTTTACATAGGAAGGTAAGGTTCAATACTAATATTCTATCTTGACAGCAGCGATAAAAACTGGGAGGCTATGCCTCATTGTTTAGTGACAAAATTAATGACTATTATTATCCATCTTTCTCTTCACCTTTATTTGCATCTACATCTTGAGTACTGTGAGCTAAAAATTAAACTTACAAATTAGATATTACAACAGAAAGTTGTAACTTTCTAACAAGGCCTGGATTGTAATTTTAATGCACTAGACATTTAGTTTGAATCATTTAGTTTTAATTATTTTTGAATTATCTAAAAGATACGTGAGGCGGGTAGGTGAAGAAAAACCTGCACCCATTGCTCTCGTGATAGATGAGAATTCAACAATCTCAGTTTCAACAATTATTGGCACCACTACTTCTGTAGATAACCAGAAGTCCATAATGTCACCATCCATACTAATCAGAAATAAGGAACATTTTCACTTCTAGTAACCTAAAAAATTTCAATTTTTTTTTCTAATCTGTACACTGATGTAAAATTGATCCATTCAAGAATCATGGAATGTTCTGAGTTGGAAGGGATCCACAAGGACCATTAAGTACTACTCAGCCCTGCACATGATACTCCCAAGAGTCACATGTGCCCAAAAACACTGTTCAAACCTTTCTTAAATTCTTGTCAGGCTTGGTGCTGTGACCATGTCCCAGAGGAGTGCCTGCCCCTGCTCTTCCCCTCACAAGGAAGTTGTAGACTGCAATGAAGTCCCCCCTCAGTCTCCTTCAGGCTGAGCAGACCAAGTGCCCTCAGCTGTTCCTCATGCAGCTTCCCCTGTCAGCCCTTCACGTCCTCACAGCCCTCCTTTGGACACTCTAAGAGTTTAATGTCAGTTTTATATCATGACACCCAAAACTGCCCCCAGCACTTGAGGTGAGGCTGCCTCAGTGCAGAGCAGAGCAGGACAATCCCCTCCTTTGCCCAGCTGGCCATGCTGTGCCTGATGTCCCCCAGGACATGCTTGGCCCTCCTGGCTGCCAGGGCACTGCTGACTCATGTTCAACTTGCCCCAGGTGCCTTTCTGCAGCCCTGCTTTCCAGCATCTCATTCCCCAGTCTCTACACACAACCAGTATTGCCCCTTCCTAGGTGCAGGAAGTCGCACTTGCCCTTGTTAAACTTCATATTGTTGGTGATTGCCCAATCCCCTGATTTATCGAGATGTCTCTGTGGGGCCTCTCTGCCTTTGAGGGAGTCAACAGCTCCTCCCAATTTTGTGTCTTTTGCAAAATTGCTTAATATTCCTTCGAGTCCTGCATCCACTCAGAACCTCTCTTTAAGGCTTAAATGTCTCCCTGAAGATGTCTTGGTACTATGTTTAGTAAAAAATCTCCGTATTTAGTTTAAAATACTTTTTTCTTTTTTGATGTGTTAGAATCTGTAACTTTTGTTCTTATGAATGCTATGATATCTTCTAACTTGTACTAAATCAATCAACATAAAATTATCTGTTATTTGTTAGTCTATCATGAATTTGAACCTTGATACAATTTTTTGCTAGAAATGTCTTATAACATTTACACCATCCATTCACTGATTTGCTATTGTCTTCCCTTTTTTTTGCTTATCAGTTGTAAGACTTGGAAGCTCTGTGCTAAAATGAGAGATCTAGTGAAAACTGAAGAAGGAAACTTTTAAGGGATTTCAGGAAACACTGGAAAATATATATAAATTTGTATTCTTAAAATTAGATTGCAACTATTTTAAAGGCTTGTGAATACTAAGTACTAGAGTGAGTACCTGAAATTAGGTGGAGTTTGGGCATGTAGAGAGAAATTTTTGGTTGCTGGCATGATGAGAGAAGGATAGTCAATCTCTTCTTATCAAGAGTCTCAAGAGTGTTTCCAAGCAAAAAATTATACTGCTCTGCTTAGCCATCTGTTGATGGAGTCTATTCCATGGATTATGGGAGCATTTTAAAGATACTAAACTTCTGTGCTGTAATGTGAACCATAATGAATATTCTCACAAATGCTAAGTGTTCTTTTGTCCTCTCTTTAAAAACTAAATAAATCACAGCTATGCCCACATGTGGAAAATTCCTAGAGAGCTTGCTTCTTCAAGTGCTTTGAGCAGCATCTGTATCTGTATGCACTGGTGTCTTTAACAACTATCTCATCCCACCATGCTTGTCTCTTATTTCTCTCAAAATAAGTATGAAGTCCCTCTTCCACAAGATTTAAGCTTCCACAAGGGGGAGGGGAGGGGAGGGGAGGGGAGGGGAGGGGAGGGGAGGGGAGGGGAGGGGAGGGGAGGGGAGGGGAGGGGAGGGGAGGGGAGGGGAGGGGAGGGGAGGGGAGGGGAGGGGAGGGGAGGGGAGGGGAGGGGAGGGGAGGGGAGGGGAGGGGAGGGGAGGGGAGGGGAGGGGAGGGGAGGGGAGGGGAGGGGAGGGGAGGGGAGGGGAGGGGAGGGGAGGGGAGGGGAGGGGAGGGGAGGGGAGGGGAGGGGAGGGGAAGGGAGGGGAGGGGAGGGGAGGGGAGGGGAGGGGAGGGGAGGGAAGGGCTGTAGCTCTTCACTGTGGGAGACAGAGTGAGAAACAAGAGGAATTTGACATTGTGCAAGCACTGTTCAGCACTAGCTAAAAGATAACTCTTATTAGCACAGCTTTGGTCATGAATCTAGGAGGCAGTGCTATACCAGCTGCAATGAAAAAGTTTATGGCAGCTAGAACCAGTACAAGTTGTTACTCTGTAGTAGGCATGGCTATGTATCATGAAAATAGTGTATTTGAAAGTTTTGTGATGTGAAATATGTCTTCTACTTAGATGAAGAAAAAATACTAAATCATCTTTTTATTAAGTAGTACGAAATGTTTGTGAACCTAAGTGTTATAGAAAATCTTAAAGTAACAGAATAGGCAGCTTCTGTAGGAAATATTCCCAGATTCCCAGAATTTTGCAGTGGTTTCCACACAATTGCTGGGAACAATAGTACAGGCTTTTGCTTCTGCACTGCAAAACCTCAGAACACTCAATAACACTTGGCAGATACTACCATGTGGCAACACTTGGAAAGCGCTAACTCTTAAGGGATGACCGCTGCACTGGAAGCAGTGTCATAAGAGCACATTCACAAAAAAGAGCAGCCACAGATTTTAGGGAAGAAAATTCTAATGTCTCAATACATATAAGCAAGTTCAGATGGGAAAATGTTTGGGTTTTTTTCCCCAAAAATAAAGGTGGAACAGAACATATGTGGGATCTTTTCAAAGTTTATGTTTTAAATGGACAAGAAAGTCAATGATGAAGAACACGTGTGTCCAAGAAAAGAGATCAGGGTGATTTTACCTTCCTGAAGGCTTCAGGGAAATAGGGCCTCTTATTGCAAGTGGAATCTAGTATAAACATTCAGGGAGATGATTTTGCTTTCTAGGTTCACAGATTAAAACGAACTAACAAAAAAACCCCAGCAGCCCATATCTAAAATTAAATCTATTCTGGAACACACAGGGTATTTCAATATACTTTGATTAGCATTTCTAAACAGACTTGATCGTAAAGGTCTTTTCCAACCTTAACAATTCTACCATTCTATGATTGTAAGTATTCAAAGTTTGTCTTAGAGTGGAAAACTATTTACTAATTTGTTTCTTCATTCCTTCTCTCTCATTGTATAAAAATCCTGTGTTCCTCTGAAACATCTAAACACAATCTATAGCTGAAGACAACTACTTTGTGGGTAGATATTCTTATCCCCTAGGTATATGACTGGTTTTAAGCAGTTTCCTTTTGAGGTTCCAGTCACAGGAAATTCATATTCTTGATGAACTTCAACAGGAATTGTGAACATTCACATCTTCAGTTGCCTTTTTGGTGGCTCTCAGCCCTACTTTTATTATAAATGATGGCTCTTGGCTGTCTGATCCTGTGATCTTTTAAAAGTCATAATCTGATATATTCAGGTGAAAATATCTGCTATTCCAGTGCAGTTGCAAATTATTATCAATGTTTTAAGTAATATTGAATACAGGAATTGACAAAAAAAATGTAATTAAATTACTTTAAAATATTGTTAGGTTTGTAGAGGTTTGGGGTTTTTTTCAATTTAAAAGGACAGAAGAATATCTCATTTTATGGACTCCTCTATAAAGCAGTTCATAATATTTTGGAAGACAATGTAACCTGAAAATATGCTTAACCTTAATGCTTTTCATTTTTAGGAAAAAACCCAAATTCTTAATTGTCCTTTTCTGCAGTATGACTGTTTAAAAAAAAAAGTCTTGGGCATTGAAATAGATTTTAATAATATATTAAGCTCGTGTGAACTTTAAAAAAACTTCTCCTACTACTGATAATTTCCAAATATGCTATGCCTATACAGGTAAATTCAGCCTACTTTCTGTTTTCTATTCTAAAAGAATAATATTTCAAAAGAAAATCAGAAAAAATAGTATAGACCTTTGCAAATATTAAGCTTTTGTAGTTTGCTGATGAACTACATACTCTATCAAACCTGCCATTGTATTAGGAAGGGAAAAAAGTAATTGTACAGATATGTTCAAAATAACTAGAATTAAGAACATATGACTGATTTTTGATTCCTTTTTTGAATTGAGAATCCAAATTCTAGTATATTATTAATGTTCATCAAGCCAGTTAATTATGCTGTAGAATTTTTACAATATTGTGTATCCCTATGAAAGTATATATGAAACTGAAGAAAATATAAATTTTTCATTATGTGGCATTATATAGAAATTTTGTAATGGGACCTTATCCAAATTGTAGTCTTAACAGATGGGATCTTGTTGGGGTTCCACATATTTAGTTATTTAGGACTTTAGTAAACAGTGATTTTATCCAGTCTGTGATTGGAACAGATGTGATCTTATCAGGGTTCCACTTTTTTTCAGGAGCATAAAATTGCCATGATTTGCTGTACAGTGCTATAGTTTACTTTTTGTGCTTTTAGAACCAGAGTCCTTTTTAGCCAGAATTTGCCCTTGGGTCCCAAAAACATCATAATAGGGAGTTAATGTTTTATTCTCTATTAATCCCATTAAATCCTTTTAATATTAGAGCATGTGTTGCTTTATAGCATTAAGTAGTGTCTTGCACTCAACAGTATTTTCACAGTTTATGACACTGCTTAGGGCATTAACAAACAGCTGTTTGAATTAAATGAGCAGTTAAGGACCCTGTTCATTAACTCAAAAGTTTCATGTATTTTTAATTCCTTAAATCTAATGGTATTATCACCCTCCAAGAAATCTATCTTTGATTATAATTTGCTGTGACCAGTATCAGTTTGGGTGAGATGAGAGAGTTATATTTTGACTATAAACTTTATCAATGGTGAACATCTCCAGTGAATCTGAACTGTCTTCTAACACTTTTAATCTTTCGAGATATAAAACTTTTAAAGTTGTTTACAGCAGTTGTGTTAAGATTTCTTCCTATTTTGTTTACTGATGACTTCATTTAGCTAATGTAAAGAGGCAGTTGGAACAGAATTATTTGCATTTGAAATGGTGCTATCAGAGGTTTCTGACTGACTCATTTAAAAAAAAAAAGAAAAAGGAAAAGAAAAAAAGAAAATGTAAATTGTATTTTGACAGTGACAGAGCATCTAATGCAGTTTTATGTATCAAGTGGACATGGACACTACACTTTATACAAGACAAATTTGTAAGTCTTTATTTTACTTAGAGTAAAAATAGTTTAACTTTTCATTTTAACATAGATTCTCTATGGTCTTTATTATGAAACATCAAAGTGCATGTGCATCTGTGGGACTTGAAACCATTTGTCAACTGTTTCATACCATTTTAGTTCTTTAAAATATTCCTGATTTTTTAGCACCAAAAGCCCAGAAATTCCTAATTAAGCATTCACTGACAAGTAAATAATTCAAACATGAAACACTTTACACTAGTTTTTAGTGCTTTTTTGTATTGTTTACTTTTGCTGTCACCTCACAGTGCACCTGCATTGCACATTCAGTTTTAAGCATGATAAGGTTTTTGGAAATAGAACAGTTGTATTGTTTAGTTTAGTATTTTTTAAGTCCAAGGATATTTAAACACTTGCCTTCCAACTAAGGCAAAATATTGCGATAACAGTGAGAGCCTGGAACAGGGTGCCCTGGGCAGCGGTGGATACCCTGTCCCTGGAATGTTCAGGGCCAGGTTGGATCGAGCTTTGAACAAACTGATCTAGTGGAAGGTGTCCCTGCCCATGGCAGAGGGGTTGGAACTAGATCTTCAAAAACCCCTTTCAACCAAAAGCATTCTGCGTTTCTTTCACAGTCTCTTTTATGGTGCAGATAGTCTAGACTAGATAGTTAGTCTAGACTAACTGAAGGTGTGCTACTTATGAATACCAAAACAACCAGGTATGTGTACCACTCAATGATGAATCAACTCTTCCAGTTTCTGTATTTCAGTTTTCTACATTCAATCCAAATATTCACATTCATGTGAAGCTCTAAAAATAAATATTGTTTTTACTTAGGATAATGTCTCTATAATTACCCTTAGCATAACTATTCTTAATAATAAGTATCCTGAGGATACTTCTACCTTAACCTCTACAAAGGTTTTTCTCCTCTTACCATTAATCTTTCTGGGACATGTTCTTCCTCAATACTTGAAAAGTGTATCTCTCCTCAGGAGAATTCTCAGGACATTTGAATGCAGCTTCAAGGTGTTCTTTGGAACAGCTGAATCGCTCAGCATAGTCATCACTGCAGATTGCAGCTGCAAAGGCCAGGATATTCATGTCCAAGGGATCTTGTCATAACAACGATGCAAACGGAATAAATTGTCTGTGATATATTGTCGCTAAAGGACACAAAATGATTCACATGAATGCCTCTCAGTGTTGGAACAGGAAAAGAAGAAACTTTATTCTCTGATTCCAGTATTTATAGATTCTTGACAATGACCAGGGATTGGATAATTAAGTTACCAGCACACTGGTTATGAGAAACGTCCATCAAAACACGTTTCTTAGAAGGAATATGATAAACAACTTATGTTTACAGAACTTTCATTGGAAAGTAACTAAAACTATGGAAACATTATCAGAAGGCTTTAGTTTTCAGGGAGACAATATATAACTGTTCAGTCCATCTTAAACCTTAAACATTGGGCTTGGGTTCTTCTTACTATATGAATTGTAACAGACCATGTTAAGAAATAAAAGTACGACTTGATGTTCTTCAAAGGACTTTGCATAATAATGATTTAGGAGTATGAAAATTTTCAGCCAAGGAATGACATCTAGTTGTTGCAGCGGAGGTTCAGCTGGGATAACAAGTAAAATTCTTTCACCAGAAGTGTTGATAAGGGTGGGTCCCCATCCCTGGAACTATTTAAGAGACATGCAGATGTGGCACTTTGGTACATGGTTTAACTGGTGGGTTTGGTCGTGCTGGGTTAACAGTTTGACTCAATGATCTTAAAGGTCTTTCCTAGCCTAAATGATTCTATGATTCTGTGTAGAAAATTAGTGAGAATATCTAGATTTTCTCCACATTGAGACAACTGATCTAAAAAACAGATTTCTGCCCTCATGAGTTAGAACGGGTTTTGTTACAGGTTTTTTTTCTTTCAAAGACAATTTATCAGATGCCAGGTTGCCAAACAGACCTCTGTAGGCCTTCTATCTCTTTCCTTTTCTCATTAAAATGGATACCACATGAAGAAGTGCCAGTAATTCTAGTCAGCCATTCCTGTAAAGGCTGACACGCACACAATTCAAATTATAGTTGTTGTTGGAAAGGTCAGCTATGAGTTACAGGTAGTTTCAGCTTGTCTAGCTCTTTAAAATGTTTCTGAAGTCAAACAAATTATTCAAAATAAGGATATCAACATGTTGTACTTCCAAAAAGAAATCTGATAACCAAGCACACTAAAAGGCTTGTTTGAGATTTACACATAAAGTGTACGGTTTCACTTTTTCATTCACACCAGTAGGATGTATTCTTCAAAATAAAACATGCTGAGCACTCATTACTGTCTAAAATCTGATTATTTTTTGAAGAATGTACACAAAGGGGGTGGGGTCTTTCACTCAGTTTTACAATCACTGTGTTATGCTTGAGCTTTATGAGAAAGTGAGGTAAATGTTATAAATTGAAATTATTTATTAAAAATTAATGTTTCATGGAAATATATTTCATGGAGTTTATCCATTTTATCTTTAGAGAGAATAAGAGAGTTATGTGGACAGAAAAAAAAAAAAATATGATAAGACCTTATCAGACATTTTCACTAGGAAACTTGAAGGAAAAGAATTGTTTCATCACTGTCATTGCTATGAAGTACTAGATTCTGTTACCATGAATAGAATGAGTGTTATAGACTGGAAATGGAAAATTCACACTGAGGAAAAGATAAATCTTCTAAGGAGTCAAAAAAGTTGATAAACAAAAGAATTGAGGAAAATGCAGTTTTAAAGGTACATTGATCATGGGAGAAGATGGAGAGACTAAATTTGCCAGCATTCTAAAGTAGCTGAGATAGCCACAATCCTTATTGACATGTGGAATCTAGAACTGTCCTCAAGACACAGGTTTAATCTATTTTTATTTCCCTTAAAAGCATTTTCTCTACATCTAGAACATTTCTGTAGAATTTAAGCTTTCTGGTCAGTATCGTTATGGAACCATTTCTAGACCCATGAGCAGATCTCAGTTTGTTCTGCTTACTGTAGCAGCTTTTGAGATAATTGTCACTTGTAGCTGTAAGAGTGATTAAACTCAAAATTATTGCCCCAAAGTATTGATAATTAATTTTCCTAACATAAAATAAAGCTAAGAATTGGGGGTTTTTATGCTGAAGATTAAATCTAGAAGGAAAAAAAAAAAACCCCAAACAACAACCCCCTTTTTTCTGCAGGTTTGATACTTTCTTTGCAGTGCAAGCAAGAATTTTGGCAGAATTGGGAGTTCTCTGAATTCTTACAGTCCATAGCTAATTTATTCACACTTCACATCTAGTACTGAATTATGTGGCTTTGGAATTATGAAATGAAATCTTTGTTCTTTTGAAATAATATTATCCATAATACCAAAAACATAGAGGAATTGTACCTTTCATTTAAATAAATCAGTAAAATACCCATTTTCTAAGTTCTTCAAGCTGGACACTCATAGATTTCTGGCATATAGATGTCTGGTTCTGTAGCACCCAGTGACTGTAAAGGAAAAGTTAATTACCAACACCCATACAGATCTTTGTATGGATTTCTCCCTATCTGGGTATTAATGTAAGTCTGGATGACAGGACTAATGAGAATACAAACACCTATATATGCTATCTCAAAAGATGCCCTTTTCTAGAATAACAAGATCTTTGTCTTGCTGTTACCTGAGGAAGAAGGTGATATTACTATGTGGTAGGAAGAGCTTGGTACTGTAAAAACCTTTGCACTGCCTGGTGATTGATAGTCTCAGTGTTGAATTATCCTTTCCCATATAGATAAAAAACATGCTGGGAGAATGCCAGACTTCTTTTTTTTAAGAAGGCATGATTGAAAATATCCTGCCTTAGTTGGTAAATTGGGTCAGTCTACACCTTAGACATGTCATAGGCCCATAAGTGTGAATCTAGGACTGTCAGCACTTTAAGAAAAGACATTTTCAATTCATGATGGGGATGTTTTCAGCTCTCAGGATTCAGCTAGGATTCCATCCTCAATCAAGTTCACCCATAACAAGCTCAATCTTTCAAAACATTTAAATTCACTAACTGTAAATATGCTGAGAACAGAAGGCAGGAGAAAACAACATGATCCCAAACTACTTTTTACATTCCTTTAAATCTTTCTTGAAGATCTCTGTTAACACTTTTTTAACATTTTGGATTTTTTCTACTGACAGGGGAAGGAGATTGTTCAGATAGACCATGGAGCTTAAGGGTTCATTTATTCATTGTACATTTTGAGATGGACAGAAAAGCGTATTAATCACAAATGGAATTCCATAGAAAAAGTCGTTAGAAAATGGTCCTCCAAAAGAAAAGGAGAGAGTGTCTCTTTAAAAAGACTGGAAAAAAAATAAAATCAAAAGTGTACATGTTCTTATTTAATATTGTTTATTAAAATTTTGAACTGCAGAGAAGAATAATTAAAATCAGTAAAAAAAATATTGTCTGTTGCAAACAAGACTGTGTGCTGATAAAATTGGTACCAGGCACCCATTCTGACTCAAATGGATTTTCAATCCATTTCTGTCCTATATTTCTCATGTCAAGCTGTAACAGTTAGGGAAAGAGATGTATTTAAGTTTCCACTCCACCTCCCAACTACGTTTTAATAAGAATTTCTAGATTTCATGGCAAAATGAATTTTTTTCCGTCTTGACTGCAAATGATAACATATTCAGCACTGGATTTTTTTTCATGTGATGTGTAGCCTGCTTCAGGCGCATGTCTAGCCCTAATACATGTCAGTATGACACAGAGCATTTGCAGTGACACAGGTGTCTAAACAAATATGTAACTTTCCTGTCAATAATTTGCTTCTATCATAAAAAATTTTCAAAATAAAAAACAACTTTATATCACTGTCTTTCCATAAGGACATATTTCCTGTTCTCAGACATATCATTTCTGTATTTCCATGATAGAGGTCTTCCAGCATCAACCTTAAGGCCAGGCTAATTCTTCATAAAAAAAATAGTTACAATATTTGCTCATGGAAAATCATTCCTTCTCCATCTTACCTGTGCACAGAGCTAGTCTATTTGATGTGACAAGTTTTGATGATGTTTATCTTGGAACAGAAATTCTGCACTCACTGTTTGCTTCAACAAATCTCTCGAGGATTATACTGCATGCTCCTCCCCTCAAAGTGGGTGTATGATGAGGAAAATAATGTCTGCTTGCTAGTAATTATTAGAGTTAGTATAAACTGGCTCT
>NC_141701.1:43407317-43472317 GCF_971803275.1 Cyanistes caeruleus
GATGGAAAGGAAATAAGAGAGCTGTCATGTGGTCATGATGACATGTGCTTGAGATCAGCACTTACAAAGCTCAGAACAGATATTATCCAGGTTACATTTTTTTTCATTTTTTTAAAATTTGCTGGGTAAAAAGGGTTAGTAAAATACCATAAGTGAAGATACATAGAATACAGGAATATCAGAATATTTATGTATTTATAAGGCCTTCTATGAGAAACATATTTCTTACAGTGTTGACTGAGGGCTAGAAAGTATTAGATTTTCTTTATTTTCCTCATTATATTTCTTTTTATTATCCATGTAGAATGAAGAGTTTTATATTAAGGCTGTTTTTTATAGTGTATTTCAATGTGCTATATAGGCACCTATGGAGGCTAAATCTAAACCAGTAGCTGGCATAGTTATGTGTGGTCAATCTTGATGAGGTATGAACTGAAATTCTTTTAGAAGTCCTCTAAAAATGGGATTTTTGATACTAGTTGATCTTTCAAAAGCAGAGGGAGTTTTGTGAGCCAAGGATATCATTTCCCTATAGCAGTCTGTATGAGTATATTGCTTTTAGACTTTCTTGCTGACTCTTACACCCATTTCTCAAAGACTGCAGTTTTCCTCAAGTGTTACTGGGAAACAACTGAGGACAAGAGGCCTATGGGGATTCTTATGTCATAACATGCTAAATAAGGCTATTTATTGTGTTCCTTATAAGTTCCAGAGATGTAGTGACCCCCCCCCCCCCAGACAATATATTAGTTAATTACAAATATTTGCTGTCCTTCCTCTGAAGTTCACATGAGATGAACTGAAATGATACCACTGAATTTCAGAGAAAAAACAGTTCTGTGTTTTTTCAATATTTAAATAAAATACGAGATAACAGCAAGAAAGAGTTTGGAAATAAAAAACCTTAACACAGTCTTCATTAGATAGCACACACAACTCTAGAATAAATTAGAGGAGCTCTAATGGTAGGTTAGGAGTAAGCCATTAGACAATTCCTTAGCTGTATGGAAAAAATGAACTAATATGTTACGATTTTGTTATTAAAATTTCACTATGTCATTGTTTTGATATGATAAGAATATAAAATAAAAAATATTTTCTTATATATTTGCACAGCAATAGCATTTAATATAAACTATATTCTCCAAGACATAAGATGTTCAATGCCAGTATCCTCTGGCATCAGTTGTTAGGTGGTCAAACATCAGAATTCTATTAATGCAAGAAATCTATTACCCCCCCAAGTCATTACAAATAATGTACTGCACTGAGACACCCTCTCTCCCTTGTTTGAGGGAGGCAACATGGGATTTTGGCCATTCATACAGTGAACTTTGAAAGAACTGCACGGTAGTACCAAACAATCTAATATTTTGGTGACCAGCTTTTGTCCAGAGAGAAGAACAGGAGCAACTAATGTCCAAGAGTCAGATGGATCAGCACCTTGCTGAAGGTTAGTGGGTTTGTATAAATGACTATCCTCATTTTTATCATGGAGTTACTGAACATGGCAGTAGAATCTTTTCCCCCTGGGATGTAGAAGAGCTAATTCTTCCAAACTCAGTGAAGTTTAACTCCTGCTGAAGTCATCTGAGACAGCTTCCTGACAAGGAATGTGGGGATAAGCCCCTTCAGACTTTTATGGCCCAAGTACCACAGAATATGTTCTTTCCAGATAGGAAGCAGCACTACACTTTTTCTTACTTCCTTACTTTTGCTTTAGTCACAGAGTCAGTATTTCAATATTTCCTACCTGTAAACTGGGAGTGTTTTCCACTCTGACATCCAGGGAATTCTTTACTATTGTAGTAGGAAAACAAAACGGTTCATATTAATTGCTGAAGTGGGCATGGCCTTCTCTGCCTGAATACATAAACTGAGTATGAAATTTGTCAAGGTGTCTTGTCAAACCACTGAAATACAGCCTTTTGCTGTCACTGGAATGTGCCCATCAGAGCTCAAGCTGTATCAGTGGCTTTGCTAAAAATGCCTCCATTCTTAATGTCTCCTGAAGCTTTATCTATATTCTTATCAACCACTGCAGTAATACAGAGGAAGACTCAAAGCTAATGCAGCATGTGATAGAGTGATTCTATTTGCTTCAAGAACTCAGCAACTGCTCCTGTGATAATTGTGGATATGGGAACTTACTGCTTGGAGCATTCACATTACAAATACGTACATCACTCAAAGATAGAGAAAGGTACCACTTTCTGATCACTGAAGTTCTTCAGGTTTTGTAATCCACATATAAATTATTCTTATCCTTACATCCCTCCTTTCCCGTCCTTGAACAATCTCCTTTTTTTCTCAGGATTCTGTAGTAGAGGACAAAATGACTTTGTGTGTAGCTCCCTTTGCCCATTTATGAGCTGACCACGTTCTTGTGACACTGAGAGAAAAATCCTCTTTAGTTGTGACAGCACATCCACACACAGACAAGGGTAAAAGTACATTTAGGTGATATTTCTCAAAAAGCTTGCTGACAGTTGCCTTTTTTTTGTCCTGGTTTTGATTCTGAAATTATTTATAAAATATGTTAGTTTCTGGTTTTGGGTAAACCTTCCTAAAACTCTCTGAACACATCCTAAACACAGGATGTAACTTCTTTCTCAGTGACCATGTCTATAATTTCAGTTATGTTAATGACATTGAAATTACAAGAATGACCAAATTAGAAGGGGTTACTCTTTTTATGTAGAAAAAGTACAGTTGTACCCTTACTGTAGAACATGGCACTTCTGAAATGAAAGAGCAGTGCTAAATACCAAAACAACTGTAGAAAAGGAGTAACTGTTAACTTTATTATCTGAAAAAACAGCTGGCTTCACAATTACTGTTACATTATTATATCAAATATATCCTGAAGTCCAATGAAAGATTGAACAGGCTATTTATTATATAAATTATTTCTATAATATAAATACAAATAAAATTATAATATACATTATCTCTAGATAACAATAACAAAATGTATATTTTTATTTAAATAATTTCTGGACTGCTGTTTGGTGAAATAAGTAAAAAATATATAAAAAATTAGAAAAAATTGGAAAGATTGTCTGTGTGCACGTTACAGTTATTTGATTAGAAGATATATTAAATACCCATGTATCCTGTTTTCTACAGACTTAACACATCTGCTGAGTTGGTAGCATTCTATGAAATTCTAATGAGGGAAAAATGCTACATTCAGTTTAAAATATTTGCCATAGTTGTCCTAGCTTTTTTATAAGAGTTACTGTAAAATGCTATTCTGATTTGAAAAGTCTTGGGGAATATACTTTTACCATTATGTGGGAAAATATTTTTCTTTTCTGAGCATTACCAGTTTTTTTAAATGAGTGTTTAATAAAGAAACCTCACTATTAATTCTGTAACAATCCCATGTAAGTAGTTTGCATAAAATGTTGCAATTTACATAAACTATTATTATATTTCCATTTTACAGTTACTGCACTAGATTTTATGAGACCATTTATGATTTGAAGTTTGGCTTCTTTGAGGCTTAATTTGAATGGTGACATATGCTGTACAGTGAGCATCCAGCAGAAGTTGTTACAAGCTTCTGTTTCCTAGAGTTTGTTCTCTGATAGTGGTATTTCTTGGCTTTTTTTTCTCTTCAGTCAAAAAATGATGGGAACATCTTAACAGGTATGTTATACATTTTAGACAGAGGAGGTTTGCATAAAAAGACAGATTTCACCTTTAAAATGACAACAGAAATCTCTTAACCTCTGTTTCTTGGAATTTCTGCCAAGGATTCTCTGTAGGGTAGGGAAATGTGAATAAGACGATCTCTCAGGTTTCTGGTTAGTAAGATTTCAGTAGGGTAGAGAGAGCATAATATAACAACATAATTGTACAGACAGCCACAGCACTGCAATGACAAAGAGCTGAACCATGCTCTTACCGATGTATTTTATGTAGAATGCAGACCTATTCTGTCTGAATAGCTGAAGTCCTGGTATTCTATTAGATTATAGTTACAATAAATTCCATGTTTAAAATTTAAACTCTGTAATCTTTAAGGATACAGGATGCTTCTGAGGTTTTTTTTTAGAAATGTGATGGAGTTGACAGAAAAACTAATTTTAAAACTGTCAATTGATTAAAATTAGGTTTTGTTCAATTTTTCCTTACATTTTTGTTTTTGATTAGTGATGGTTTCCTAAAGTGTCTTTTTTCAAAATTTTAAAACACTTTATTAGAATTGGAGTAGAGAACAGCAGAGATGTGCACAGCCTACATTAATCAAAATGCTCTTCTACAAAATATCATTTAGAACATAAATTTAGAACAAAATAGTAATGTTGATTTTCATTAGGAGATTAGGTAGTGGTAATAATTTCTTAAGGAATTATGAAACCTTCTGGATACAAAGTCTTAGAGTGGTTCACTCTAACTGTGTAGAAATTTAAATGAATGTGCTTCAAAACCAGAATTAAATGCTAGCATTTTTATGGTTGACTACTGTGTTTATAAAAATAAAATATATCATTCTGTAAAATCAATTCAATTAATGAAAAAGCAAAATATTTTATAATCTCCAACGAATTTAATAAAAATTCAAATCTACTATTTTTATTTGTATCTTTTGTCACTTCAGAGACAATGTAGTCATGTGGGAGGTATGCATAAGTAATAGATATTTTGTTGAATATTACTGTTTCTGGTTTTGATACCTTTCCCACTTTAATTTTTACAGCTGTACAACTGAAAGAACATTTGGATTTGCATGAGCTTCAGAATAAAGAGGTTTATTTTTTATTTGCTTCATCTACTCTGCATAGTGCCACTGTTGCAAAAATCTTAGTCTTTGTAATGATGAAAAGAAAGTCTGTATCTAATGACAATACTGTGAGTAATTAGACTTTTCCTCTAGTGATGCAGATTTGTCCATTCCTAAATATGTGAGAATGCAGAGCCTTTGCAAATTTTCAGCAGCTCATTGTAACATAAATATATGGACATTCCTATATACATTTGTCTTTTCCAGAATAGCATTGCAAGTTCTCCCTCATAACATGCTCTAAAAATATTGACAGGTATATATAATCAAACTGTGATGATATAGAAGAAAAATTAATGATGCACTAATAGGCAAATAAGTTTGTGTTTAACAGTCTAAAGCTATGTTATGCAGAAAACAATAATGAAATCGTAAAGTTTGTTTTTTTTCTCTTCAGACAAAGCATATAAACCAAAGTATGTAGAAACATGTAGGACTGGAGAAGTTCTTAATTCCATGTAATTTCAAAATATTTTTTATTTTTATATCAACTTTAATCTGAATTTTAATACTGAATTGCATTCCATTATATTTCGAAATTGACTTTAGTCCAAACAAGTTTGCATTTGCTTTTTGTGAAATGAAAACTTTCTGCATGGAAAAGTTGGCAACAATGAATCAAAATTCAGTGTTAATTCTTTAGATTATGTAACATGTAATGTAATGGAGGAACAGCTCTATATTTATTTTTCCCCACATTATTCTCAATTAACATGAATGTTGGTTTTAAAGCAAATGTACTAAGAAAAAAAGTAAGCATCTGTTGTGATATAGTGGCATATTGCTACCAACTGCATAACTCTAAACAATTTTCTCTTTATCTTTTCTGGTCTTTGTATGATTGATATTTTCTTCCATTACCATTCCAAACCAGTGGATTGGATCCTCTTCAATCAATCCCTGACTTATTGGTACTGTATATCATAACAATTGTTTACAATTAATTTTTAATAAAATGTCTTAAAATTACTCTTTTCCACAATTAGTATCACTTTTTCATAGTTTGCACCAAACCCAATATGTTTCCTCCTCCTTTTTTTTATAGTCTGTTATTCATATTTTCTGCAACAACAGCATTATTTATTCTATTTCTTTTTGCCTTTGAACTGTAACTTTGTTCGGCTTGCTTTAATACCTCCTTATTTTTCACCTTTTTTTCACTCTCATTCACTTCTATGCCTTCTGAAGCTTTATTCCTGACACAACTGGTGGAGTCAGTGACCCCTACTACCTGAAGACATCCTACTTGTACTTCCAGGTCAGTGCTTTGATACCAATCTGTTTCCATGATATCAAGAAAGAAAAGAACTGTAACTTAAAGTGCCATTTCCAGGTTGCTGCCAGCAAATCCATCCTGAGCCCTAACACAACAGTGACATCAGATATCATGATCTTCACATAAGTTAATTTTCTGTATCTTCTTTTATAATGCAAATTCTTTAGTGTTCCTCCCAACAAAATTTTACTCTTTTTTTTTGTCAGGAATTATTGAAAGGAATTATCAAAACCTTGACATTCATCTCGTATTGGTTCAGAATTTAGAAACCTCCTGGTCTCCTGCATGTCTTTTGAATTCACCTATATATAATGTCTATATGTTTAATTGTATAAGCAGTGCCATATTCTGGTCTTGCAAAATGAAAACACAAAATATCCTGTTGCTTTTTAAGGATCTTGGCTATTGTTTTTCTTCTGCTGAACATCTGTGATCATGCCAGATCACAAAATTGAAGTAGTGTCAAAATTTTAGTCCTTGGCCAAGCTCTCCCCCATCCTTCTGACTCTCAGTTAAAAAAAATGTATTTGTCTCCTCTCCACAACAAAACTAGGTAACTGTCATGCAGCACTATTGAGGTCCATTTCTATTCAGTGGGGCGTTGATAAACATTTCACAATTTTGATAGATGTGAGATAGATACTCACAGTTTATGTTCTGAAGGTAGCTTGCTCTCCTAGTTCAGAGCTTCTTCTCATGTAGCTGCTGACTGACTATTGATGCTGGAGTTTATGCAAATGTCTCTGGAGTTTCATTGAAACCATGTGAATCCCGGAACAGACACTTCCTTACTTTCAAAGAGTTTCAACTACACAAAGTAAAAAAAAAAAAAAGAGTAAAAGTTTCCCCCTGTAATCAGTGTTTCCTGACTGCAGGTAAAGATAGGACAAAGAATACATAATCAGTTGTGAAATCTATTGTGATCTTTCTTTCATCGTGATGAATTTAACATACAAGTGTTAAGCCAAAGCCATTTTTGGTCCTTCTTTAGATGTTTTAATCACAGGTTGAGTCCCCAGAATTTAGTCAGTAGTAGCAGGCAGATGACCATAAGGTAAACTGCACATGTGTTTCTAATTTTCTGTTTTACAATTTGGAGGTATCCCAATCTTTATCAGGAATAGCCCACTTATGTACTCTTTTTTTCTTTCACATCTGAAAAATCAGTGCCACTGTGTGTCCTGGAGGACAGACTGTTTTGTGGCCTTGCAAACGTTCACTGCTTTATCAGTTCAGGCCTCTAGGGTGGTAAATACTTTGATTTCTCCAAGATTAACGCCTTTAATAAATTACCTGAGCTCCAAAGAATGCTGAAGAGGGATAAAATTTAGTATTTTTAGTACCTGAAATTGTTGCACCCTTTCATTATGTTCACATCTTCTGCAACAGTGTAATAATGGCTAAAGAGTGCATCAACATAAAATAATAGAGCATTCAGATATTATTCTACAATCACTGAATCTTTTTATTATTGATACAATTTAGTTCATGTGCCAAAAAACAACTTTGGAGAGGTCAAGAATATTTCATACTTACATTTCATATATTTCCTATTTTCATAGGAAAGACAGTATATGAACAAAAATATTTTGGCTGGCATGAAGAATTGTATACTATTTTATAATATTGTGTATTTATTTTTGAATACTTGTAATGTTAAAGCAGACAAGTCTGTGTTTATATTTCCCGATATTATTTTAATAGCTTTATTATTTTAGTAGCATTTTTTCATTATTATTTTAGCAGCATTTATTATTTGTATAACTCAACATCCACATAAATTTTCTAACAAGCATTTAATGCATATCTGGTTTTATCTCCTATATTAATTCTCCATTTGAGTAATTACAAGAATGAAACTTGTTTTTTTCAGAATTGCTGGAACTGCCATTAGAAGTGTTATCAGTGAAAGGCTACTTGTAGTTACTGTTACTTCAGTTTGCAGATAGGAAAAATGCAATTGTCAGAAAACATTTTACACCATATTCCTATTGCAAGAATAATTAATTTTTTCCAAACTGTCTCTAGAAAGTTATTCAAATATATGATCTCTCATTCCCTCTGTCAATCTGTGTACATAATTAAGTGTGCAACTTCTAAAATTCCTCCCAAACATAATAAAGAAAAATTCATGCCACAGATATAGAAAGATATTGTCTTTCAGACAAAGAGATAGTTTCAGCAGCTCTGGGCTATGCGGATTATTTTTTTTCTTCTGGCTGAGGATACAGGGGAAGACTTGTCTCAGATCAGAGGCCATCAAAATCTGTATTAGATCATTATGTAATATCAACAACATGAATCCCCTGACTCATGTTAGAGCTTGTTCAAGCAGGGCTCAGCTGTTTGCACTGGGTAACTTAAAAGGGTTGCAGTTGTAGAGATTTACTGAGTAGCTGTGTGATCCTTGGTGCATAAATTACCAAATAACAAATGCTGGTGGCAGCATCCACAGAAGATCAGAAGAATGAGCCACTGATTATTATATCATCTCAATTTCTGTGTTATCTTCTGTGACTAGTTGTGTCCCAAACTATTTCCTAACAAGCATCCATTGATCAGTTGTCCCTCAGACAGGAAAAACCCCAGCACTTCATGCATACTTTAAAAGAAGTTTCTTTGCCATGGCTGGGAGCCCTGTCAACTCTATTGCAAAGACCTTGTGGCACTTGGTATCACCATGCTTTATAAGCCCTGGGAAGAAACATAATTGATATGGAGCAGACACTACTGGAGAAACGCTGCTAAACTCCTCTGAGGAAGCTCTTGTGGAGTGTGAGGGATAGATGTATACAAACAGTAAATTTAAAGGTAAGCTACTCTGGGGTTTATATGAACAGGATACTTTATGCCTACAAAAGAAACCATCATTCCTGCCTGGAGAAACCAATTTCATTCCTCACAACATCAAGTTTAAGTAGTATAGCCAATTAATATAGATCCTTTAATAATTGGTTCATTGTGCTGATGCACCTGATTGTCAAAATCAATTGTTCTTATCTTTCAAATAAAACACTGCTGTCAGAGTGACCATTTGAAATGACAATTGACCCTTTAAACCACAGGGATTTATATCATGTTTATAGGTATATCATTATGTGGACAAAATCATTGATCCTAAGATTTGTCTCTACAATTCTTCACTTGGAACCATAAAATAATTTTTGGATCACTTGCCACACAAAGTAATTTGATTTCCTCCTAGAAATTCTATGTTCCTTTTAAATCTCTGTAAGTTTTTTGATATTCACAATAATTTGTGCACCTTAACTACACATAGCACAAAGAAAGATCTTCCTTAATTTGTTTTTAACATGGCTAGTTTCACTTCATTTCTTTACTGTGTGATCCAAATTTCATTTCAGGTAAGAGCCACCAAGAAATTCCTCTGAATTACTGGGCATTTTCCACTGAAAAAAGAAACTTCATTTGAATGTACAAATCTAAAAGACTCCTTTCCATATTTTGAATGCAAATTCCAGAATGTTTGAAGAAGTGTAGCAATGGACAAAGTCTTATGAATTAGAAGTCTTTGGTCAAGTTTTGCTGAAGAGCAAAAGATTATGAACTGTGGTGCTTTTTCTCAGTTTGCAAGTCAAATTCAGAAGTTTGAGTGCCACAGATAAGACAAAAAACAAATGTCAGAATTTTCACTTGAATATCTTATATTCAGTTTTGAGACTTATATTTCTATTTTCCTAGATCTGTAGAAAGAGGTGCAGTGCATATTCTGCATGTCAAGTTAGGTCACAATTCGACCATTTACCTCTTTCCTAAGGACAGGATGCACTTAAAGACTCTTTTTCCTGCCTGTGTTCTGGGAAATCTTTCTCTGTAAAAATATCAGTGAGTGACAGTCTGGTATTTAGAGGACATATGCTCTTCACTCTCCAAACCTCAGCTCTTTTTTCAGAGGAGTGAATTAGAGAAAAAGAGCCATTTCACTTTGTCTGCCTCAGCTGACACAAGCTATGCTTGTGTCAAAATGAAGTCATTTTGGGGACTGGACGAGCAGTGTAACTGTCCATACAGACATAGACACTGAGTCCCATAACATCTGAAGAAAGCTCTTGTCCTCTTTGGCATGTTGTTATCTATTCTCAAAATAACTGGACCGTTTTAAATTGTACAGAATAGACCCTCATTGGTTTTTTTGATGAAACATATTGGTGAAAATTATTGCATTTCAAACTTTTCTGTCATTTCCCCATATTCATTACATATGTCAAAGTACTGGGATGCTGAAAAGATTACATGTTTTCAGGCATTGAATATAAACATATTAACATCAAGCATTCTATATTTGTTAAGGAAACCTGAAAATTGACCAAAGATTAATCAAGAAGATAATAATATCTTCTTCAATTAATTATCCATCTTTCTTTTTATTATTTTGTGATACCATTTTAATATTTTAATGATTTAGAGACAGTCTGTACAGAAAGAATTTTTACATTTAGTTGTATAATCACAACTAGCTTCTAGCCAAGGTTTTTAGAAATTTTGTATAAATACAGAGACAAAGGGAATATGCCTTTGATTAAGACATTGCACAGTAAAAGGTTTTAAATCACTGTTAATATGCTAACTGTCTTGGGAACTCCCAAAATTTGAGTAGTTCCAAGGGATTCCTGGGGACCTGTTCAGGCATGCTACTATTTCCCTTGGATAGTTTTGCCTTTAAAAGGTGTAACACTAAATTACCCACTTGGGAACAGACTCAGAAAACATACAATTCTTCAATATTATGCACTGGGACCCCAGAAGAACTCAGACTTTATTAGTCCACTAATTCACAAGATTTCCTTTAGAGATATGGGAGGTACTAAAGCATGGTCTGAGTTTTACCAATGTCTACACCTCCTGGGTTGTGAGCAAACTTGTAGCTATAGTAGAAGGCTCAAATGTCGTTTCAGAAATGTTCCCTATATGTATTTATGTTGTTTTTCCAAAGACAGCTTGAGTAGCAGCAACAGCAGATCTTTTTGTAGGATTCACATAAAAATGATGGTTTGAACCTGGCAAAATTAATTTATATTCCTTTATGCTCAAAATATATTTTTCCACCTTAGGCATGTACCTTTTAACCTAAAGAGTTTTCTGTCAAATGGGAGAAGAGCAGCAGGGAGATAAACAGAGTAACATACAACATTCTCTCAGAAAATAAACCCCAAATTATAGACAATTCCTTTGTTTGGATTTTGGTGAGCAACCAGTGGGACAGGTGGTTGCAGCCCACCGCCTGTGGTGCTGTTTCACTCACAGTTTCAGATTGCCAAGCCAGAGGGCTGCCCTCGCTCCTGCTGGGTCAACAGGCTCCATCCAGGGAGCAGACGATGGTGACATTTGCTCCAGCTGCTCTTGTGGTTCTGCTAGCTCTGCTTTCTGCAAGGGCACACATGGCTCTGCAAATGGGATTGCCGAGTCCCCTTGCATGAACCAGGCTCTTAAGCAGAACCCTCCACCTCTAAAAGCTTTTGGACTCAGACTTTTGCATAGGGAGGCTTTCAAATATTGCCTTACATTGTAGCAGCCACTCATCACATGGACATTTGGGCTTAGTTGGCCTAGGCTTTTACAAACTGTGAAAACTGTAAATTCTCCTCCACTCCACCTTATAATGTGTGCGTTCTTTTAACAGAAATATCTTCCAAATATAACTGGGAACAAAATACACAAATTTCAGGAGTTTCACACTTGCTTGATGGGGAGCTTTTGTGCTCTTCTCAGCAGGGTGGCACTCAGTCACTAGCCATGTGGCTTTAAACATGCACTTTAAGGCTGTACATTTGAAAAACATCTGAAGAAATGCTTGGGAATATGGAAATCAGCCATCTTGTTTTATAGTGAAGAAATTAAAAGAAGTTCTGAATATCAAATAGTGAAATTTTGATGTTCAACTAATTTATGATTAAAAGTCTTACCAGGCTTTCTTTCCTCTAAGTGGCTTATAATGGAAAAAATAGCAAAAATTAATATAGAATTCCGCATCAAAAATCATGCAATATCATGTATTATAATCAGAGAAAGCTCAGTCAAAATCAGATTTAAAGGAATGAAAATTTTTCTGATCACAGAAGCAAACATTTCAAACAACTTCACCTGGTATTAGACTAAGAGATTCAAACATTATATAAGTCTTTAAAATTAAGTTAATCCAATTGGAAACAGTAAAATTATTAAGGAAACACACATTTATTTCCTTGGGTCATTTTTACTAACAAGTTGGAAAATCAGAGTTAGGAAAAGTAAAGTGTATGAATAAATTTGATGTATTCTCTGGTAATTAAGATTCTAATTTTTATGCAGAAAGCTCTTCTGTAGTAAAATATGGATGTGAGGATGTGTTCTTTTTAACAGTTACTACTGTAACTATTTGCATTGTTATTTTCTGTACAAATAATTTATTAATAACATACTTTATTACAAATACATTCAGAAAAATCCTAACCACCCGAAATTAATTTGCAGATTTTCCATTTTTTACACTGGGACATCTTGTCATCTATCTTTTGCAGATGTTCATATGTGAGTGATTCAGGGAAACTGTGTAAGTGACCTCTAATTATATTCTTTAGAAAGGTATTTCCAGTAAGTGTAAGCAATTACTTTTCTATTTAGGCTTCTCTGGATCAAATAATTTAAGAAAACCTGTGGTTATCTCAAGAATATCAGATCTTTCAAAATTGCTATTTAAACAGTAAAGCAGATCTCAAAGAAATCTATGACAATAGTATCAAGGTAGGAGACACTGTTAGAAGTTGTCAACGGGTAAAGTGCTAATACTACTCATTCAGTTCATTTATCTCTTCTCTAAAATTCATTTCTTCAATACAGTTACTTAATAGTAGAATACCTGCAGTGCTAGCATCCAAATTATTTTCTTCTTTCTGCCTTTCATATTTTCATTTTTGCTTGCTTGTTTGCTTGTTGTGGTGAGGTTTTTATTATTTTTACAGAGTTTTTAAAATTATTTTACAGAGCAGTTCATCTAAGATTTTTAGAATTTTTTTGTTTGGTTTTGTAAATTAGCAGTGCTGTGAAACCTAAGTCAAGTGATATTGCAGAACTTTATTATGGTAATGTAATCTTGATTGATAGAAAAATATTTTCTGTTTCTTTTTCCTGTATATAAAAGCCTATAATTACCAATGGTAATCAGTTTAATATATTTTAGACAGGTTATTGCTTGTTTGCCTTCAATATCTACATTTCTGAAGATTAATATGCATTTAAGTTATCATGTTCACAGACTTTTCCTTCATACCAAAGTTTTAGGGAGGAAACTTTATTAACTCAAGCCCTATGCAGGAACCATGTTCTGATCTATTGATATTTCAGTCCATTTTCTCAAATTACAGTGCAGAAGTGTTCAAATTATAAATTAGAAGTCAGATTATTTGCTAGTACTTCACTTTTAGCAACCCATTTTATATCTGATTTGAAATAAGACAGGAAAACTCATATTTTCATTGCTCATTTCTTCTTACCGCCAGAGTTAGTCTTGGATTTTAAAATTTACTGGATTCAGTTTGCTCCTGACAAATATAAATAAGAAAATCCCTTTCCAGATGTTCTTGTTAACTATATAGGTCTTCTGTATTTCACAACAAAAATGGTTTTACTCATATATTCTTAGGGATAACCCTATTTGGGGAACAAGTTGGAGATTCAAAACACAAAAAGCAGAAGTAATTACTTATCTTTCTTGACTGAGAGAAATTATGTTCTGTTGATATGATAGCAGAAGTAATGCTAGGAGTATTGTTATTTAAATTCAGCACGAATTATAACAGGAATTTAAAGCATTTTTTCTGAATGTAGAATTATGATTTACTCCCTTCAAGTCTCTCTACAGAGGAATATATCTATGTAAGGTTATCAACTGGATATTTTATTTCTTTGAGTGTCAGAATATCTGGCTTCTGAATTTTCAGAATTTAGTAGTTCTCGGTAATATTTATGAACAGATTTTTCTCTCAACAGTTTACCATTTCTGGACATAGTATTGATGGTATTATCATCCATCTCAATAATGTAGTCTGGGATCAAAAGAAAATTGCAAATGAGTTGGCATATATTATTGCTTTCTTCCTTTTCAATTTGAATACAATAAAATAAACATAGTAAAATATATCAAAATGGAAATGCAATACCAACAGGATCTAGTTCATCAGCAGTGCTATACAATAATTTTGTATATAATAATTGCTTTTAAAAATATTGGTTTTGAATAATATGGTGATGAGGATGTCGCAATTTTATAGGAGTTTATAATCAGCTTTAAAATATATATACCATGCTTATTATAGGAATCAGTGATGGCAATGTTTGGACAGTCCAGCACTGTTATTGTAGGAAGAAGAGAAATTCTCTTTGGAATAATAATTTGAGTATTACAGAGACAACTTAATCTAAATCCTTTTTGACAACTCTTCCCTTTGTTAAATGTATAACCAGTCCAAGTGTTAGAATATTCCTACCATTCTCACATGAAGAAAGTATTTAGGAACTACAAAAAATGGAAAAAACATGCTGATGATATACACTGCCTATAAATAAAAAGAGGATACATTTTCTTTGTGGGATTTTGCTAATAAGCAAATTACAGCAGCAACAGAAAATCAATTCTGGAGGAGTGTCAAAGTAATGATTTTTCTTGGTGCCCTGCATTATATGTGCACTACTACAATGACACAAATGTTCAAGAACAAAATGAGTTCATCCCTACTTAATTCCTGAGAAATCTCTTCCTTATTTGCAAAAAATTACTCAAAATTAAAAGCCAATTTTACAAGTACTGGTGTAAAAGGCAACCTAGTCTTTTTTTATTATTATTTATTTATTTATTTATTTATTTTTTCCTTCATTTTACCTGGAAACACCCAAGGACAGATTGGATGAGGATCTGGGCAACCTGGTTTAGTGGAAGGTGTCCCTGCCCATATCAGGGGAGTTGGAACTAGATGGTCTCTAAAGGTCCCTACCAACCAAAACTATTCTATGATTCTAATGTTTAATTTGATCAAATATCATTCTAAACAAGTATTTCCCTATATTCTTTACCTTAAGAAACTCTCATCCTCAATTTTTTTCTTAGTAGTTTACTGACTAGAAAAAACTCTGCTGTCCACAAGACATTTTCTATATACCCCTTAATCTTCCCCTGATCAGTGGCATGTCTGTCATGTTGAATGTGCAGTCTTCACTGAAATGTGAATCATAGATTTCCACTTTTCCATGACTTTGGAATGAACTATAATGAATATTGATATTATCTTTAAATACATTCTATTTAGTATCTCGTATTTCCCCTAAAAGTTTAGCTTTGAGCATAAGCCTTGGGGTTTTTTTAATGGATTTGCAGGGGGAGGGAGGTGTTTGTAATGTTGATAGGTTATTAGTTTTGACATGTGCATTTTGGTGTGGCAAAATCCTGTGTGTAAAAGATTTGCAGATTGATCATTATGTAGTAGACATTCAGTTGCATAATAGAGCTTCTCCCCTGTAAATATAAAGCAGCAGTTTCTTCAGGAAATCTCAGTGGGCTGGCATATTAGCATCAGGAATATGATTATGCTTTAAAAACAAATCTAGTTATTTACAATATCTTTCTTTTTTATTTTTACTGAATAATCTTAGAATACCTGTTCCATGGGTCAAGTTTGATACTTCCAGTGCATTGTGCCAATGGTTGTGCTGTAGACATCAGCTTTTGTTCATCTAATTAAAGATCTGAAACCTAGAGGTATGATATGTCTTTATAAGTTAAGATTCTATTTACTTCTGTCTACTATGTGTCCTTAACTCTGCAAGTGGCATTGCCTTGCAAAATATTGACAATTGGTTTTGTTCGCATAATTTTATTGAGAAACGATAATGCAAATTCTAATTGCTTTAAAATGTAAGTAAAATATTCATTCTCATATTCACTACCTGGTACCTTCAGGTGGCCACATTAGAGTAATGTTTTGGGGAGAGAGAGTCTATTAATTCCCGTTTCTTTTTTTTTACTTTCAGGATAACTGACATATTATTGCAGTAAAACATATGTAGGGTCAATTCATGCTGAATAGTTATTAGAAACCATGATAACAAAAGTCATTACACTGCGGTTCAGTTTTGACAGTAAAATTTCTGCAACATTATCACAAATCCTCATGCATTAGTGCAATGATCCTTACTATAGTTTCATATTAGAATCAAAAGACTGCTGTAGTATGCTTGATACAAAAAGTCATGCAAGTCAAGTGAAGTTCTTTTATGCTTTTATAGATAACATATTTTCATGTCTTTCTCATGCATGTATCTGACTCTGAGCCCTCTTGGATATTTCCTCCATTAGTATATTTCCCATCTGGGTTATAACTGTTTTAAAATAATGTCCCTGTTTAGAAAGGCCAGATATAAAGTAAAGCTGACAATGGCACATGTCAGTTTAGGTAATGAATTCCTTTTGATTTTGTTGTTCCTACATATTGCCCTAAATGAAAAAAACAACAATACAGCTCTCATATAAAGAAAAAAATAATTTTTGATCCTAAACTTTGCATTTAGTTCACTTATCTGGAAATCATGGTTTATGTCTTGTCTTCACAAGACTAATAGTGAAGGCATAGTTAAGATTTTGGCAAAAACTCAAACCCACTCCCAATTTCTTAAAAAACTTTCAGGAAAAAATAAAACAGTCAAGGATTCAGTGTGAAAGAAATAACAATCCTTATAGAAAGAACTTAATAATTTTTATCTCTTTACATATTAAACCTTTAACCAACTTTCACAACTATACTGATTGGGGAGATCAATGGGTAGTCGAGCTGACATTTGGGTTTGGCCAATATAACAAGACTAGATAGTAGCTAGTAAGCAAAAATATGTAGTTTACAGAATTTTTAACTGAAGTTCTCTTTGCCTTAGAGTTTTGATCCCATAATATGCTGACAGAATAGCCAGTTTCATATGAATAGCCATTTTCATATGAAAACTTGAGAGAAAAAGATGTATCTTCAATAGGCTTTTTATTATGTAAATTTCCTAAACTTTCTTAGAGCTAATTACACTTAAACAATGTAAACATCAAGTTAATGTTACAATTAAATTTGAATCAATAACTCAATAAGTTCAAATGACTCATTCAGAATACTAATGCAACAGGCAACCAAACCAAATTATTAGTTTTGATAGGAAAAGGATGCTTTTGAGCTAATTTATGGGAAGTCAGTCTCCCTTTCTGATGCATCAGCCATATCAGTGGCTAATCAGGTCACAGTTTTGATGCATAGGACAACAGCTCTGCCGTCACAGAATGCAGTGAAGTCTGTAGGACTTCAGTGTTAGTCTGATCCTACTGCCTCCTAGAAGGAATGAAGTCTCTTTGCTTTGGAGTTTTTCTTTAAAGATATTTAGGAATTTGATGATTTAGTTAGGCATTTCATTTTAAAGCTGAGTGTTCTCTAATGCCTGAAGAGTAAAGATTATTAAAATTTGCACTTTTCCCCCTACAGAGTCATAAATATTTAATTTATACTTGCCCCCTTTTTTTACCTCAGGGGCACCTATGGTATGAAGACAAATGAGATGAGCAGGATTACTTCTTGTGTTAGTGGCCCACATTTCTTACAGTACACAGTTCTTTAAATAGAGGGGTGTGAATGGTGATGACATTGGGCACTAGACCTTCATTCACAAAAGCAGCAATTTTGACTGCAGCTCAAATATTCCTCCAGTGCTATAGTGACATGAATTGATACTGAGAAGATCATGATTCAGCCTTTGAATTAAGGGGTATTAGACAAATAAACAAAAATGATATTTTGTAAAACATGAAAGAATTTAATCAGTAGGGATTTCTTTGTGTGTTGAATTGCTGCATATCAGTAATGTCACTTAGATACAAATCATCAAAGAAATGTGTGTGAGCACAGTTCTTCCACCAGCATCTTTTTACCCTATTGCTTATGTTTTGTTCTTTCCCAGCAGATTCCACCTCTAATTAAAAAGAATGATTGTTTGGGTTTGTTTTCTTTTTATCCACACATCCTTTTATTTTTTTTTCCAGACTCTGGGCACCAGACTGAATAGAATAGGAAAAGAGACACTGGGGAAGGACCTCTCTTGTATGAAGCAAAGTAGAAAGAGATGGACATTGCTAGCAATTCTATTAGACCATCAGTTCCAACATGTACATAAACATTAATATGTGTGTATGCACAAATTGCAGGACAGGCCTGGTATGAGGCTGATCAATCCTTGGTCAGACAGTGTGATCATCTGTCTTGTTTCATATGTCTGTGAAAACATTGTTAATATGGAAATGTCTCTTATCAAGTTTTGCAACACACTTCCCTTAGGAAGGAAACCTTACCCTGATCCTGTTTTCGAGATTTTTACACTGGGAAATCTGTGGATATGAGCTGACTTGACCCTAAAATAGGACAGTTTTTTCTGTAACACTTTACAGAAATGTTAGAATTATTTCTGAGTCACAAATGTATTAAATTTTTAAAAAATCAGAATCTGAAGAGCTTCATTTCAAACCTCTGTTTTCTTTTACTTTCAAGTTTTTACCTTCTCTTATTTACATCTAAAGCATCCAAGTTTAATAGTTCCAGAGTAATAAACAACTTCCTGAAGAAATGTCCAAAAGTTCAAAAGATAACCATATCTCATTTACTTGTTGGTTAAAGTGTGGTGTTAATAGGACCAAGGCTGTGGATTTGATCCCTATACAGGCCACTGACTTAAGAGCTGGACTCAATGATCCCTGTGGCTGCCTTCCAACTCAGAATATTTTGTGATTCTGTGATTTTTTAACTGCATGGATTAATAGTTTGAGATTTACATTCTTATTAGCTACATAAACTCATGTTCGTTCAGATTTACTTCAAGCTTATATTAAGATCATCATTAAGGTCACAGAGTTACAGCTTAATCTTGCAAATACTTTATAAAAATATTTGGTGTCAAAGTAACTTGACTTAGCACTTAGTAACTGACAAAGAAAACCTTGTAGAAAACAACAAACAAAATTCTCTAGATTAATAATAATCATATTTTTGCTTTCCTTTGTAGGTCATAAGCAGTTCTTAGAATGTTTCATGCTAATAAAGCACACCTACACTGTAACCCTAAATTTTTTACAGTAGGGGTACTTATGTTAAAGTCTTTTTAAGCCTACATTTTCCATGTTTATTTGCTTGGAAAAGTAAAAAAAAATCCTAACAGTTTAACATATAAGATTAATGTGCCTTGTTATGCAAACTGTAATTCGAGGAACTGGTAGAGACTTTGTGCTGTGCTTTCTTAAACCTTTCTGCTCCAAAAGGATTATAATAGCATAAATCAGCAGGAATGCTCTCAGCTACAATTAGCTGGAAATGGTTTGAAAAATAATTCTCAACTGTCTGCTGAATGTCTGTTGTGGGTTGGGGGAAAGGTATTGCAAGTTTTTGTTTCATAAAATTAATTTTCTTTCAGTTTTGAATGGGGAAAAAAAAAGTCCAGCAATGTGCTGACCAGCTCCAATCTCACTACATACTCTATAATTTACAGTATTACCTAAATAACTTCCTAGAGAATTCATAAAAGGATAAATTTATATGAAGAATGCAATTTTATGAAAGAAACCATTTCAAGGAATCTACTAAAACTGTCAGTAGACTTTTTTGTTCAATTTGTACACATAGATAATATCTTCTAAGAAGAGCAGGTAGAACTGCTATCTCACGTATTCAGGATAAGGAATATTATGAAAAGTGACAGCACCATGGTTACCAGACATCTTAATGATTAATCTTACAGATTAGTTTAAAAAATGAGAGAGGGCTCAAATTTCAACAGAAATTTAGAGTGAGAAAGAAGAAATCATTTTATTCCTTGAAACAGAGAAGGGAGCTGATGCATGGTATGATCCATGTTAGCTTTCCAAATCAGTAATTTCCACAAAGACACAGAAAATATCCTAATGCAGATTTGGTTGAAGGCCTCAATAGCATTATGACAACAAGGATCAAGACCTTATGAAAAAGACCTTTCTCAGAAAAAACAGTAACTAAATGGTTAACACTGTTTTGGTATCTGTCACACATCTGTCTGTTCTGGCATTCAGAGCTCCGCCTCAGAGTGCTACACCTTCATTATGTTTCATAACCATGGCCTGCTTTGGAAATAATATTATCAGTATTGATTCATTGAAAGCTGCTCAGGTTCACTTCCAAGCACAGGAGTGGCCAGAGACTGTGCAGGAATAGCTCAGTGATGCCAATGGATAACATCTTACCCCTGTTAGATAGTGGATTTCCCACCACTGCAAGCATCCCTGAGATTGAGAAGGGAGCACATTAAGAGCAGATATGTCATGCTGCTGTCCCTGCAGTTTTGAAATTATTGATATTGAGATTCAAACAGATACTCCTATCCATAGGAAGAATCAGAAGGCAGAATAGAGGGGTTTCTCTTGAAAGCAACAAGGAGACCAGGCAATGGCTCTTGGAAAGCATTACATTAGCAGCTGAAAGGTACACAGTGAGTGCATTTAGTTTTGTCTGGAAGGAACAGATGAAAGAAAAGTTTTTTACTCTTATGCACCTTCTCAGCTTTCTGATGAAGATATCTGACCAAAGAAAACAAATTAGAAGATGTAAGAGCATGAAGGAGTTCATCGTGTCTCCCAGTCAGCCATTTACTGACAGTGATTTTTTTAACACATGTAAGGTTAATGATAAAGATCTTTTAAACATTATTTTTTTTAAATGGTCAGCCAATAAAATATGAAAGCACATATCCAGAAAACAAAGTGGTTTGAAAACCTGATTTTCTAGTTTCAGAGAAACAAATAAAATTCATTTCCAAAGAACACCTGCCTGAATGAACAGATTACAAATTATCCTTGGTCTGTCTTGGTTTCTCACCGTATTTTTGCATACTGTGAATAATTAGTTTTGAAGGAGACAAAAAGGATAAAATATTCATTAAGATGTTCATCTAACAGTAGAATTCCAGCCTGAAAGAAATTTTAAGTAAATTATACTAAAAAAAGTAGTTTCATCAGTAATGCTGAAGGAAGAAATTCCAGAATAATATAGGTCCCAGATCTGGGCATGCTACTGGAAGGCATTTTATCTTCTTCCAAATCTCTGCTCTAAATCAGACAGTGAGAATATTAATTTGAGTCTTCCACTTCTTGAGAACCCTTAACCCTGGGATTCTGGAGAAGAGTTTCTCCTTGATTTTCAGGCTTCGAGCTTTTTCCACTTCACAGTACTACTTCATACCAGGGAACTTCCAAGGCTGCTGATAGTCACTGGTGCTTCTGCTCCTACCTGGCCTGTATGCTGGAATTGGAAGCATTTTCCTTTTTCTATGGGTACAGTAAGGGTGTGGTGAGATATTAGAACGCTTTTTAAGAGGCCTGGTTTCTAGTGTCAATCTCCCTTCAGTGAAGACTAACTTTGCCCAACTCCATTAACTTTTTTTTGTCTGCAATTAGGTTGAATCTATAAGTCATAGCACTTAGAATATTAAAAAGTGACAACACGGATACAAGTAATGAGAACTAAGACTAAAAGAAAACCTACATTTACTCTATTTACATTACTATTTAAGTAGATTTCAATTTCCATCTTCAAGTAGCTTTCTGCTTCCCTCTCAATAATGTGGTTGTCAGTGTTTCAGGTTTTGGGAATGTTCCTCTTCTCTTAATGTTATACCTTACATGCTAGGGTCACTCTTACCTTTCAAAACTTCTAGGAGGGCTAGATGAATTTAGCATTTTCTTTGAAACTAGCAGAAAACATGATCCAAGTGAAAAAGTGAAGCTTTATTAGAATAAAGGTTCATTCTATACCCAGAAGTTCTGTTGTATACTTAACTGTTTGGTAAACAACCCTTTCCTTCAATGAGTTGTGAAATTCTAGCACATCCCTTTTGTGGCTATTTGATATTTTGCATCAAGGATATACCTTTCAATCAAACTGAGAGGCCATGTCAACCTTCAAATTAATAAAAAAAACATACTGATGTATAAGCAATTAAGTTATTTTTAGCCTATTGCTTCTTCTTGGGTGCCATCAGACATTGATTGCAGTGAGGCAATCTGTCAGGGCAATGCTTTTGGGGTTTTGGAAGGATCCCCAACTCCTTCACACTGACTCTCTCTCATACCTCTTTTTTTAGTGGTATTTACATAGCCCTTTCTGTAGAGCAGTGTTGGTAGAAATTTTCAATCTGACCTGCCATGTAGACTTAAAAAATCTATCAGTTGTGAAAGAAAATGTAAAAATCCCTTTATGTGCCTTGGTTATAAAGTTAATATGACATTAAATATATATCTATTTTTCTTAGAACAAATAACTTGGAGATGAGACAGAGTGCTTCCTGAGGAACTTTAGGCTTGCATTAAGGGAAATGTTATTGAAAGTTAAACTGAAAAAACATAAGGTAAACTGCTTTTCCTTAGTTGTCTGAAGGAATTGTATCTAATGCCCTGATGGAAGAGGGCTTTAGGACAGGAGTGTGATGTGTCGCCACCACAAGACAAAGACAGAAATGAAACAATGATCTAAGCTAAAAATTCACTTCTCTAGGGAGCAGCTGTAGCACATTGATTCATGATCCTGGGTATGAGTCACTGCTAGTCACTATAGGCAAACCCAGGGTTTGATATTTGTCGAAATAAATGCATTATATAAATATCTTAAATTTATCAAGCCCTTTTAATAAAAAAGGTATGCACATTTTCTGAAAGGATTTGCCGAATTGAAGAGTGAAAGACTGAATGCAAAAAAGAGGTTGGGGATGAGGAATTATGGTATGAATGAGCACCAGAACTGATCTAATTTCCAGAGATAAACTGATGCAGCTTTACTACCCTTTTCCCTGTTACCCAATGTAATTTTGTTAGTCCTAATATGTTCTACCACTAAATCTAGCTATTCTTGACATTGATTTCAGTGCAATTTGTGTAACAGGTCAAGTGAAGTGGTGCTTATTGACTGCTGATTGTATATGTTTTTCCACCTGAAGTGTTATTGTTAATTGACATGCTCTTTCATTTTCCTGAGATAATTTTTACTCTATTTGGATAACTGCCTAAAGTTCCCCCTTTGTATATTAGGTCTCTTTCATGGCAAATATCAAAAATAGTTTTGAAAATCAGATAAATTGCAGGCACAAATTCATCCCTTCAACAACAGAACATTAAAATAATCAGATTCAAGCTAGTTTGTCAAACATTATTTTCCTTTGGTGTGAATATATGCTGTCTGCCCCGAACTAAATCACCCATTTCTAAATGTCTTGTAATCTTGTCCCATACCATTATTTCTAGTAATATTCTTGCAAAAGAATTCTGGCTAACTCTAATGGCCTGAAGTTTTCTGAATAATTCTTTTTCTCCCGAGGTATTGCAGAATATTCTACATCTATTACTAGATGATTACAGGTCTTATGTTGCCAGACTCTTTATCTCAGTTCTTGGAAAGTATAATGCCTAGTTCTGGCCTTTTGCTTTCCCTTATGAAGTTTTTTCTTGTATTTCAGAGACTGCCTTCAGTAATTTTCTTGGTAATTTTGCACATAGGGATAGGGGTGGTACTTACCTCTCTGATGTCAGGGCTGCCCAGCTTCCTTCAGCTGATGAGAGCAAATTGGCTGAAGTAACATATCAGAAAGAAAACCAAACATCATTTTAAACAATAGCAATCTGATTTCTGCATTGGTGAACTAGCAGATAACATAAGGGTATCCTCTTGTTCTGCTTTTGAGAAGTCCAGTGTTGATCCCTCTACAATTGCATATGTTTGCTTTAATTGATTCCAAATGTGTGTTTCTCCATTTTTAAGGTGCCCAAAATTGCGTTATGAAGACACCAACAAAGGCCGAAAGAAATATTTCCCATTCTTGAAATGTCATACTGGATATACATCTTCTTTCAGATTCACTGAAATAATGACTATTTTTTGCCATGCACCCAAGCAGACTCCTTTCTAGCAGTCCCTGTATTACCCTATGACTCTTGTGTTTCTTCTGCATGTTGGGCTGCCAACAATGCTCCTTGCTGGGTTGTTCTAGGAATACATTGACACAGGCAGGCAAAAAATCTCTCACTCTTTACCTCACTAAATGGCAGGCATAGAAGGCAATTATCCACTTTAATTGGAAAAAAACTATGAATTGAAATCTCAAGATCACATAGTCAAAAATAAGATTTACACAAAGGATTAGTCTGTAATCATAAGTACTCTATTAGAGCTGCATAACTAGCAAAACTTGCTTTTAGATCCATGATCTTTGTCCGTACTCTCAGTGAAATCTGGAAATTCTTCCCAGCATCCACTCCACAAAGGAACCACCTTTCTGGGTGCTTGTGTCCAATACACTGCCCTCAAAGGGCACACAGCTGCCACCAGACTGGTAAAAACTCAGGCCTGAGGAGTGGTAATTGGTGCACTAGAAGAGGACCCTGAACCAAGGAGTAGAGTTTTTAATCTCTTGGCCTTACGTGACTGTGAAGACCACTTGATTTCAGTGCCAAGTCCAGACTAGTTACCTTAAAACAGTGCTGCAAATCCCAGAATCAAAGAATAGTTTGAGTTGGAAGAGACTTGAAAGATCATCTGGTTCCAACCCCCCTGCCATGGACAGGGACCCCATTCTACTGATTATTCTGCCCCTAAGTTTCCATTCTATTGTAAGACATATGTTGAGAATTGTACAGACTTCAACTGCTCTGGTAGTTCACTACACTGAGGTCTTAGGCACACACAGAAATATGCTCTGTTACTCGCCATACCCCTGCTCTGCTTTCCTTAGGCCAGCTGAGTACATGAGCCTAGTATACATTATACACTAAACCTTCTGTGAGGGCTTCTCTAAAGTGGATTTGCACTGGAAAACCCTCTGGATACCTGGGAGTGTTGTGATGAGCTGTCAGATAAAAGAAATCAAGCTTTGCTGGTGTCAGTTAAGCTAAAAAGATGTTTTGCAATTTATGCTTACTACATTTGACCTCAAAGTCAGTGAATGATTTAATATATTTACTTGTTACGTTTCTTTTTAAGAGAATTTTTCAGAGAATTATTTGCAGTATTAGTCAACTAGTGTCCTTTGTGAATCTGCTTAAAACTGCAGTTTTGTAGAACAGAAAAAAGCTTCCTCATCTTAAGATGGAACAAACTCACACCCATTCCTTGCAGAAATCTCTATCATGCTACACAAACTAATACGTCAATATTTTGAAGATATGTTTCTTTGGCAGCATATTATACATGTTAATTATTTCTATTATATTTTTCCTATCTCTCTAAAAACAGATCTACTATATCATATCATATCATATATATATATATACATATGCATATACACACATATATATGCATATGTGTGTATATATATATATATATATATATAAAAGCCTTCTACAGATTATATTCATTTCATACATCAAATTCAGGAAAATGTCAAACTTAGTTTACTAATTTCATACTTATCTTTTCTTTTAATATCCTGTTTTGGTTCTCTAGTTATAACACAGATGCACCTAAAGTTTGCTAGAAACATTTGCCATTAGCTTCTTCTAAAAAAAAAAATTAAATTTGAGGATAATCCTACCTCCAGAGCTTATTCTGTTCCTGGCCATTGACTGTGACAGTGAAAGGCTCATCTGAAAGCAGTGGAGCATCCCATCTAAAAGCATAAAACATATTACATTTCATGAAAAAGCTAATTCAGATTGTTTAATTCTGGTAATATTGCCTCTGTCACCTTCAAAATCAAAATGTTCTTTCCTGTTATTATAAAGAAAACAACCAAATTGCTTAAAAACCCATTTGAATACACAGCTGCCTTATGTTGCATACTAATTTGATTAAAAATGCTTGTGCCTCACCAGCATTTTTTGCATAAAACACACTAGTGAATTTAACAAAGAAATATAAATATATTTTGGCAATTTTTGATAACAGAGTGTGCTGTAGTGTCCACAACACCCCTGGACTGAACAAAGATCTCAACACAGGGTTGGGAGATGTTAAACTGAATGTCTTGCTGTATTTGTTTGCTCAATGCTTTGGGCACTGTGCCAACCTCATTGCGAATAACTGCATTAGTCAAGTGTATCCAAATTATTACAACGCAGCGTCCATCCCAGTTATTGCTGTTGAAGCATTTTCTGAATCTTCACATCGCTACAAGCACTTATTTGAGGGGAGAGATTTGCCTAAATTCAGGACAACTTTAATTTTAGACAGAAAATCTTAACATCTTTACAAGTTGCTTGTTATTCCTAGAAAGAGTAATTAAGCAGTAATTGCACTGCTTTTATTTACATATCTTGAACACCTTGCCTGAAAAGAGGAACTGCCATGAAAATAGGATGAAGGGAAGAGAAGCCAGAGAATTCATTGTTATTTCACTTGATAAAAATAAGTATCGTTAATAGTCATCTCACCCTCTTCTATCTTCACTATCTTCAGTTTAACTCTCTAATTTGGATCCTGATGAAGATGTTGCAATAAGTCTTTGTGGATTTCTGTTTGCCATGCTTTTACAAGGAAGATGGCAGACTGTATGTTTTAATCTTTTCTTTCCTTGAGGACATCCTCCTCCTAGTGCAGAGATGTCCAGTCTTTCTCACCATTGCCACCCTTGGCTAAGGTATGTCTGCAAGCCTCAAAACATGTGGGTTCCCACCTCTACACTTCAGGACATCTCAGGTTAAGGTGCATGGGTGGCTCCAAAACAACCAAACAATATTGAGCTTTGCAACTGGCTCACTTGTCCTCCCAGCTGCCCATTTGTTTCACTCTGTAATTTCCAGATCAGCATAGTGCTGGCCATGAGGTACAGTTCTGACAGGAAAAAAGTGCTGGAGGTGCTTGAAAGCTACATGTCATTCAAGGGGTAAATTTGGATCTTTCCTGCTACATGCAGCGGGGCTTGCAAGGCAAAGAAATATCCCTTCTCTTTGTTTTGGAGCCAGTGTTTTCCTTCTCTTACAGTGGATGGCAGTAATTTTTTTTCATTATCTAGCCTCAGTGAAGGAAGATTTCAACATGCCACATTAGTATTGTGTCCTAAAGCTTTTATTCTGAACACTAGGTCTATCAGTAGTCTGTATTTTATTAAGCCCCTTGGATGGAAGCAAAAATTGTGGCCTCTTGTACCAGTATATATGGCTGAAATTGTTGCAACTGTCAGTTTTCCCTGGTGTACCTTATTTTCCAGGAAAGTTTATATTATTGGACCATGAAAGTGTAAATTATCATCTGCTAAACTTGGTTAGAGCTGGGAAGTTAAAATAATTTGAAAATGTTTGACATTATATTCTAAAGAAAAAAAATCTCTAAATTTTCTGTGAAAGATTTTTTTTCAAGCCATTGGCTTTGAAACACTGTACATTTCATTGTACAAAAAACACATTCTGACACAGATGTTGCAAAGATGTAGATAGAATACATTATACATTGTATATATGCTATATTTTACTTGCTTTATGTTCATATCAATGTTTTCATGCACTAAGTCACAAGTAATTTAATAAAGAATAGAGACAGTGAAAGTTTCAGAAATTATCAACATTTAATGAGAAAGCAGAAATATATTTTAGAAATATTTTCATGAAAAAAAACAAAAACAAAAGTATAAGACAATGAAAACTTGGAGGACTATTCCTTTGGTGGAAAACTGAGAATTTTAAATGTTCTTTCATTTATGTTTAATAATTGCCAAACTCTTATTTTCATTGCTTTTAATAAATTTTGATTTCATGGTGAAAATTATAAATAGAAAAATATTTTGGAAACTTAAGCCTAACCTGCCTTCTTTATGAACTCCAGAACAACATTTTTCAGAAAATATTTCCTCTTTGTCTCCCTAGGCTTAGTACAAAATGACAAGTTTTAACGCCAAACCACCAAACACAAG
Organism: Cyanistes caeruleus; assembly: GCF_971803275.1. Classification (NCBI taxonomy): domain Eukaryota; kingdom Metazoa; phylum Chordata; class Aves; order Passeriformes; family Paridae; genus Cyanistes; species Cyanistes caeruleus. The sequence goes on from NC_141701.1 coordinate 43,435,307, forward strand.
TTTTGTCAAGGATAAAGGAGCCCTGATTTTTCACAAACACATTATTGTCCATCAGCTGCAGAATGGTGATGCCTGCGTGCAGTTCTGCAAACAACAGCACATAACAGCAGTGTGGTGAATTATGCTGCTCTGAGTGAGGGATATATGATTTCCCAGTCTGCTGTGGACGCGCTTGCAGTATGGATAGATTGACAGGATTTACACGGATATGCAAACCATTTAACTAGAGGCATAACTGCCTTGTCTTGTGGTGCTATTTGTAACTCTGCACAGTCTTTTAAGCTCCACCACGATATTCCTGTGCCTGCCTTAAATTACCTCACACTGGACACTCGTTACAGAGTAAAAGAATGCACAGTGACTAAATGACAGAGCAGCCGATGCATGGTAACCTTTTCATGTGTCAGAGCCCTCTGACAACTTGAGTTTTACATATGCTTTTGGATTTTTAACACTAAATCATCCATCTGCCAATGTTGCTACCAAGCAAAAAATTATGCTGTTGAATGATCAAACACTATTTTTGCTTTATTTGGGCAAGAATGGACATTTCTGAGAGTTTCTCAGGTTGTTCTTAAGTCTGGGGAAATAATTTAATTTGGAATTGTTTTATCATGAGGACACTTAAGTGCTGTTTTGCATTGGATTGTACTCTGGTGATGCTACTGATACATGAATTTTTGGAAAAATTGCTCATGCAACAAGAGTTTTGTCTGTTTATTAACTGAGTGACCTGAAGTTTTATATATGTATGGTCTCTTCACACTTTAAATATAGTTTACTTCCCGTCTGGCTGGTTTAGTACTGCCAGGGTTTGTCTGTGGTCAGAAACGCTGGTGTAACTAAGGCAGTCACACCCTTTTTATGTCTCTGAAGCACTTACTGTGCACATACTGCCCAGTGGCAGCATGTATGTACCCAAATATATGGGTACCACTATGGGTACAATATGGGTATATTTACCCAAATGTGCTGGGAAGGCAGGTGGACCTCTTTGGATCAGAGAGCAGGTCTGAGAGGCAGGTAGAATGCAGACAACCAGCTTTCTCTCATGTTAGCATCCTGACATTCATCAAGAGGCCTGACATTCCTTTCTACCATTTGGAAAATGCTATACCCACCAGATATTTCCGATCACATTTCTTCTTTTATGGGGAAGAACAAAGGCTTAGGATAATTGATTTCTCCCTACTGCCGTGTGGAGCATCCTGTGAAAGGGGTTATCTTTGGTTTCCTTACTCAATATTTTGTGAACATATTTTCTTCACAGAAAGGAGATGTTCTGAAGAACAGTGACCACGAGAAAAGATATAAGACTGCATCTCGTTGCAAAATTATTTAATCTGTTACACTTCTGACATACCTATAGAGGAACAGATAGGAGCATAAAAGGGAGTTAATGAAAGATACTAAATCAATGTACATGAGATAAAATATCTTCCTCTTTTGTTCCTCATACATTTTCTTCTATTGAGATGCAAGGTGATGAGAGTATAGCAAACAAGCCATTAAGATAATTTCTATGGTACTTGAAAGATCTTTAGCTACTCAGAACCTCTGTGGGGAACCCAGATTCCTGCAGCCATAATTTCCTTCCAGAATTAAATGAAAGACAGTTCTAGTGCAGAGTTATAGCTAGAATGCTGTAATTTTCCAAAGTATTGCCCATGACCATGCAGAGTACTCTCAGCCATTGAATAGTGACTGACAATCACTTCAGTGAAGTCCAGCTGCTGCTTTGAGTCTGGTATTGGAACATGCACTCTGGGACACTGGGGCAGCTACCCTGCAAGAGTATTTTATTAAATTAACAGTAGTGAATGGTGCATAAAATTGTCACCAGGATGAATTTATTATACTATAATTTTATTCTCACATTATTCCGTATGGGGTGCTACCCCAACAGAGTTTCCAATTCAGTAGTATGCCTGAAGCCAGGGGTTCTATCAGCAGTGTGTCAAAGGGTGCTTGGCTCTCATTCATATATAATTTACTCTTATTACATGAGATTTTTCTATTTTTCTGCACTAACAGTTGTATATTTTCTAATGAAGGTTTAAATCAACTGGGAACCAGGGTATAAATAGAGTTTCAGTATTTTGTGCCAAATATGGATTGTTTGTCTTCCTGTTAGTTATGGATTGTGAGTGTATTATTACTGAAGGAAAATTTTGGGTGTTTTATTTTTCTTTCATGTATTTATTTACCATTTAATATAAATTACAGGAGCTTTTCAACTGTTCAAAATTAATTAAATCATTAAAAAAAAATGTCTGAGATTATTAACAAAAACACATGAGCCTGTCTAGCCTGTACAGGTCAGCTTTGTACTTATTGAACTTGTGAAGGTAACTCTGACAGTACTTTCGTATTTAGCACTTACTAGCTGAATCTAGATAAAAGATACATGGATGTTTTCTTTGACAGGCAATATTGCTCACAGAGTTTTGTCATTTTGGAGAAAATGATAAGTTTTATTTGCATCTGCTGTATCTGCCATGTCCATTGTGTCTGACTACAAAGTCCTAGGTTGCTTGTGGAGTACTTTTAGCAAGTGTTTGTTGCTTGTATGACTGAGGACTTTTCAGTTTTTCAGGATCTATACACCTGAGTTCTTCTTTTGACATGTCTCTGGGAAAGCTGTAGGTGAATTTTATGTGTTTCTCAGCCTTTTGGGGAAAAGTAGCAGGTTGTGGTTGCTGTATACAATGATGGAATGCTCCATGTATGTCCTCCTTGCTACGCTCACGGCAGCATTCTAGGTTTAGGTTCCCATAGTCAAGTTGTGGTACAGATTCGGGCCTGGCTGTTCCAGACTTTGTTCCTGAGCTTCATGCTGAAGGTAGTTTCCTGCTTGTACTGCTGGCTGTTGAAGTATCCTGAGATTACAACTGAAATTAGCAACTGATTGTTCTTTTCCCTATAATGCACCCTTCACTCTTATTTATCTGTTGTCCGGTTTTTGTCAGGATCTTATAAAAGAGCAACTCATGGATTTTTTTCTTTTTCTGGGCTTTTGATCCTTGCAAGTCCTTGTTTATAAAACCTGAGATTAACCTCTGCTTTTTTAAAAAAGTTGCCAAAAGATAACCTATTATTTTTCCTTGGAAATTCTGGTGGATCAGCCTGTTAAGGCAAAAGTGAGGTTCTGTCTCTTTTGTTCTGTGATCTTTTTAAATTGTGTCACCTCCATTAGAATTATAAAGGAGCTATTCCAATGCCTACAAAACCCCTTCTTCTTCAACATTTAACAAACAAATTAACAACACTGCTACAGAACTGCTCCCCAAATGTAGATCTATACCTTACCCTTTAATCAATATATTATTCTCCTAAACATGCCCACCAATCTATGTATAAACATATCAATAATAGTAAGATAGCTGCCTCCTGAAAGTGTGTTACCGTTATCAAAAGGGTCTGAGAATGAGCTCAGAAATAAAAGTACATCTGTAAAAGGTATTCTGAATTAAATAAATATTTAAAGTACCTGAGTATACCTGTGTAAGAAATCTTATCCTTTGAAAAATTACAGGCTCAAAAAATTGATTTCTTCATAGGACTTTATTTAGAAGCTTTGACAAGGACATGTTCTTTGAGCCTAGGACAGTATTTCTATTCATCTTGAGCTGAATAAACCCAGTTTGGAACCGGGACTTCAGCATCTGTTTCAAAAAATTTAGGGTGTTCTAAGGCCACACTATGGACCATGTATGGCTAGATTTTTATCATTCTCTTCCCCTGAAGCTCTACTGGTGACTTTGCAGCGCATAAAAATATCAATGCCTGGTCTGAAATAATGCAGAAGAAAGAACCTGAGCTTTTATTTTTACCCTTCGGATGAGGGCCATAGCCAGCTTCTTGTTGACTTACAGCACAAGTGAACCCTTCTGTTGACCTCAATCCCTCGTTTTTCACATGTGTCACCTTGATATGAAACAGGAGAATGTTTAAAATTGGGAATAAGCTTGTGGCACAGGAGGGTTCTTTCCTGCACATCCCTAATGCTGAGTTTTACTGAAGATCAAAGGCCATCCTTTTTAAAATGTAAATATTATTATATTTTTTCTGTCTCTGTCAGTATACTTTTAGCTGAAATTGACATTTAAAAAGCTCCTCAGTAGCTCTGCAAATCAAACATTAAAGCCTAAGCGCTGAAGAGTATTCATCGGTGCAACTATTTTGCTGAGGGAATAAATATAATTTAAAGGAATATATTCGATTGAAGGCTATCATACTGTGTTGCTATCAATTTTTATATAATGAAAGAGATTAAATGAATCCTTGCTAATGCATTATTGGTATGTGAAGAACAAGAAGAAACAAATTACACACATTTTTCCACTTAATTATTGTGCTAGACACATTGTCATATCATTGACCTATTTGGTCATGCCCAAGTTAATCATGCCTGAACTTTTCCCAGTGGGAAATAAGCTTCTTCACTTCCTGTCTTGCAGGAATATCAACTAAAACTCAGTCACATATGCCCATAGCCTGATCACTGTAGCCCACCGTATCTGTCGTCTCCAGCAGTGAATCCGCGGTCTGCGGCGTGCCCGTGAGAGTCGGTGTCAGAAATCCATCACTTCCCGTGTGCCTCCGTTCAACTCTGTTCAGTCACTTACTACACTAAATTATACCAGTCTCCGCTTGGAAAAGCGTTCCCTTCCCTTTTTCTCCCCCTCTTCTTTTTGTTGTTGTTGTTGTTGTTGTTTTGTTTTAGTTTTTTTTTGTTGTTCTGTTATCGTTTTTGCAGGGAACTGTTTTGTCACACTGAAATAGAGTTTATGTGCAGTGACAGCCTAATAAGCCAGCAACTTTAGTCGCTTATTAAAGTCAAGCATGTGTCTTTGTTTCATGTTGCTAATGATGTGGAACCGTGGAGGCCCGAGTATATTTCGTCTGGACGGTGTGGGAGCGAATGCTGAGAGCTCATTACTTGGCTCCCCATTGGAATCCTGCGGGCTTCTGCTCATTGAGGAGACTGTGGGGGCTTTGACAGAATTATTATACTGAATATTTTTAGACTCATTAACTATATCACCAAAGCAAAACATCTCTTCCTTAGATGCAAATGGCTGCAGCTACTGTGGCTTTGCTTTAGTTATTACAGAAAAAAAGGATGAAGCTTGAAAACAACTTAGGGAAAGGATTTTCATGCCCGAATGTTTGAATTTGTAACTTATATTGGCAATGTGTAAGCCTTTTTTACCACATTTAAGCCACTCATGTCTAAGTGCCATTTAAAAATGCATATATTCAGTCTCATGTAGTAAGTGGTGCTCAATCCTTTAAATTTAGAAAGCGCTATTGAAGTACACAGCAAAATAGGAGATTTTGAAATTCCACTTTATATTCCAAGGTGAAAAGATTTAAATGTTAAAAACTCGTATTAAACTAATTATAGATGCTTCAGTTAAGCCTTCAAAGGTAAAGAAATTCAAAGGCTAAAAATTTTGACTTTCCTTTAACCTAAGTGCTGGAACATATGTACTGTGCAGTATGAAAAATCACACACGTCTCCAGGCCATACAATTCCTAACCAAAACAGAGTGATTTAAAGATGAAGAGTGAGACAAAATTTTTAGCCTAAGACTGAATTTCCTTGCTGTGATGGGTTTAAGTTGGCTCTTAATGTTACTTTATTGTAGCTTTTTGGGGTTTAATTGAGACTTAAGATGTACTTGAAGAAAAATATGAATACCTTAAAATTAATTCTTCAGAGCAAAGGACAGAAAATTGCATTTATGGCTCCATTTGTTGGAAAAGTGAGGTTGGCTGTGAACTGTACCTTATTTCACCTTCTATAAAATGATATTTGGATTTCTTGATGGGGACCTTCTCTATATGTTGTATACAACCTTGTCCTCTCTAAATTATCAGCTTGAGTATTTGCCCAAGTACATGCACATTCAAAAACATTACAGACAGGAGGTTTTTTTCCCATAATGTGTGCAAGCATTCATTAGGATTTTATTCTCTAAAATTATTGTAGGTTAAAAACCAGCTATTTTGATTCCTAGGCAGAAAGACATTGCATTTATTTGTGGTTCACTTCCAGCTGTAGTGTTCTCTGACAATGGTGACACCGTCTTTATACATCAAGAAGTTCTTCATTCTATGACTGCCAGGGACTCTGGAGGGAATACTTCATATCTGAAACACATTTCCCTTGGGGATTTCACCATCAGAATAACAGTTCTGATCAGTGGCCCATTAGAAAAACGTTGGGGTTTTTTTCTTTTTCTTTTTTTTTTCTGAAGCTATGGAAAGGAATAGTTAAAAATCTGACAGATAAAAAAATTATACTGAATTGAAGTAAATTTCTGTGCACATAGGAACTTCTTGCTGTCCCTCAGGCAGTTATTTCTTAAAGGATCCAGGGAGGTTCTGAAGTTAAGCTCTGAGTAAGTGCAGCCACAGGCAGTGTGGGTGCAGTTTGTCTTTTGAAATGTTGCAGTTCCTGTTCTTACACGTTTGCAGCACAGTGGTGTTTAATTTAGGTGTTGGCCAAAGCTTTTGAACTCCAGTGCCTCAGGAAAGGCTGCTAAACCTTTATATTTAAGCACCTAGGTAATAGTAGCCCAAATTATTTCCTGGTAAAAATCAGTCTTTCTGAATGACTAACGTTAACGTGGGTCCCAGTAAGGAAGCCAGCTCTAAAACCAGCGGCCATGGTTGTTCAGCAAATACTTTATTCTTCCTTAAAACTGCACAGAACTTTTCAAATTCAAGTGTAAATACTCTGATGGGAAAATTCTCACCTGCAGAACCGGTTCACAGTTGTGATTTCAGATGTTTTGTGGTAAAAATAGCCTGAAGGCAACACACCTGTCTAGGTATACATAGATGATCCACGGGAAATAGAACAGACTTGAGCTGTAGGCATGCAAATACAATTGTTTCATTTCCTACAGGCAGCATGATAATCAGATTAGTAGATGTACTAGTACTATAAACAGATGTTAGCTATCAGTTATTGTATTTACAGCCTTATTTAAAGTCTTACATTTAGCCAAAATAAAAGTCACTGTACGATTCTACCTTTAATTTTATTATTTTAGCTATTTTAAAGCCTGTGAAGCTGGCTTTTTTCAGTTTTGGGGAGAAAAGGTATTGTTAGGTGGTTTGATTTCTTTTGGTTGTGGTTTTGGGTTTTTTGTTGTTTTTTCTTTGTTTTGTTTTGTTTTGTTTTGGTTGTTGTTGTTGCTGGGGTTGTTTTTGGTTTGGTTTGGTTTGGTTTGGTTTTTTTATCTAAAAAGCTATGCCCTGCAGTGGAAAGCCACTGGTAACAAACATGCCTTCTCTCCTGGGGAATGTGAATTAGGAGAATCTGAAACTCTTATTAAGATGCATTCTTGAATTATACAATAAATATATATCAGATTGTATGATAAAATTAAAGATTTATTCTACATTCCCAGTGACTGTATTTCAGTGAGTTCTGTATTATAAATCTTTTTATGTCCAATGACATAAAATTTTTCTGTTATCAACCATTTAGGTATTGTGCAGTTGCCAAAACCTGGCTCTCCTAGACTATTGACCAAGTTCAAAGCTTTGTACCTATAAGGGTTTTCAGTATGTATTGTCAGTTTCTGTATTTCTTTGCTACCTATAGCAAGATGACTTTGCAGTTAAATTTTATTTTTCTGTTGCCTAGCCTCCATTCAAGATAAGACTTTTGTATTTATTTAGAAGTGGTTGCCTTAGGTGAGATAGTTGTGGCACCAAACAAGTAATTTTCTTCTTGCTTTGGACTTCTGGTGGATTTATTTTATGTAAAAGTTTCAGGTGATAGAAAAAGAAATAGCATTTTTTTTTTTTCTATATAGTACATACGATTGACCTCAGAAAGGGTCAGGGTTAAGGTGCCTTTAAATTTTTTAATGAAATACTTAAAGGTATGTTAAAGAATCAAAGTATCAAAGCAATCAAAGTATGGTTTTATGTATTGTTGTTTTTTTTTTAAAAAATCAACTTGTAAAGCTAAATTTATCTATATACACTTACTTTATTGCTTTTCCAAAGTCTGGAAAAGTATAAAGCATCCAAATAAGCTTCTTTTTGTATTAGAGGACTCCAAAACAGTTGATGTGTTAGTTAATCTAGTCTTTAATTTGAAAAAAAAACCATTTTTTTTAATCTAGGATATGGTTATTCTGCCTGTGCTGACATTAAGTGACTTGTTCTGTGCTGTCCAATATTGCTCTCCTGATCTTTCAAACTAAGATTTTTGAAGTGCACTGTTTCTCTACTTCCCTGTGTGCCCAAATTTTCTTCCAAAAGAAAGCATGGTGGATGTGATGTGTGCAGGTCTTTATTTTCTCTTCCTTTTTGCAGGAAGAGAAAACTGATTAAGATGAACTATAATTATTGTTACTTCTGCTGTTAGAAGCTGAGCCTATGTCCTGAAAAGCAGAAGTAAAAACAGACATAGAAAAATCACCAAACCCAGGAAATTCAGCTGACATTTATGTTTTCCATTTTTCAGAACTGGCTAGAACAAGGATTGACAGCTTTGCTTCTAAGGCACTTGATACATTAAAAAAGGTTAAAAAAATGAGACCATGGAGACCTTTTTGGGCTCAAGCCCAAATGGTAGTTCTTCTTGGTTTTTACTGTGCCAATGTGACTTTGTCAGTTCCAAGTCTATTGAGTCAGTCTATGGAGAAATGGAAGAAGATGGAAAGCTATTAAGGCCACACTGCTTTCAGAGGCTGTGAAGGAATTAAATATGCCTAAATATCAGCTGTCATGTGTTCTCAGCAGCATCTATGAAAATCTTTGGGGGAGCGTTTCACACCTTTTAGCTCTGTCTCATATTGAATATTGTTGCACTCTGCAGAAATAGTCTCCCCCAGAAATGCCTTGTTTCACTCCACGTTGATCTGTTCACAATGTGAGACCAGTCACTGCTTTGAAAGAGATATGAAAAGGACTATGATCCATATAAATAAGCCTGTGTCATAATGCATAGGGTCCTAAATTAACATTGCAAAAGCAACTGTAAGTCTGGCATTTCCTAACTTCTGAACATTTTTCTTTCCTTTTTATTATCCTTTTAAGGTAATTGTGGGTGATTATAAAGGCATTAACTAGATTCCTTTTTGCATCTTTCATTTATCTGGTAATCAGGAACATAATACTGAATCTATTTGTGTAATTGTGGCTGTTAAGGATCTTGGAAATCAAGGTAGGTGGAACCTGTCGACTAACTCATGGTTACTAAAGTCACTGACTCAGGTCATTAATGGTTTAAGTGTCTCCTCATTAAAATAGTTTAACCAAAGATGTGTATTCTGTCTTGTTTATTACTGACACCAGCTTTTACGTGGGGAAACTGCTGTTTGAAAGAAGTTATAGAAATCACATTTCAAAGACGGATTTTAAAACTCAAAGTTCTTGATAAACATATGAAAATCAGTCTGAAGCTAACACATTGGAGAAGACCTCTTTATTTTCATATGCACTTGAATATGCATCTGTTCTGGAGAATTTTCTATGAGTTAGGAAAAGTTTGCTATACAGTCATACTTCTTGCTAAGAAGAAAACAGAACATAGACACCCATTTTGAGATGAAGTCCATGAAATGCATACATCTTTTGAAAGAGTATTCAACATTTTTTTCAGATCTATTTGCTTTAATGCCTTCTATTTAAAATACTTGTTTTGTAAATATAATACCTGTCTATTCAAAGCTGATATTGGTGCATATATAAAGCCTTTTTGATGAGAAATAAAAGATGATTTTAAGAAACACACCTAAGTAATAGCAGCAAATAAGTTAAAATCTGTCAGCAACATTAATGAAACAACAACAACAAAAAAATTACTATTTAACATCTTGTGTTCAATTCATTTCTCCACAGCAGAAACTGACTTTTCAGTGCTACCCTGCTCAGGGTTGGAAAGAGATGCCTGAGGTCTTGCTAGTCTGGGGTCCGTGTCCCCTGCACAGTTCCTCCAGACAGACTGCCATCAGTCTTGGCAGCATGACTGTGCCTGTGTAGTCCCCCAAAATAGAGGCTGTGGACTCAGTTCTGCAGCAGGAGCTGGGGTGGCTGACAGCTGAACCAGGTGCTTGACACCCAGAGGTCCTGAGGTGTTGCCCAAAATCTGGGGCACAGGTCCTGAGCTCTTGTGCCACTGGGGCTAAGAATGTCAGTGTTTTAAAAGTCTGCAATTTCAGGGCAGTCAGCCTTGTCAGTGTTAATAGGCTCCCTGTTGTGGTGCTCAGGGATGAGGCATGGATCTATCTGGGCTAGAGCTTGGCCTCCTAGGAATTTCAGTTTCTTTGCTGCAGTATGAAAATGACAAATCCTAGGGGCCATTGCAGATGCTGAGCAAATTTGGCTTAAATTGCTGTTAATTCTACTAACATTGTTGCTTTGGGGTTCTTTTCACATAAATTAAAATTATGGCTGTTGTCTTTGATGCCACTCTGCGTGTCTTTGCCCCTCAAAGCAAGGTGTAAGATAGAAGACTGAGCTGTGCTTGTTTCAGGCTTTTGTCTGTCCTCTAGAGCAAGGACACACCCAGCTCTGATTTGTGGGTGCACATCCTGCCTATTTCCCCATGCAGCAGCAGGCCAAGACCCACACACACATCACCTGTGTGAAGGTTCTGAGTTTCACTGTGCTGTAAATGGCTGCATGAAGAAGGGAAAGAAAATGTGTGGTGTTTCTATGGGTCCTCCAGATGAGTGGGAGTGCCACATAGCATGTATAGCCTGAAGTTGAAAAATTAGTAGGTGAATCTTACTATTGCTGCATCCAAGAAACAAGAATGCCAACAAAAAATACTTTTTTTATCTTAAGAAATCAGTGAATTAACTGGAAACTTCTTAATGTACCAGGAAATTAAGACTTATTTAGCTGTTGCATTGATTTTGTTCAGTGACAAGCAGAATATGGTCCTATGGTTGAAGTTTTTATCAGGGACTGTAACAGAGACCTTATCTTACCACAAGATCAAATGCTGCTTTATCATTATGAAATATAATAAATAATTTACAATGGTACTACAATCTAATTGATGGCTGCCAAACTCTGCATATTGCTAAGAAGGAAAAATGAGGGAAATATGATTGCACACATGGAAACAACAGAATTCAACTTGAGTAAAAGTAAAGAAGTAAAAGCGTGGAGAATTGTTGAAAACTTTTTGAGCAATGAGAAGACTAAATAAAGGGAAAACAGTGAAATGCACAAATTAGTCTCTCCTTGGCTAAAAATAGAGCACTGTTCAAACCCACACTGTTGCAGCTGACTCAGTGCTAGTTACCAGCACAGTATATCATTATTAGCCATCTTGTATGGTCCATGTCCATTTGAATGGAGCAGGATAATGAGAAGCAAAACTATCTTCCCCCCGTGCCCTCCTCTCTCATAGCTCCACCTCCTCCACAGCACAGACAGGGAATGGGGTCTGTTCATCGCTGTTCGGAGGGATGAATCCTTCCCCTGCTTCAGTGTGGGGCCCTTCACACTGGAGACATTTCCCTGTGAACTTCTCCAGCATGAGTCCATCCCATGGGCAACAGTTTTCCACAAACTTCTCTGACAGAGTTGGAGTCACTTTTTCTATGGACTACAGTCATTCAGGCACAGCCTGCTCCCGTGTGGGTCACAGGATCACAAGTCCTGCCAGGAAAGCTGCTCCAGCATGGGCTTCTCTCTCCACAGGTCTGCAGATCCCTGCCAGGAGCCTGAGCCAACGTGGGGCTCCCACAGAGGGAGCCCTCTGTGGCTCTGCAGCATCCTCTCAGGCACCCACCTGCTCTGGTGTGGGCTCCTTCATGGGCTGCAGGTGGATCTCTGCATCCCCCTGAACATCCATGGGCTGCAGGGGAATCACGGTGGTCTGCACCATGGGCTGTAGGGGAATCTCAGCTCCACATTCTGGAGCACCTCCTCCCTCTCCTTCTGCACTGAATGTATGGTATCTTATGGGTATATTTGAATGTATGTTATCTTATGGGTATATTTGAATGTATATATACCCTGGTGTATGTGGGGCTGTTCCTCTTACATGCACTCAGTCTTCTCTTCTCTGGCAGCTCTGCTGAACATGGGGAAGTTTCTCATAGAAGCCACTCCCCACAAGAATTGTAACCAAAACTTGGCCATGCAAACCCAACACAAACAAGCAGACACTAGAAGAGACACAGAATATGCTTTGAGATTCAAACAGCAAATGCTATAGTGAACTATTTGCTTACTTGACTGAGCTCTCTAAATTTGAAGGCTGCAAGGTGTTGTACAGAAAAGCAGGTAGGGCAACACTAACAAAGAGACCTTTTGTGTGTTTGTTTGCTCAAAGTCTTCAAAAAATTTACACAAATAATGTAGTTGGGAGTTCTTTCAATAGAATTTTTTCCATATTTAGTTTGGGGTTTCTTAGGAAATACTAAGGTGGGAATACTGTAGATTGAAATAGACCTGCAAGGTAAAGAATTCTAATTCCTGCCTTCTCAGACACATGCTTTCTTATTTCTTGTTCTTCTGGTTCTTGTTCTTAATCTTCATCTTACTTCTTTTCAGAATTTTAAGAAGGATGTACAATGGAATGATGTTTTTGGAATACTATTAAAATTTCTCCTTTACATTCGGTCATAATCTACATCACACCTGTGACGTTTCTTACAATGTAATCCTTTTGTATGAATGACTTAGAGCAGCAAGTGAAAGATTTAATTACTGACAGTATATGACTTCATTTAGCCTTTTCCTTCTGCTCACATTGTGCTTCCTGCAGAAATGTGGCTGAATGCCTAAGCCCTTCTGAGGACAAAGGTTCTGGCAAATATTTTATTCCAATTATCTTGATGGCTAGTTAATATAATACATATTATGACAGACTGAAGTTAAGTATCTAACTAATTGTAAACTATGTTCTATGAACACCATTTTAATTTCTGCCTTCTCTGCAATATTAATTTTTGAAATACAATATCCAACCCTTCTTGAAGACAGGCTGATATTGGGGGTGGGAAAATACAGGACTGCATGTTTGAGTGCTGTGTTCTCAGATCAGGGAATTAAGTAACTCTTTGCAGGTCTCTGTGAGAATACAACCAAGAATCCCACTCAACAAATGACTGTACCAAGAAGTTGATGTAGTGGGTAATGGAATCTGAGTCTTTGTAAACCTCAAAAGATTCTTATGTTTAGTAAGCAAGAAGAGCGTTCTGTCACTTTATGTTTATCTCTGAGGTGAGCAAGAAGGAAAACTAAAGATGTAAATTACAGCTAGACTCAAAGTAAGGTGAGTAAAGTAAGTAATTTCAAAGGGGGTGACTAAGATAAAGAATTTTCATAAGATTCATTAAATCTAATTGCTGGCTCTACATAAGGGAAAAAAAGAAGTGTTTGGTAAGACAAAGGAGGTCAAATTCAAGTTCGTTGATCCCTTAAAGACTTCAGTTTATGATTCTCAAGATATCCCTTTTTCCATGACAGCATAGGTCCTAATCTGATGCACTATAAAACCTTGTAGCCACGTATGTTTTCCCCTTCTGTTGAAGCTGGACCCCCTTCAGCCTTCACAATCCCTTCCCAATCCCTTCCTGCACATTAATTATTATTTATTAATTCAATGCTTATTGTTTATGAAGAGCATGTTTTTTCTGGCTCTCCCAAGGCAATTCAAAAAGGAATGTCAGTATACTCTTGGTTGTGAAGGCTATACCTAGTCTACAAAATAAGAGAGGATTAGGGATCCAGCTTGACCTGCTCCCTGGTACAACATGCTGCATATTTATGGTACCATATGGTGTTGTTTTGACTGTGCTGGTTAGCACTTTCCAAGAGAAAGCCTAACACAATGTGAGGAACAACACAAAATAGGCTCTGCTTCAAGCAGAGAATGTTAACAGGGCAGCACCAGCTTTAGTTCCCTCAGCACAATACAGTACTCCACCACTATCCCAAGAGGCTTTGCCATGTCCTAGGGTGTGCAACGCCTGGTGTGTGTTTCATCTTCACAGGCTGAAGCTCGAAGTTTACGTTAATTCAGTCATTCAGATGTTAACCCCTCTGCCCCCTAAAATACTGTGTGTGACTTAGGGCAGTGTGGTCATCACACAAGGCTGAGATGTGGCAGTGGACTACACAGTGTGGGCAAAGCCTGCCTGAACCTCTCAGCCTTACTGCCACAGAGGGGATCCTGGCTCTGTTTATTTAACAGTAGAAAGTAGCCCCAGGGGCTGAGAAACAATGTGCATCTCTAAGATGCAGTCAGCCATCAGCACAAAGGTAACATCTGGCAAGAAGTTATGCACATCTTAATTGGCCAGCTGTTCTCCTGATTGATTCATTGCCTTCCAGGAAGCACACTTACCTCTCTGTACTCAAGTTGGCCCTGCAGAATCCCCAGCCCCTGGGCTGCTTTTGCTGGCTGGGTGGTGTATTGTGCAAACACATGTGGGAGATCCCTGTGCAACCAAAGGCTGTGGCATTCTTGAGTTGGTTAACCAGAAGTTAATTTTCTGTCATGGATAAAGGGGTGCTGGTGGGGATTCAGCCAGGGACATGTGCAGCTGCAGAGGGACCCCCTGTATAATCTGGGTTATTGCAATGCTCAGTCCTGCTGCACAAAACCTGGGGATAGGCTGGTGACTGACATCACTGCCAGGCCAAGGGCCCAGAAACACAAATGGAATGGCAGAACTCTGTGGTGACAACAGGTGCACTTCAGGCCAGGGAGCAAGTCAAGCTTGATTTCTCATCCTTGAATTTTCATGAAATTATAAGGGATAACTAATAAATGCATGTGCCATCCAGAAAAAAAATAAAATGTGTTCTTTTGAATTTCATTTTACTGCTCTGCAATGATCAAGAATGCAGTTGCTTCCAATTCATTTTATATGAATTGGAAGAAACAGCTGAATATAAATGTTTATCATCATAATATTTGATGTGCCTTACTCAAGACAGGCAGGGTGCTGTCTCTCTCTTCTGCTAGATCTACAAATGAAGGATATTTTCATAATAATTTTCATGTGTTTCAAAGGTAGAAAAGAAGGCAAAAATTCACCCTTCACAAAGATGGAGCCAATCTTAGACCTCACCATTAAATTGTTTGGGGAAGTAGAGTAATATATTCCTATTAAAGTTTGTTTATTAGTTTTAGTTTTAAGCTCATGAAAATAAAATTGTCAACAACTCTATATGCAAAAAGAGCTCCAGTTTACTTTTTGAAAAATATGTTAACAATTATACTCTAAAAATCCTTTAGGAGGGGACAGAGGATGAGATATGGTATTTTATTGTGCAATTTCTGCAGAGTAAGCAGACAAATCTGTAAAAGGAATGACTAGGGATTATGGATGCTTTAGAAGAAGAAATTATTGGCAAGGTCGGAAATTTCTTAGGAGAAATCTTTACTTGCAGTGTTTTGACACTTCAGCTGCAGCTCTCTGGAATGTTCCTCAAATGGCTTTGTGAGAATACCAAACAAAAGTTGGAAAACGTTGTAGGCTTCTGCAGATCAGAGTCTAGGAGGCAAGAAAAAATTTAAAGAATTCTAAAAAATAAAACCTTTGGTTTGAAGTACGTGCAATTATCTGCATCTTTTCAAGATGTTTCCATTCATTGCTTCTGGCTCCTTGGGATGAAATAATAGTATTTGATTCTGAGTGTTACTAAATGACATAAAGAGATGATAAATACAGATATATTTTCCTTCTCTAGCAGTAGAAACTGGCAAGTAGAGAAATCTCTGAGGAAAGAATAACATGACACATATTCTATATCTACTGAGTACCAAACTCTAGGCTACATTTTTAGGAATCTCATTCAGAAAGCACACTTTCAATCTTCATATTAGTATTTCAGTAACAGCAACAATAAAAAAGAAAAAAACCCTGATTTTACTCTGTTGTCTAATTTCTTCATTTTTCCCAACAGCAGTCAAATGTCACAACACCACTCTTTCATTTTCTTCTTAGTCAATGTTCTTCCTACATTCACCAGTATTTTTAATTGAAGATTGTACTCTGATTTTTTCAGACTTTTCTTAGTTTGTTTTTCAGTGGATCTTGGAATACAATTTTCCTTTTTTAAAATGTAATACTGCTAATCTGTTTACTAAAGCATTAACAGCTGGAATAAGGTCAAAAAAACAAGTGCATCTTTTCATGTATACTTGCACATCAACTGAGATTTGTTTTTTTCATGAGGCTTTCACTCATTTTTAAAGTATATCCGGCCTGTTGACAAAAGGGCTTTATTTAAATGAACTATGTAATCTTTACCAGCAGTCTGTGGAGCAGATTTGACAATAAAGAAATATCTCATTACCTAGGAGCTTTGTATATTGCACAGGTGTAACTTGGTAGTGGAATAGCATAAAAAGATAAATATTAACTGGATTTTGCTAATAACACTGCCTTTCTTACAGTGCCAAAACCTGTAGAGTTGTTGTAATTGCCGTTGTTTGAGTTGTAACAATGAATGGAACTGATAAGGCTTATGTCATTTACACAGAATTTAGCATTCACAGTGCACTGTTGAATTAATATGATACACACATTGGATCCTCTGATATTAGATTAGCATCGTAGGAAATAGAGAACGTGTCGATTTAGAAGTGACTTATTAGTCTCTGTTCAACATGTAACGCTAATTTGTTTAGATCTGAAAATCATAGAAGGCTACTACTGATAGCAGTGAGTAGTAGCTAGTGCTTGTTCTGTTTGCTGCATTTTGGTCTGCTACATGTTGCAGTAAACTGATGTCTCAAGAGGGACTAGTGCAAAATTACAGAATGATGTTATGTGGAATCCAGAAGGCCAGTTATATCAGTGTCAATCAGGAGTGGAATTAAAAGAGTTATATTAAAAGGGTTTTCACTGCATGTAAAACACAACTCTGCTTTAATAAAACAATTCAGCAAAATAATCCTAGCTTCTTATACTGTCAATACCATAAAATAACTAACATATACATAGCAATCAGTGCCCTTAAAATCTATCCCTGGAAACATTAATGTCAGCAACACACCTTTTTAATGGCACACTATGATTCCAAATCTCCCTGCTACTTTCCGTTGAACCTGCCATTCCCAATTATCTCTAAAAATTAAAGATTTAAGTCAGATTCCCAAAGCCAACAACAAAAAAGAGGATGAAATTCCCATTTACCTCTGGAAAGCTGAATTTAAATTATTTAGTTGACATGACAGGGGTACAGCGTGGCAGAGATATGAACATAATACGTTTCTGCAGGGTTATATCCAACATCTTGATATTAAAGTTTACTTTGTCTTCCATTCTATGTCTTCTTTGAAGAATAAACCTGGTTTCATGCTCACTCTAAAACTGCACATGTACATAAGCTTTCCAACTGTTTTTGAAAACTGATGATGTACTTTTATGATGATACCATAACTACCTCTAGTTCATCATGTTCACCTCAGCTAAATCCAATCTATTGTTTACTAAGATTTCTGCCCAGCATCATCTCACATCCTTTATAACATTCCTTTGAAAATTATTTCTCTTGCAGGAGAGACAGGAATTTATTTTTTTTTTCTCCAGAATAATCCTATGAGTTTAAATATTTTATCCTGGATATATACTGCTGGACATTATTATTCTCAGTCATAATGATCTTTGCATTCTGCTTTGACATTTTTTAGCTTCTGGATTGCCATGTTTATTGCTGACATCTCAACTGGTTATTGTTAATGTTAAATGGCTTAGCTTCATAATATTTCATCAAAATATTGAATAGATAGTGGGCTGAGTATAGTGAGACTTCTTGGAAGTTCTCTGCCCATCTGTTTCTCTCATCTGCCTCAGATGAAAAATACATGTATTTTTCCATTCTTGCTGATACTTAGTCCATTTCTTCATTTTAATATCCACTGATGATTTTAATCACCTGGTAGGAAGCTCTATATACCTACTATAACTGCATCATTTCCAGCTACTTGTTCTTTTAAATGTTTCAACTTGAATTTGCTTGGATTTATTTTTTAGTCTGGAATCACCCTTTTTTGGTCACAATTATGTCTCCAAATCTCTGTAATCAGAGAAATTCCCATTCCTTGAGCCATGTAGCTGAGTTTGGTTCCTACTTTTTGGACTGTTTCTGAAAGAAAATTCAGGAAATGAAAGTGAAATTTCAGTTCTTGGAAAGAATAAAAAACACAAAACCAGTTTTTCTTCTGGTAAAATAATATGGCACTGGGAAAGGATATTTCATCTTATGGTTTAGGTTTGGATCTCCTTGTCTGATATTGCATTCTAGCATAGCTATGGAAAAATCTAGATTAAACTATGATGGTTAGAATTACACCAATTTGGATTTCTTTATCACAATTTGGCATCCTTGCCATAAACTTCACAGTCTGAGCCAAAGAAACCATCCAATTTTTGCAAAGACTTGTTTTTCCAGGTTTTCTGAGCACCAATAGATGGGTATCTGTGCTGGTACACAGACAGGCACATTGCTGTCAGTAATGAATTTCATCCAAGACCAAAATAACAATCTAATTATAACAACAATCAAGTTGCAGTGCTGCATTCCTGATGTAATGTGTGACAAACCACTTTGTGATGATGGTTTATGTACAGGGCAGAGTAACACAGCAATAAGCATTCTTGCTTGCTTAGTAATATTAGTACATGATCTGAGCAACTGTAGGACCAGTGAAAAGGTCAAGAATGCTCACAGAGGACAATATGCTTTTAAAAAATGATAAAAATGGAAACATCTGTTTGTGACTGTATGCAGACATTAGTTTTCCAACTATTACAGCTTTTTCCAGAATATCTCTATGAAAAAGTCATATCACACAGAAAAATGCTGTCCCCTCTAAAATGTGAGTCTCTTTTGCAAACTGCATCTAGTAAAGGAAATACCAGTATAATTTAGTATCAGAAGCACAATAATATATTTTGCCTAGAATTCCTAAAAAAAAAAAATAAAAAGGCTAACTGCTTGGGCTATCCAACAAATTCAGCCTGAGGCAAACACCTGCCATGCACATTTTTAGACCAAATGTATGAAGTTTGGCAAAATTTAAGGAAAATTTTCTTTTGTGATAAGCTTTTTCCTTTTGATAATAATAATAATAATTTTACCTATACTATTATCTGCTATTTTCTGTATGACCCAGAATCTAGCCATTTCATTCGATCAGATACCTTTTATGTAAGTATGTATTCTAAATGCAGAATGCATTAATATTATGAATAATTCTGTAAAATAACATTTTATTCATAGAGAGTCTTCTCATTCTCAGGGGTGAAAGAGAAACACTTGTGTTCAGATCAACTGAATCTCACTATTTAAAAACAGCTAAGAGGAGAAACAGGTTTTTAATCATAACCCAGTGTGATACTGGCATGCCAGCACTGTCTAGAACTGATAATTGAAGCAGTCCACATAGTATGTTATTGACTGAGTAAAAGTGTCATGACTGAGTTCCAGGTGCTGTCCACTTTGTATTCTTAATGGAGCTATGTGCCATTTGGTGTTTAAACAAGTAAAACCCCCTAGTTTTGGTTCACTTTCAAATATCTCTGAAATCAGTGTTGTTCTAGTGCTATGCAGCTAGATTCTGTAATAAAAGGCAAGCAGGTGAAAATTTTGGCTTCCTGTGAACCACCAAACAACAAAATTAAAAAAAAAATGTTCTGGTCTAAATAAGATGCAGTTAATTCTTTCTGTTTGGGATTTTCATTCAGTTTAACTGTTTTTTGCAATATAGAGAACCCAAATATAGTGGTAATATTAATAAAGACCTAGAAAAAATGCTACTGGAATAATGAATTAGTCTTGAATAGGCCTGAGCTTCAAATATTATAATATACTTTTTAATTCAGTTTTATTCCTTAAATAAGAAATTACAGGTTAAAATCTTAGCTTGATTTCATTCATATTACTGCAAGTCAGGTATGGATTAAATGAAGTACCTAGATTTATTAAAACAAAAAAGTTAAAGGTAAGAACAGATTGAGTTTCCCCTAATCACAAGGTCCCTCTCTAGTAAGACAGTAATGTCAGGCAGTTCATGCACCCTTCTCCCAAATTCATGCTGATTTTATCGATTATATTGGTGCCAGGTATGAAGAAGGAATCAAGTAATTATGGAGTCATATGGTGCCCTCTGCTGTGAGTCACAGAGGGGAGCCACAACTCCAGGGGAATGACAGTGAAGCCCCAGAGCAGAAGAATGGCAGGGGCAGCTCCATGAGATCATTTACCCTCCCCAGCAGTGCCCAAAGGTGTCACTCGAGGAAAGCCATTGGCTCACTGCTTCCTTGTTTTTAGAATGAGGACCAGGAGAAGACTATTTTGCTTGCTGCAAAAATTGTCCTCCTGTCCGCCTGTATCAGCTGCAGTCATGGCAGATTCAAGAATGACAGAAACAAGAATCCTGGGGTTTCCTTTCCTTTTGAATCCCCAAAATCTGGAGCTTGCTTGTCTTTCTATTTCCTTTTTCCTTCAGTCCTGCTCTCTCAGCAAAGCAAACATCAAAACCGAAGTGAATTTCATATAAATATCGGCTACTGTACATATTCCTACACCATAGCCACTGGAGATGGATGTTGTTACCTTCTCTGCCAGCATTTGTCTCGAAGTGTTCAGAACACTAAGAAGAAAAGCATTGATAAAGAAAGGAGCAAGCAACAATGCCATGTATTTAACACATGCCTGCCATGCCTTTTTAAGTCTCTACATCTGACAAAAAATAAAACTGATCAGGAGAAGTTAATAGCTATATGTATGTTATATGACCAAGAAGAACACTGCCAGAACAGTATTGGTGCTTGTAGGGACAGGGAGATCATAACAAAGCCTATGAAATCTCTTTTGGGTTAGAAGTGCTCTTTAGCTAAATCACTTGATATTTTTATTTTTTGAATCACTCCCTCAGCTAGAGCTCTGCTGTTGACTCTGGAATTCACTTGGCCCCTCCTAGATTAGTGACTTCATAATTTTATTCTAAGATTCCAGGCAACATTATGTGATCAAGTTGTTGCTTTCTCACAAACCTGCATTTCTGACCACAAGCATAACTTTTATTTATGTTGCAATTAATATTGTAAAATTATAAATATTTGGGTTTGACTCCATCATGTTAGGCACAATAAAATGTTTTCAAAATAAGAGATGCATAATAGCATCATCTATTATGGACTTGTAATTTTGAAATGAGAAACACTAGCAAAGGTTGTACTGGACAAGAGCCATTATAAACTGTCAGTTTCTCAATAAATATAGAAATTTTCATATAGTTAAATCTCAACATTTTTGAATGTTTTTTGCTTTGTCTCAAGACAAGAAATTGGATAGCCATTGAACGTGATAACCACCAATCTCTTCAACTGTTTACTGTTACATCCTTTCATATGTTCCCCCAGCCACCTTTTTCCTTATCATATAGCACTGCAGCATATCTTGCAATTATTTGAACTTTTTACAAAATCGGGATTTTGATAATCCAGAAATAGTTTTCTACTTAATTTGTTTTTCCAGGCCTGAAGCAGGTTGTTTTATTAATATGTCCCAAGTTCTTATGTTTTGCCCCTCTCTCACCTGTGTTCTTTTTCAGACTTCAGAGTGGTATCAGAAAAAGTGAGATTTGAAAATAGTTAAAGTATCAGCAAACAGGCAGGAAGAGACAAATTTCAGGAAACAAAATAATTTTTAAAATAGACAGGAAGAGGTTCTTCAGACTGGAAAATGTACTATTTGGGTTCAGGTTTTGGCTGTGATTCAGGCTGTTTTTTTTATATTTTTCCATTCAGTTTGTCTACCTTCCCTCGTGTTATTTTTAATATACAAAGGCAGAACACAAAATATTATATACAAGGATCTTTAATATTTTACAGCCTCATTTAGAAAGATGCAGCATACCCAGAGCTTCCATGGAATCTAATGGGACTTGTGGAAACCTGATATCTCCAAATATCAGGCCATTAATTTTAAAAATGTGCATTAATTACTCTCTAGGCTGTAATAGCTCACTTGATATTACTATAATCTACATTCTTTTGAAAAAGTGTATTTTTCACCTGGTATGCCACGCTTGCTCCTAAAGAGCAGTCATATCTTTTAATGTAAAAGCTTCTTTATAACTGATCCAATTATTGACCTGTGGCATTGACCTTAATGAAACATAATATTTCCAAAGGAATGGTACAATCCATTGTGTTAATCTGGTTGACAGGCACACTCTTGAAGGCTTCATCATAACAATAGCTATGGAATTTATTGGAATAATTAACTTGATGAAACACAAACCAGTGTATTTCCACTAAGCAATGAATTATGTGGTTTAAATGTCCATTTTCTAAATTATAACTAGTCTAGAGTATGCAAGAGCATTTGCAGAATTTGCCAAAACCCACAGCTGTTATCAAAACCATTCTCTGTTGGTAGATTTTTGGATCTCTTTAAAGCATTTTTGTTCTAGACCGAGGCCCAGCACACAATGTTTGTGTGTTCCAAGTACTTGCAGATAAAGGAAAAATTTATTCTAGTCTTTACTGTGGATTGTAACAATCACTACTGTTAACCAGAAGTGAAAGCCTTCAGGTAAGTGCTCCCACTTGGAATCAGTTCACTTAGGATCCTTTGTGCCGAATGTGATTCCTAGGATGAGTGTTATCTTTTCTATATGTCGATAAAAAAATCCTTTTTTAAAGTAGTGTCACTCTCAGCCACTGCATTTGGTGCAATTTAGTGCTGTTAGATGCTTTCATGTCATGTGGTTATAGCTGGGTAGATTAATAGGAACTTCTATATGGAAATTTCTTTCCTGTTATTGTTCTCCCTGAGCAGTTGATGGCTAAGTTAATTCTCTTTAGTTTTGTCATGCACTAAAGCACACATTGCCAAGCTATGATAAGCTTTACACATGGAAAAAAAAATGCCCTTGTGTCCATCAAAGTCTTAAACTTGTATTTTAAACTTTGGCCTGACCTGATGTGCCATTCAAAAAGCTTCAAAAGATTATTTTTTTAAGAAAGGTTCAATATGTCCCGAGGCTATCGGTTTTGAGTTAAACTGGGTGAAGTAGAAATATTTTACTCATCAGCTTTGCAGTCACAGAGTTTGCCTCAGCTAGAACAAAACTGCTGAGGCATTTAGAGAAAATTAACCCCCCATCCTGGCAGCCAGATGTGACTGGTTTCTGATGAATGCACATGAGTGGGCTGAAAAACCAAGAGACTGTGAAATTCCTGTCAGGTCCGTACAGCGCAGAATGGGCTATTGACTGCTTTCTATATTTCCCTCCATCATTCTTCTTGAACGCTGCCATTAATTTCCTCTCCTGCTCTGACTTGGGAAATTTAATTTTTTTTTTTTTCCTGTTGGGTTTTTATTTTTTTCTTCCCCCTCCTTCCTCCCCCCACCTGCCTTCTGGCCCGTCTCCCCCGCTGTCCCCCGTTGTTGCGGTGGCCGTGGCCGTGGGTGTTGGCGCTGCTGGTGTGGCCGGTGGCGTGGCCGTGTCCCAGCTGCAGGGGCGATGGAGTGAGGCCACGCTGGCCGAGTGGTGGAGCCTCTCCAGCGAGGCCTCTCCAGCCAGGCTGGGCTGGCGAGCATCCAGGCAGCCTCTCAGGAGAACGCTCAGAAAATATTAGCTGTGCAGGTAGGTGATTGCAGGGAAGTCAGAAAGATCATTCTGATCTAGATTGAAAAGCAAATGATGGGTAGTGTGATGAAGCATTAAAACCATATCCCATCAGAGTTTTATAAATTTTTAACCTCTTTAATAAACTGGAATTGCATGAAGGATGAATTCAGTAAGTTAGCACATATACCATGCATAGATTGAAAAAAGAGGGGGAGATTAGATTTATTTCTCACAAACCTTTGAGAAGATTATTATAAATACATTGAATATAAATATTTGAAACACAGAGTGGCACTGCTATTGCTGCTCTGTTGTTTCAGAAGATGTTATTGTGTCCTGTTTTGTGCAAATATTATTTCCGTGGTAAACGCTATTGTCATTTTGACTGTATTCATATTTAATATCTTTAGAAGAGGACTATTTTTAAGAAGTATTGCAGTTTCCTCACTCAGTTATACAATAATTTTCCCTTATTTGCGAAAAAGCAACATTGTGGAGATACGAGATTTAAAAATGGTTTCCAAGGATGTATGGTTTTTCATTTTATGTCTTGTTCCCCAAATAAATATATTTATCAAGGAAAATAACTACTATACAGTATAGTTTGAATGTTCATGTTATTTTTGTCTCGTGCTATGGTTTCTTATTTATATTTCTGTAAAGCCACTCCTTTTAATCTCTTCCCATAGTTAATGGCCATAACCAGATGGCATTTGTGAAGGGTTTTTAAAAGACTTAAGTGAAATATTTCTTCAGACTTATTCCTTGCAAAAGAAGTTACATTGCTGGTGCAGCTCTAATGCAGCACATTCTTGTGATCTCTGTTGTCTAATTTTTAACTCTCAAGCTTTGTTGTGTGATTGCGGAAACACTTTTACTGCATTTTAATATTATGTAATTACACTTCACACTTATTATCCATTGAATTAAAGTAAAGTCTAACTTGAATAAGTTCTAGAATTCCATTAAGTTGCATCAGCATAATGATCTGTTTTCAGTGTCTCACTAAGAGGATTTTTATTTTAAAATTCCAGATTTCCATATTTGTTCTGTGAATCATATGTGTTGTGCTATTTATGCTCTACTTATGTAAGAGATTTAAAAAGTCCCAATCATATCAAAATCAGAAATTCAATATAAATAATTAAGATAAAAATATAATAATTTTATTGATTTTATGCTTTAGTAATGGGTTTTATGGAATGGGCTTTTATGGAATTCTATGGAATTTTGGGGTTGTTATATATGCCAAATATTGCACTGACCTGTGCGCCAGTGAAAGCACTTTCCTCATTCAAATTCCTCTTTTAGCATTTGAAAAACTGGAAAATCTGCTTTTTTATTTTTGCAGGGTGAGATTTCTCAGAGGATTTCTGTTCTCTCCTGTGTGAGTAGGAGAGCAGAGGAGATCTGTGGGCATCCCAAAGCTCATGAATAACAATAGGGGTGACGTAGAAGCCACAGGTGGCAGATGGTATCCTCACACACAAGTCTCAGCATTAATATAATGTTCTGCAATATTTTAATAGTGGTACTGCAAACCTCATCTGCATTGGGACTCCTCTGCCAAAAACCAGTCCTTGCAACAATGGATGAGTGTGGCAGAAAACCTTCACCTTAGCACACATTTTTCCATGCATGCTGTCCCTGCTGAGGAGCCACGTCAGTAGATCTTGTCACCCTGAATAACTCATCTAGCTGGGAACAGGCCTAAACTAAGCTTTTAGGTGTAAGACCCAGCACCATTTGGGGGTGTTCAGATCTGAGTAGCTCAGAGCTAACAGTGACAATGTCTTGTTCAAAGTGTGGAAAACACTGCTTCTCTCTCTGCTTTCATTATCCATTACATATTTTCTGGATATTCTGATACTCTGATCCTTTTCTGGTATTCTGATATTCTTGCTATGTTTTTATATGGTTTGACTGATAATAACTTAAAATTAAAAAAAAAGAAGAAGGAAAAAATATAAAATTAAATTTGACGTAGTTCAGCTATGAGCAATTACCAAGGCACGTAGAAGAGAGGACTGGTTTTATTTTTTGGAAGTTTTGGAAGTTGTTTAATTATATAAGGACTGATGCCTTTGAAAATCTGTGTTATTGTCAGATCAATCTATTCTTCTGCCAGTTAAGTTCTCTTATTGATGACATTATTGTAGTTGCACTCATGTCCAAAATAAAATCCAGCAGTTGTTCCACTCCCTTTTTTTTCTCAGCAAGAAATATCCCGAGTTTGTTGTTCCTAGTGACCCTCTTACATTAAAGTATGAGGATGAGAACCTGCTGCACTAAGAAATGTATGGAAAAACAGTGATTCCTGCTCATCAGAGCTTCTTTCCCAGCATTTCCTTGACCAGAGCAATCAGGAGCAGGTGAATGACAGAGGAAGAGTGCATTAGGAGAGGCAGTAGATACAGTACATTGGCTGCCTAAGTGTTTTCTAATATTTTACAGAAGCCGTGACCTGGGTGAGATCCAAGAAGAGACTTAAAAGTAGATAATAGAGGAGGTTGAGGCCTTTTCACCAGGTGCTTTTTAACTACCAACATACCAACACCCTCCAGTTAAATCCAGCAGCAGTTTTGGAAGAACTGTGATGTGAAAATAAAGAGCTGCCTTAGAACAGAAGACAGATTTGACCAGAGGTTTCATCTTTGCTTACCAGCACTAGTACTGTTTAGTGACATGAAAAAAAATTTAAAAATTAAAAAATTAATTTATCTCAATCAGACTTTTAAATACTTATTTCCTGGGATTTATAATAATCTTTTTAGCCATTTTTATTTTTAAATATTTCATATTTGCATTGGAAACAGAAATAATTAAATTATTGCCTAGTGTCAGTATGTTTTCTGAATGCACTTCGGGCAGAGAATAAAATTTTGACATTAAGAATTTCAATTGTAATCTTAAAAAAAGGGATAAGATATTCTTTCATATTAATAGCAAAAAAATAAATATGTTTGCAATCAAATCAATTGCTAGAACAGAGATCAATGATTGAAATTAGTTATTCTCCAAATTTTAGGTCTTACCTATTTCATTTTTCTTTAGAAAAAATGGCTTTTTCTTGAGTGAGACTATGTGATCTTGAGACTATGTCATCTGAATCTATCCTTCTTCAAAATTTCTCAGTTTTAAAAAAATTCTTTACTGCCTCTGATTGCAACCAGTGGCAGAATTTGAGACATTATAATCTAGAGATATTTTTTGATTTGAGAGAATGCACTAGAAGTACCTTAGAAGCACAAGAGCAGTGCTCTGCTCTTTTTTTTTTGTGAAGTTTACATCCATGCACAACAGCTCTGCAAAGAGACTTTGTTTCTATTGCGGTAGTCAAAGAAAGTTCTATGTCCTCCAATATGGATGTACTTTTCAGCTGTTTTGCCATCACTGTCACCACAGTCTGTGGTTTGCTGGAGGATTTCAGCCTTCAAAAATCTTTCAACAATTACTAAATAAATTTTTAGTCCAGCAGAAAATAATAGGTGTTATCTCTTCAATTTGGAAAAATCTGAAAATATGTAAAACCTTCTGTACCTAGCATACAGGAAAGGTATTTATTATGTTAATTACTTTTGCTTTTCCAATAATGCTTTGGAGTTTCAATAGCTTGGCTCTTGAGTAAGTTCAATTAGCTATCTAATTGCAAAAATGATATATGATGGCACATGCAGCTTTAGCTGGGACTATGCCTGTGCTTTAATCCTGATGGTCTGCAATGTAGACCATCCTTTTAGATGATTTATCTTGACTGTAGTTATATCAGAATAATTTTGGGGGTCAAAGTGCTACAGGGAAAGATAACATCATTGCTATTCTCATTGTAATTTTAAAGGATTTCACACATACCTTTTCTGATGGTGGCAAGACAAAGGTACCTTTTTATTAAATGCAAGATTATTGGTTTAATTTTTAATGGATCAGCAGCTTTGATAACCATTCACACCAGCAAAAAGTGATACAAAAGTAGATCATCAGAATTTTGAGTTTCAAAATCCCTCTGTTGGTAGCAGCTTTATCCATTTTCATCAGGTGGACATGGCTATATAAGGCACCGAGGAATAAGGGACCAATAAACCCAAACTCTGTCACTCTGTTTGAAGTTTGCTGTGGTTATTTACATATTTTCTGCAGTTTCACTCAAGTTGCTTGATTAGACTGAAATCCTTAAAAGTTTTGGGCAAATCTATTGTAGTTCAAAATAACTCCACTGTACTGAACTACACCAATTTACACCAGAAGAGTTTTGGTGTTTTGCCTTTATTCAAGCAGTTTTGCAGAGGCCACCAGAAAAATGAGAGACCCTTTACTTTACCTTTGACTCTTTACTAAGGATTTGAATTTTTTGGTGAATCTGCCACAGGCACCTCAGTGGGGACTTGATGGAGGAAATATTCTACTGGCTGTGCAGAACTGTGCATTTCATGCCCCCCTGTTCTACCTCCTTACAAGAAATTCAGTGCAGTTCTATTAAGGACAGGAGGAACTGGAGCCCTGCATGCTACAAGATTTACCCTTTTGCTCTCTGAAAACAGCACATTCTGAACTTGCTTCTCAGCTGTCAGGGTGTAGCCAGTTTAAGCACATCTTTTGTTCTCTAACTTATTAACACAGGTGTGTTATGGTGTCCCTCAGGGCTGATGCTCTTCAAAATCTGTACGCCTTCTCTTTTATTTTTCTCTGTTATGGGTTGAGTTATCACCATTTATGCTGATTGCACTCAGTTGTGTCTTTTTTGCCTGCTGATTTCTCTTCAGCAGTCTTGCTGTTTCTGTCTTGTCTTGGAGACATATGGGGTTGGATGACAGATAATGTTTCTTAAGGGGACATGGCTGCACACCTTTTAATTAGTTCTAAGCTTTTGTTTTTAGTCACATTTATTCATAATAACCATTTAAAATGTTGAAGTTACATTTTTCTGGGTTTATTATTCATTTATAAAATATTTATTTTGTACAGTGCAGGGGAATTGAAGCTAATTTTGCTTCTGCTCTTGGGGGTAATTCTTATGAGTTGAAAAATGTTTACTTAGTTAATCATGTTCTAAAGAAATGGGGAAATCAGCATCCAGTGTATAGTTCCTAAAAATATATGGTTTCCCTCTTATGAATGCTTATGAATTTTACATAATTGCATCCAGTATTCTTCAAAATATGTTCTGAATATGTTCAATATTTTGTTTAAATTCTTAAAGCAAGCATTTTCTCTAGGTTTTTCAATATTGAGTTGATGACCCTGACAAACATTCACCAAAATCTTGGAATTTACATGTTGTGTAGGTTTAGTGGCAAATACAGCTGCTGTGGTATGGACACTAAAAGTTCATGACCATTTATTTTCTTGCTGCATGATGAAAGTGACCTTTCCAGAGAGAGAATGGAAAGTAGTCTCAAAATAAGCCAAACTAATAGAAGAAATTAGAACTTGCTTGATTTCTTTGCCTCATTTTCATGGTCTGTGATTTTGCTTATCACATGGCAATACTCCAATATCTTTATTCTGACATAATTTCCTTCACCATTTTTTAAGTGAAATGTACATACAATTTGGCACAACTCAGCCCTGTTTAGGTTTTCACGCCACTTATGCCTTAACGCACCGAGCTTCTTAAGCTTCTCAAAAACCCTTTATTTTTCAAAGCTTTATACCCAAAGGTTTATATAACCAAAAACATTTCCTGGCATTCTTAGAAGCACCAAACTATTTCAATTCTTCTCTGGCTTCACTTAGAAGTTTTACTATAAGAAGTCAATATGATATGAGTCAAAGTGTTCAGAAATGTTGCCACCTAAAAGCTCTAGTATATAGTAGGAAGACAAACAGTTCTCCTAGTTACTTGTTAATGATGGAGACAAGAAAATGGTCTCTGCAAAGAAGAAAATTTGTTTTATGCTTTTAAGATTAACCCAATTAGTTTTGTTTTGGAGATGAATAATTTAGTTTATTTGCAGGCGTACGTTTTCAATATAGAACGTTTGTGTAGTAAAGTATTTTTGTGTACAAGTTGTGACCTTGTAGAAAATGAAAGGATGACAGCTAACCTAAAAGCTTTATTTTTAAATTTTAAAAAAATGTTAAGTCGTCCTGCATGATGCCTTTTCCAGAATCTGAAGACAATTGGATTTCTATTTCTGGAAGTAGCATACATTTTATTTTTTTAAATAAGTAACTAAAATCCATGTTGAAATATTTACATAAAATAATATGAATAAAGTTTATGTAAATAATTGCAGTCCTAATATTTTTAAATTGAGTACCGAGTTTTCGTAATCTTAATCATTTTCATGCAAGTTTTTTTTTAAACTCTCAAGTCTCCAAGAATATAAACCATTACATTGACTCTTACCTTGATCATCAGCAAAGTAAGTGGCAATAAACTTAATTTGCCACTTTAACTAATGGAGTAAATAACAACTGTTGTAGTCTGCTGTCTGTGTCCCATTCATTAATTTACTGCTCAACTTTTTGTCTAACCAAAGTCCCTCCAGCTCGCAGCATCTGCTTTTCCCAACCCAGTGTCTGTGCTGCATCTCATCCCAGATTATTGTCAAATCTCATTCCTGCATCTGACTCATTCCCACACTTCTGGTCGAGCATTTCTGCTCTCCCTTCATGATTTCTTGCTAGACCTAGTCACTGGCACTGCCTATTTCCATTTTCCTCTGTTCCCTTGTTGGTCTCTCAAGTCCCAGTCTGCATCTTTTCTTTTCCCAATGGTCACCTTCTTCCACCTCAGCCTCTGAGACCTGTCAGTTCCAGGCTTTACCCTGATCTGACAGACCAGTGTCAGCTTTCCTTCTCTACATCTCAGTTCTGTAACCTCATAAACCTTCTTTAAATCTAGCTGTTGCTCCATTTTGTCTCTTTGTCAGTCACATTCAAATCAAACCGTTTCCTCCTCCTCCAGCATCAGCTGGGCAAAATGGGAGCACAGGTAGGATACCTCTGGTCTAAAGTCCCTAGATCCAGCTCATACCACAGCAGTCCTGAGATACCACTGCAGGAGAAGCATTACCTCTCACCAGGCTCAAGTCTGTGAAAATGTGGTTTTCAGAGCTACTGAGCTCAAGATTTAGTAATCATGGGAAAACTGTATTTTCAAAGCTCAATGCCTAAGTTTTTGATATGTTGTAATTAAAAAAAAAATAAAAAAAAATAAAATAAAAGCATTAGAATAGATATTATAACAGCAAATCTTACCAACTTTAACAACATGTAATCCTCTCTTCCTTCAGTTCAGGGGGAGTCCTTCCTACTAAAGGAAAATTCATTGGAGTGATTCAAAGACCAGTGTTTCAAAATCCAGAAATAAATAGTTCAAGTTCTCCCTAGCAAACTGGATAGGTATGTCTGAACCTCTGTGCAGAGCTTAGCTGTCTTGGTTTGAGTAGGTGTGTTACCTGGGACAGTATGGGAAAGCAGATACATGATCAAAATATCTTAAAGTATTTTTTTACTGTTCTGTGAAAAGTTTTAAGGCTAAATTATAGGTAAAATTGAGGTTTATGATGATGATGATTCTGTAGCTCATGAATGTCTCTTTTGAGACCTTGGCCAAATGTGACTAGCTCTGAAAGATCAATAATTTGGTTCACAAAATTCCTTTCTCAAGTAGAAGCACAATGGTTTCACATGTTTCACTTGCTCCTTCAAGACACCAGTGGTTGTTTCATTTAACAAGAAAATACAGTCATGATCCAACAAATAAAATGGTTATTCAGTTGTTAAGAAAATGAGGCAACACTTCATAGTTTTGCTTCTCCAGCAATTGACAGAAACTTTCAGTGTATAATTAAGAAAAGTTAAATAAAGCCCATTTGTAGGGAGACGAGATTAAGAATAGGATTTATGAAATTATTCTGTTGCCAAATGAGCAAATGCTTAGCTCTGGTTTTATAAAAACTACAGAATTTAATTTCTTTATCCAGTACAGTGAGTAAAGGCTCAGAGAAAGGACATTTTAAATTAATGATTCAACCTCACAACATCACTTTGGGTTATTTGTAGTTTAGTAACCTCCTTCTACCCATTTTAAACATATATCAAAACACAGGTTTAATGATAAAATGTTTACATGTTGAAAGCTCCTTTTGGCAGCTCTTCTGTTTTTGTCGTCACCTGAATTAATTACAGTAGCTCAGAACATCTCTAGCAAACATGATGATATATCATAGATTATAAACTCATCTACTGAACTCTTAACTATGGTTGAAAAGTAGATTATTTTGTTTAAAGACAGCAGTTTGAAAATTTAGACACTTAATTTAATTATTCTCTCCCAGAAGTATAAGAAGAAATCAGAATCCTAGTGTGACTAGCATTATACTTGCATAAGAAAACTTACAGAAGCATTTTTGCTTCAAACTCAATAATTTTGCTTATAATCACTAACTATGTTTTTGTTTTACAGAACCAGTATGATTTGGAAAAAGAATAAAATTGCTTTTAAAGTGCAAAAATAATTATGAACCACTTGAAATGTAATGTCTGTATTTTATTTCTCATCAGAATTCATTAGTGTGTAACATCAATAATTTAGCCCATCATTTGCCAACACTGACTTGGCTCAGTAGTTCAATCATGTAACCCTGTAAACTCACTTTCCATTAAAATGAATGTTGCTGACAAAGGATAACTAAAGAGATACTTCATTTATTAGCTAAAGAGATACTTCATTTATCAACATTTTTAAATTAGAAGTTTGGGACCACAGACACTTAGCTGGATAAATTATTCAAAGGGATCTTTGCATTAGGCCTAAAGATGTTTATAGAATCAAATACAATGTTATCCAGAATTATAACAGCCTTTCATTTGTGAAACATGTAATTCACAGTATAAT
Source organism: Cyanistes caeruleus (assembly GCF_971803275.1). Lineage (NCBI taxonomy): Eukaryota > Metazoa > Chordata > Aves > Passeriformes > Paridae > Cyanistes > Cyanistes caeruleus. The sequence continues at coordinate 43,467,754 of NC_141701.1, forward strand.
ATTCCAGAAACCAACAGAGCCACCTGCAGAGAATCAAATGACCTACCGGTACGAAGTACTGTCTGTCCTGTGCAAAATTATCAAATGTGTAATATCCCATCTTTTGATTGACTCAATCAAGCATTTCACATGGAAAATTCCTTACAAGAAACTTCTTGCAACATGCAATATAATCTTCCCAAGTTGCATTTGAGGAATTAAATGCTTTACATTATTTTACCATGATCACTTTGAATCCAGTAACTAAATTCTCCCAATATGTCCTTTAAAAATATTCAGGATTCAGATGTGATGCCTCAGCTTGTTGCTTCTCTGACCTTTTTCCTCGCTACCTATTCTTTCTTACCAGAATACTGGATTCATTTTCTAAATTTCAGTCCTTCTATTTTTTTTTTTTTTTTTTTTGCTATCATAATGGAACTTGGACGTAAACATTTGTTTATTTTCCTATTTATTTTTTTTAATTTATTAAATAGGTACCTGTAGCACAAGAGGCCAAAGTCATGAATTAAATAAATCCTCTCATGTTACGCCTTTTGCTTATGCCTGGGAAGATAGATCTGGAAAACCAAATCCTTCCTAAGGATAAATCAGTAAACATCTGTCAGAGGAGCGACATAACATGACTGTCATCTGACTGTGTACTCTGGAGGGCTGCTGCTAGCGCTGCAGAAGGAACCAATTAAGGACAGAAGCAGAAAGCAAATAAAAGTGTTACCATATCGGTTGGGTCAAACCAGCACATTGCTGTTCAATTCCCATTACTCTTTTCTATCTACCTAAACTGAATATATATGGTTTCTCTATAATTATTCCTGTCTTTACTCTTTTCTCATACTTTGTGCTGGAGACACAAGAATCACTCCTCCTTAAAGTGATGTAAATTCTGTTACAGTCTTTGTGCTCACAGGTCTTGTAAAAGTTTTTGTGATACTCCAGGCTGACAAGAGAGGGATCAAATTTAGATCCTCACTTTCAAGTGTTCCCTTAAGTGTTTTTTCCAAATTGAATGGGATCTTCTTCTGAGCTCAAGCACTGTGGGAACTGAGCATGCATGTGGTATTAGACCGGAAATGTGGTTTTGAAACAAATTTGAGTTTTGGACAAGGAAATCTCTTCAAATTTTTCTCAGTTTCATAAAGTGAGAGTGGGTTGGAGAGAACTACACCTTAGAGTACTACTCATTTGTCAAGGATGATTTTAAAATAAATTAAAACAGAAGAATTTCTCTTCTAGTCGTGCTGTATTTCTCATTCTATAATATTCAGTATGGCCACATGGATATGCAGTCAGTACAGTATCATCACTTAGCATCAGTTTTGCCACATCTCCTGGCACTGGCACAGTAATCTGAGAGCAGAAGACTCAGAAAAACAGTTTCCTTCTTGCTCTTAACTCCTCCAAAACTGTGATGGGTCACAGTAGTTTCATGAGTCTTGTTAACATGTACACTTGTCACAGCTGTCACAGATCCCTCTGAAGCAACCCTTGCAGTTTTCTGGCCCTCCTGTATGGTGGACAATAATGTCCTTGGGGGCATGACAGAGAGAAAACAGAACAACCCACTCCATGCCTTTCCCCTTCCTGGGATACTCCTTAGCCTTGGGTAGTACAAGATGTCTCTATGGCTGCTCAGTCCTACAGAGAATTTAATATCTATTTTCAGAGATTCTGAATGAATTTGCTTCTAGGTTAATGCAAAGCTTCCCATTCTTGAGTTTCCAAGTGTGCTACAAGGATAGGAAGAGACACCATGACACCGTGGAAACTCAGAAGCACGACCTTGTTGTTACAGGGAGGCATTCTCAAATTTAGGAATACTTCCTGAGCATGGGGAATTCTGGAAAGAAATGTCTTCAGTCTGACCTCATCTGTCTGGTCAGGTATAGGAAAATGTTAGGGAGAAATATTGCATGTGTTTATTCTGCCCTACACTCTTCTGTACATGGCCTGTCATCATGGTTGTTTCTGGGTGTGTTAGATGGACCACTGGCTCAACTCCACATTGCAGTGTGGATCTGATGATGTTATGATTGCTGGTTTCTTAGGCAATATATACATTTTCCAGTTTTATATTCGCATTTTGTTTCTCTTTATGATTATTCCTATGGGGGTTTTTGCATAGTCTTCTGGTTATCTTGTTGATTTACTGTATCTTCCCATATTTCAGATATCCATCTGCAGCAAACGATGGTTTGGAGCAGTTAATCCTTTTTCCCCTCAGGCAGCACATTAAATTATTTAATTCTGAGGAACTCTTTTCTAAGTAAATTTTAACTGTTGTATATGAGAGAACAAGTTTGCACCACTAAATGGGAATCATAGATACATCTGTAACACATCTAGGAAGAAGCTGATTCTCCAGGAGTTCATTTTACAATACTTCCAAGTTACAATACGTCTCAAACATTAATATTTTGCACATCTGAGATAATATGCTTGAGAATAAGTCTTAGGGGAATTTGAAATTCAAGTGCTCTTTGGGCAGCTGCTATTTGACTACTGGCATGATGTTTCAGGAAAGGAATTTACACGGCCAAAGTTCATTCCTTGTTCTCTTCTTTTTACCCCCTTCAGCAAATGAGTCCTAGGTCTCAAAAAAGGAGTATTGTTATAAAATTAGTTTCATATGAAAAAGAACAAAGTTACTGACTTGTTTTAAAGTTTTCAATCAGGCTCAAATATCCTCATGTCATACCTTGCTATTACTGCAAGATGTTAGGTAGAACAGCTGAAAAATGAGAAGTCAGTAAGCACTACTAGGGACTGGAGGAGTGATTTTCACAGTTTGCTTATTTTACACCCATTTGTTTCATTACATTTACACCTAATTTAGGTCTGTGTGAAAATCAAGCATTAAGATCACTTTTTATTTTTAGTCTTTATTTCTTATGATTTGAGAGCTATTAGCACATGATACTGTCAAACTAATGGAGCAAACTGAAGATAAGTGGCCATATTTAATGTCATTGTATATTCAAAATAAATGTTTTTAGTTTCTAAATTTAAATTTTATTTTTCATTGAAACACTAACAAAGCATAAGACTATCATAAACTTAATTTACTCAGTACATTGCAAAATGGAGGCTTCCTTCTTTCTTTCTTACAAGTTGAACTTCTTAAGGGAAAGAATTGGAAATTTTCCCATAACCCAAGGCTTCATAAACACTTCATTGAAATGGCAACCAGAATAAAATCAAGCATTTCTTCAATAGTGAAGAATTGCTGAGAATCATTACTCCTGCTGAAGTCTACAGCTTAATTTGAAAATTCATTTTACATGGCCGTAATCCATTTATTTAAACCATCCGTGGAAACAAGATCAGAGGTTAAATGTACAGGTTGTTGTTGTTGTGGGGTATTTTGGCTTTGTGGTTTGAGATTTTTTTATTTCAGGATTGACAGAACACATCAACAGCTCTCAGTTTTCACTTTATGGGAATCCACATGCATGCTCAAACTTGGTCCTACACACGTATATCTGTATCATTTTTCCAATGAACCAGCACATAAAATTTTCCTTTAAGTCACTGTAATCTTAAATGTTTTATGAAATCTATTTTGAAATCAAGTCAGTGTCATTAACAAACTATCATTTGATGATTAGTTTTCCCTCTTGTAAATTTTAATTATTAAAAATGTCATTCAGCTACAGTATATGTTAATATTACTTTTATTTTACTTACTAAAAGGCAGTAGTAGATATGTCCTACTCAAGCCAGTGTCCAGCCTCATAAGGGGACACCAGCTGCTACAATCTTTGCTGTGCTTTGTGCATGGCCCTTCTTCATACAGCCAGGTTCTAGAGAGGAGCAGGGCAGAAATGTACACACATTTAGCATTTTGTATTGACAGAGTTGGAATTCCTCCCTGCTTAACCCACAGAATTTATTTTTGTGCTTCAGAGCCTGCCTCTATAGCAAATCTCTAGACACTGATGTCCAGTTCTCTAAACCATACCATTAAACTCAGAAACCTAATATTTAGCTATTTAGACAGTAAGAAAAAAAGAGGAAGAACATAAGTGGCATCTCATGAACTCACCTTTGTGGCTGGCTGATAAGCCAAATTATTCTGAATGTTTTTCCAGTCCTGGGAAATTTTTGGGGGTATTTTTAAGAATGCAAGGCTTGTCTAAATAAGTTCAACCCTCACAGAGAGAAAACAACTTGGTTTAGCTTTTGAACATTAAAACGTGAGAAGCAACAAGAAATGGATAAAGAGCAGATAATTTTTTATTACCTTGAGAAAAGCCAGCTATGCAGTCCTTTACTTCAGTGTAGAAAGTATAGATGTATTCCTAATAAAACACATTTTTTTAAGCTAAGAGTAGCATTGGGCTGCCTTGGTGTGATATAGTGAAGATTTATCCATTCAAACTTCTTAGAAGTTGGGAAAGAGCCAGAGACTTGGACCTGGAAGAATGGACCTTGGCCATAACAAGTGGCTTTGGACCTGGAAATTTCCTCTGAGGAGGCATCCCTGTAATTTCCTTATAGCAGAGTCTTTTCTTGCTGGAATAATCTCTTACTTGGTAAGGCAGACCTAGCTGGGAGTGGTGGA
>NC_141701.1:43474817-43531897 GCF_971803275.1 Cyanistes caeruleus
CAACTACATTTTCTTGCTGATGGTTAACTGAAGTCCATGAATTTCAGTGGCAGTAGGAATACAAAAAATTTGGAAGTTTATCTTCTAAAATTAACATTTCTGGAATACCAATGTTCTTTAAGGTATTAGAGATATTGTATCTAACCTTAGAAGCGCACTGAAATAAATTAATGTAATGGAGGTACTGTGCTCTGCAGCTTTCCATCAAATCTGGAACATCATTTTCATCACATACCATACAACAGCATAACCTGGAAAGAGCATATATGCATCAAAGTCTGCAGGTGTGAGAACAAGGCACTTAGCCCCATCTGTTGTTACGTTGTTATGTGTTACGAGTGCAGTGGAAGAGGCTATCTAGCAATGCAATGGTATAGCTGCATAGTTACGTGACATTTAAAAAGTGCATAACTACCTGTGGAAACAAAGTGCTGGCTTGCTATAATTTTTGGCTTTGAAAGCTGAATTTAATAGGAGATAGTACTTAGGAGGAAAACATCATTCTATTCTTTCTGTACCTGTACCTAGAAATTCCCTGTACATTTCTCTGGTATTTGCTTCTTGAATTTATCTTTAAATTCATTTCTGCTGCACAGCAGAAAATACAATGGTCATCATGTAGAGGACAGCAAGGTTGTCTGTGAGATACAGAGCCAAATATTGCATATTTAATCTGAGTAATGAATCCATTTAGCAAAAAGAATAAATAATAATCATAAATGACTGGCTGATGCAATAGACTTTGAAGTTAACTCCTTTTGCTGTCAATAGTCTGTAGATCGTGACTATGATCCTGCCATTTCCCTTTCCATTTGCATGCTTTTACCTTCAATGAAAAAATTTAGATGATGTCTTACTGAAAATCCATTATATAGATGTTTCCAACAATTTTAGCAATTCATTCCATGTATGTACATCTATGCATGCTGCAACTTTATAATGAATTATATTGGAACATTATCAATCAGAGGCTTTATTTTTTCTTTTCCATTTGATATTGTGGTCTCAGTTATGTAATATAATCAGTTTTAGAGCATGAAATGACTACTTTGTGCCCTTATATTTATGGGTACTCATCTAACAGTTTTGGTTCAATGTTTTTGTAAATATTCTATATATTTTGTGATATATTGTAACAACATTCTGGAAAAAAGTCTCCCTAACTTCTGAAAATATATGATAGCTGCAATTCTTCAGGGTTAAAATACATGCATTAAAATACTTTTTGGTTGGATATGGAAATAAGTAACTAAAATCTTTTGAGTTTTATTCAGTGTACATCCTTTCTTAGGGCTGTTTACCATATACATGAATTTCTTACAGAATTTATTAGTTAACAGCTAAAAGACTTGGGAACTTTGGCACTGGAGATGTGTGAAAATCAGTGAAGAAGCACTGGGAGACCATAAATACCTTCTCTCATCATGCTAGTTTTGCCTAATGCCCATTCAATCCTCAGGGTTTCCCACTACAACATGCCATGATACCCATGAACATATTCATGTTTGCTCTTTCTAAAGGAGGTAAGGATATGGTGTGTCCAGCCTTTGGGCAGTACTTAGACCTGAACATTTTTGGAGCCCTCATCTGCACATCCTATGTATTATTCTGAGGAAACACGGTGGCATGGCTTTTGAGCAGGGCTTTATACACCTGAGCACTACCTCAGCATTGGTGAGGATGAAGTTAAAAAGCTGCACTGCAAAAAATAAAGCCTGGAAAAAACAGGAGTCAGTGCCAGGGATGAAAGAACCACAGGGTTCCCATAGCAGTATCAGTGGGTACTGTATCTCACCAGGAAGTGCAGTGAGAGGAACTGCAGCTTCATTGTCCACCTCATCCTGGCTATGAACACTACTAATCTGACCTGCCATGTTCATGCTAGTAAACTGCTGGCAAAGGCTGAAGAGAACAAGCAAGAGCTTTGAAAATGCAGGGCATTTCTTCCTCTGATATGACAGTTTGTCGATTCAAGAAAGCTCGTTGTAATTTTGATAAAGTGTCCAATCTGTACTGGTAAAGACCAAAGAAAAATGGACACAGCTTAATCCCAAAGGTTGATTTTAAATACAAAATAGGTTTGTCTCAATTCTCCACAGATTTCTGAGAAGCCTATGGTAGAATTTTAGATGGGGTAATTTTTTAGTTTAAGTTACCAAGAAAATAGGTATCCTCATTAATGATTATTAATTTAAATAAATTTAGATCAAGCTCCTCAGTGAACTTTAGGAAATACAGTAAGCTCCCTTTATTTCACTGGGTGATAATCATTTAGGAAAGCACTGTGTTATCACAAGATGGAAGAATTACTTACCAGTTTTTCCTGTTGCAGTCATGTGTATCTAAACTGTGTTATATGGGGATTTTTGACAGGGAAAAGAAGAAGGTAAGAGAGGAACCAGTGTGACTTAGAGGAAATAAAACAGGTTCACCCATTTCCTAGTTACGGTCATTAACAGTGGTATAATTGTGCATAATCACTGGTCCCATTCCTAGTGTACATTGCTAGAGGCTAACTAAACTTTGCATCTGCATAGAAATTTAGATGCAAATATGAATTGTGGTTCAGTGGTATGACTAGTGTAAAGTAAACAAAGGGTATTTCTATTGTATATTTAAGGTTGAGAAACCTATTTTGTGAACAGCATGCTATCAGTAAAGACTTCACAGCTATTAAGTAACTGCAAAAGGACATGGTCAGGTCAATGATGGGTAAGGAAAAAGCCATATATAAAGAGCACAGCAGTGTTGGGATATTGATAGGCACTTGTGGTTGTCCCCATCTGGGAAAACTGCAATAATTCTCTCTCTGTATCATAATTTCTGTGTTTTAAAACGAAACAGGAAGGGTTGTGGAGGGAAGGAAAAAGGATCTGAATGCCAAGCAGTAATGTAAGGATGAAGAATACAGAAAATTAGAGCAAAATGGATGGTTAATTTCTCATCATTTTTCTACTGAAGAATTAAATTTGCAAGGTCATGTTGTGGCTTATTCAGTCAGAGGTATATCAGTGAAGGTAACTGGATTCAGATGAGCTCCCATCCAAGAGATATTTAAAGCAGTGAGTTCTCTAAGTATATGCACAAAACAGCATTGTCTAGACTCATGTTGCATGTTAAATCAAAACTTGAATTTCAGGAGTTAAAGGACCTTTTTGAGGCCCTTACCAAAAAATCTGACCTGAGCTCTGAGATCCGAGATCCGTATTGCCAGATATTCTTAATGAGATAACACTGTATTTTGTTTGCTATGACTTCCATATGTTACTTTATTATTCCATTACTTTATTCTTTTTTTTCTGTTTGAAAGTCCCCACCAATATTTGTAATAGCAGAAGTTTGCTTTATTAAATTCCCATGGCTCACTAATACATAGTCATGGTAGACCAAACACAAAAAGTACTGAATACCTGAGATCAGGACTACACATCTACCAAATATATTAGATAAGGACTTTCTTTAATTCCTTTATATAAAACAGCTATATTTTAGGTGTGTTTGCAATCAAATATGGGAAAATTCAGAACATGGAAGAAACAGATGAAGGAGAGTGTAATTACTGTAGAAATGTTCTTCTAAGAAAATTTCTGAAATATCTGTACTGTAAATTTTTTCAGCTGCTAATAATTTTTCCCTATTACCCATCATATTTTTATTTTACTAGTTTTCTTGACCCCTTTACTGCATGTCAGAGAAAGCTATCATTTTAGATCTTTTAAACTGCTTTGGAAATGTCTGTCAGATGGTTTTGATTGAATTTGTTGTTAACAGCTCACAGCCTTAGCTTTAGGAATCCAACTGTGATATGTAAAAGTGGTATCTCAGAATCTTTCTTTTAGCCAAATGCCCAGTTTGAAAAGTCCTAAATGATTCAGTTATTCTTTTTTATTTTCTCAAAAATCTTATCTAGAACTGGTGGTATAAGCGCAGCCTGGACATGAGCAATGTGTACATAACACCCAGATTTTTATCTTCTTTCAAAACCAAATTCATATTAGCCTCTGAATGGGAAGCAGAATTTATGTAACATTGAAATGTTAGGTAGGAGGGGAAATATCCATCAGATTTATTACTCTGTAACAGCTCCTAATATGTCCTTGTATGGTTGAAACAATTTACAACTTTAGCATAGTTCATGGAAAATAATGCAGAAAATACACATGGCAGCGAAAATGTGATTACTTCTGTAAGGGGACAGAAAAGATCCCAGTTTTTCTTACCTAATAGAGCTGTGATTGAGCAATACAAATCTGAGAACTGATTGTTTGGGAGGCATCTGGGAAAAAACTGCAGTCTCAAGCACAAACTTTCCTACCCCATATGCTTCAAGATCTGAAATTTTTCTTTAGAATAGATAAATTTCTGCTCTACATAAACATCATCTCACAAACCTGTGTCACTACATCAACATATAGAAATAGCTTACTCCTTCTAGGAAGGGTCTTTGATCAAACAAATAATATGAAATATTTACAGGAAACACTTTGGTTGATGCATCCTGCTTTTCATATCTCTTTCTGGTTTGTGAAACCAAGAGTTCCTCTCCCTTTTATTCAAGCCCACTTCTTAAATCCCGTGGGCCTTAATTGTGAGGATCCTTTGTGGCTCAGCTGGTCCATGTGTGTGCACCATATTTCATCTACTGCACGTCTACACATTTTAGGACATGGCCTCAGTCATTTGTCAAGTGCTCCCTTTGTACACTGCAGAACATGTCAAGGACATATTATGAATAGAAAATGTAAGAGGTATACTGGACAAAATGAAGACCCTGTGAAAGCCATAAACCATTTGAGTAGCTTATTATAGGTCAGTTCACTACCCAAAATGCAATTTTAATACAAAACCTTAAATGCCATCCTGGTATGCTTTTAATCAACTGGATCCTTTCATTCTAAAAATACTGCTTTTAGAAAATCAAAAGAAAACAGCTGGGGAAGGTGAGTTCCCTTTTGACACATAAGTTGAATTCTGAGCATTGGGGAAATATTTATTATCCTAAAAGAGGAGCAAAAACCTTTTTGTCTGTGAGGAAAGGTGTCTGACAGCAGTACACCAGCTTGTAAAGGTTCAGGGCTTTGTCTTGTCAAGGTCAGGCAAATATTTACCAAATAGCTTTGAAAAATAAGCAGTTGTGAAGGACAAAAGAAACAGAATGATTGCACTTCTTTAGACACCATGTGTGCTGTGAAATTTAGCTTGCAAATGATGAGGAGTCAATTTGATAGGACCACTTGGTGTAAAAATTTTAATCTTAAAAACGTTATACCCATTTGGTCTTGTATATACAGCAATCTGGTTTTACATTTCTTTTAAAGAAAAATGAAAACATTGAAGTGGTGTTATAACAGCTTCTTTAATTTTTTTCTTTATTTTAAATTATGCTTATTCACCCATACATTCTCTCTCTGAGTATTCATTTAGAAGGAAGATTTTGCAATAGTCACATTTAATTTATCAGGGTGCAATAATTTGTGTTTCCCAATCATCTTGCAGACTTTGGTTCATTATACTATTGTTTCACATGAGTAAGTTAGCAAAGTTTGGATTGATTGACTCTAATTAACTAAAACTGGTTCCAGGCTGTGCATCTATTGTCATGGTAGCTAGCCACAAAGCCCCAAACTGTTCAGTAATGGCAATATAACGTACTATCGATATGAAAACTCTGGCAAATGTTTAATGTCGGGCTTGTCAGCAAGTGAAAACAGCAATAGTGGAGGACGGAGAAAAGGGACATTAGGACATGCATGTCTCAGAAGGCTTGGAAAAAATTCAGCCTTTCAGAGTTGCTGGTGCTCTGATCTTTTCACTTACTGTCATGTTGGCCTCCAACGTGGAAAGAAATGCAAAAAAACTTACACACTGTTCTTTAAAATAAAACTCCACATATATTTTTTGTTAAAAAATAACCAAAATTAACCCAATATTCTAGACTGAAATAACATCTCTTGAATAATGTATGTGGACATCTCCCTTTGATTTTTTTATATGCAAATATATTTTCTCTTGTTTGTGTTAGTCCACTTGCATAAAGTCTAAATCTATTCTCTGCTTATTACCACCAAAGAGACTCTAACTGATGTTAAATGCATCCTCTTACACATGACATGGTTGCACTGAAAGCTTAGGATAATAATTAAATATTTCTTTCTTTGCTCAGTCTTAAGAATCCATCTGAAATTTATCAAAATTAATGAGGGTCTCAAAGAATGAGCTGCCACTGCTGGCAGAGGTGTACAGCACCTCAGCATGTCCAGAATGTGAAAGTCTGAAAGTGTAAAACCTTTATTTCATCTTTGTAACATAGGCTGTCTGCTCTCCAGAGATGCTTCACGTGGAGTGCCAACCTCTGTGGATTGCTACATGGAAAATGACACTTAGGAGAACAGTCTTGAAGAACCAATATCAAACACAGAAGCTTGGGAATTCCAGGACTGCTTTCCTTTGCTTGACCTTCCTGCAGGACTGCATTGCTGCAGCATCCAATGTCTTGCTTGGGAGCTATTTCTAGGAGGAGACCTGTGGCAGTCAGTGTTTACTACTCCCAAGGAGCAAATCTTAATTGATGTTAGGTCCTTACTGTGCTACATGGGCCTGTCTTTCCTATACCCAAAGCATGTGTTCAAGAATAGATCAGCCATTCGTTTCTCATTTTTCTATGCCCTGTAAGTGCAGAAAGTGTCAGAATGCGTCTCCTTATTGTAAGGGTGAACTCTCTCTTTTACAGACTTCTTTGTCCCAGCTTTGCACTGTTTGCAGCATCTGCATCCTCTGCCCAGGTGGACATGGCTTCCCCCGAGGTCCCTGGAGTCATCACCTGCTGGATGGCAGCCCAGAGCCCCATCCCCAGCTGCTCTGAGGCTGAGGCCCCCTGAGCAGCCTGGCTGCCTCCCCTCTTCAATCCTTTTCCAGGCAAAAATCCTCTGCTTTTCCATTTGCCAAAATAAGGACTTGCTTCTTATGGCATGACTGGCTTTAACCTTAAACACAGATAGTCACCAGGGTGAGAGGCACCTCCAACTTTTCCAAAGTGGCACAAATCATCACAGGTTTTTTCCAAGAAGCTTTTTGCAGTTTCATTTCTTCCCCAGCCTGGACTGAAGGGTTGAGACCAAGGCTCACAGGTAGGAGTCATGTGAGGCCTTTTGGTCCCGTTGGGTGTAGGCACACAGCTCAAATCAGCTTTGGTACAATTTACAACACTAGGAGTGATGGAATTGGGTCCCAGAGCCTGGTGCTGCCCTGCTCTGACTCACTGAGTGCCTCCAGGCAAGACATTTAACACCAGGCTGTGATACCTTTCATTGCACTGCACATTACACCAAAAAGGGTCTCGAGGAAGTCAATGGAGCTACTTGTGGAGCGCTTGTACTTAGTAAGTGTGTCACAATCTGGCCTTCCCTTAAGTTTCCCCTTTTATAGGAAATTACAGACTCATTTCCAAGGTTGTGGGGCTTAATTAGTTTATGTTTGCAAAACACATCTTATTGCTGGTGAAAAGAAATAACCATTATGATGATGATGATGTGTTCAGTGCATGGCAAGGTCTTAGGTCTGTCTAGGTTTTGCTTCATTTATTCTGTATAAAATAAAATTTTAAAAAAAAGTCCTTCCTTTGCAATTATTTGAAAACCTACTTCTTGCAATGGTGCATTCATTCTTCTGTCAAAACAGTTAGTGAGCAAGGCCCCCCCAAACTTCTTGTGCAAAGCTCCCCAGAGCTGGAGCCTATGGCACAAAGCCAGTTTCCACTGCAGGGTGATGGAGACTGACCAGCCACAGCAAAGCTGTGATGTGAGTGGGGTTCAGATGGACTTGTTGTCTGATGCTTTCCCAAACATAAATGCCTTTCCTGTACTCAGAATATATGTTTTTTTAACCCCAAGATGTATCATATCTTTAAAACTTGGCATTAGCAAACGGGGGTTTTCTTCATCAGTTGTAATAATTTCTTTTAATTCTGTTTTTTGTTGGGTTTTTTTTGTTTTTTTAATCCAAGTATGGTTCTCATGGTGTAGTAAATGACATTAGGCTTTTGTAAATTCTTGCAGAATATAACAGATCATTGATTTTATAACACAGTCACTGCTTTTGCATTCTGATGAGATTATTAGTAGCAGCCTAGAATACAACATCCCTGCATACTGTTAGTTAAAAAAAATAAAAGTTTACTAAATGGTCTCTTGTCAACTGTATCTGAAAATCATTATAGTTTCTCTGGTTTCCTTTACATGGAGGGCTTCTTCTGTGAGCTGTTGGGTTACATCAGTATGAAGTTACAGAATTATTGCAGGGATGCTGTTTATTTCTCTTTAGCTGTTTGTTTTTCTTCAGAAAAACAGTTTTTTTAAGTATTTATAAATTGGTTTTAAAAATTTTCACATGCTCAAGACATGCAATATTGTATCTGAGCTCAGCAAACATATTTTTCCTTTCATACTTTAACTGAAATTACATTAGACATTTATATCTCATATCAAAGCAAACACAAATCAAGCCATTTTCTGATCTTTTCACACATCCTGTGTTGTAGACTTCATTTGCCAATGAAGACATAAACCACCTGATCTTTCCAGGCCAAATTCCCTCTTTTCCACCCTTCACTGCAGCTCCCTATTGTACATCCAGTGTGTACCTGACCCCAGCTGGGGGGGAGTGCTGGTGACCCACTCGTAGCACCAGGACAGGACCGTGCTTCACACCCTGCACACTGGGCAGAGGGGAAGGGGGGATTTAAGCCTGGATATATTTTTAACAGGCTAAAATGCTGGAATTAAAATCCAGCTACTGGCATGCAGCATTTTCTCTGCTTCCATACTGTTATTAACATACATCTGTATTAGCACCATGACAGTCCACCCTACAAATTGATACAATACCAAATAAAGAGCCTGCACTCTGCACCGTAATGACTCTACAGGAGCCATTACATCTGATGTAGTCAATATTATACATTTTTTAAAAATGTATGAATGCATATTTAACTGAGAGATCTGATCTGCTCCAGCAGTTCTGGTCTATCAGAAACATAATATGCATTTTAAAAAACTACTTGCATCCATTTTACATTTTTACCTGAGAAGCTGAATGCAGGGACATATTTTATTTTCTGTGTCTGCCCATGACACGTCTGTTTGAAAACAAAACAAAAATAAGTGGAAAAGCTGATGAAGACTGGGCTCTGTTGCCTCATAGTGCCACCTCCCGTGTCCCCATTCCCTTCGCACCTCTCTCCAGCAGCTTTTGCTCCATGTCCCTGTGGGTACATTTGCTGTTTGAACAGGTGTGAGGAGTGAGCATCTCAGCAGAGCATCACTGAGCCTCTGCTGTTTTACACCACTGCAGCTGGCGGCTGTGCCACCAGCCCAGGGTGAGCTGCACGCGCTGCATGCACCCACATGCACGTGTGCTGAAAGCAGAGTGTGCTGAGATGCCACCAGCACTCAGGTCACCTGAACTGCACAGGGAGAGGGTCAGAGGGAGGGGACCTCAGCTGTAAAATCCTGATGGATACATCTCTTTCTCTTGAATGAGATCATACCCCATGGTTTTGCAGACAGAGCAAACGCTGCTGTGGCCCCACATTCACAGGGTGGGAGCAAATTGACCCAGAGAGCTGATTTTAGGATGCCACAGGCATCAGCTCAGGCTGGGGTCTGGGCTTGAGCACAGGGCCACAGGAGGTTTCCCCTCAATTTTGCAGACATTGCTTGTGGAAGGCATTGCACAGCCCCAGCTCTTCTGGACATGCTGTAGCTCCCCGTGCAGCTGCTGGCCTGCCTGACTTGTTTTGTGTGTTGTGAGCAGGGGACACACAGGTTCAGCCATCCTCACCACGAGACACAGAGTGGAAGAAGGCATACAGAGAAAAGACACCTATGTATTTCTATTTTTGAAAAGTAACCTTTGCTTTTATCACTATCATGAAAATATTTACATATTAAAAATACAAGCAAGCAGCCTCATTCCCTTTCCAACCTGTATCTGCATGCATAGGTGTCCCCATACTCTCACCAGGCTAATGCACAACAGGACTTAAGTCTGAGAATTCCTGGGGACTTGTAGGCACTCTTCATCCCTGAGAAGCATTCCCCCCTCACCCTTGCAGCCCTCTTTGGCTTCCTCCTTTACACCTTTAAAGAGCTCTGACATTCACACACATGTGCATGAAAGAACTAAGTAGTGCAATCCGTAGAGGAGAATACCTTATTAATTACCCCTATTCATCCATGGAGATGGATGTAGTTCTGAGGCTAAATATAGCTTGCCCACATAGAGAGGATTTGGACTGCAGTGTCACCAGCATTGCCAGCTCTGTGGCAAATCTTGCTCATAGATTTTCCCTGAAAGCATTCATTCCTGGATTTGGGTGATGATGTGAGCAGTTTGGGCTTCTAAACAAAAGCTGGTTTCTGTCACATGCATCTGTGGTTTGAAAGCATGTAGCTGAAAAGCTCTGGCATTGCGGTATTAAGAGTCAGATCTGCTTAGCTGTGTCTGTAGTTGTGGTTCTTTTACCTGGAGTCATGTGGAGGGGTACAAATGTGCACTTTAAGGGACACATGGAAACCAAGTGTATACTGTGGGCAAAGCAGGCTGGTAAAGGCATCTCTTCAAACACATACAAAGGTGTATTTCAGAATAGCCTGGACAACAATGGCAGCTCTAAGTCTTTCAGAGGCTGTGGGTAAATGTGGATTTCAGAGAAGCAATCAGTGACAGTAGGGTGTTTGGGGCAGTTTTAAGTGGAAAGGCAGTTTCTTCTACCCTGCACTTCTTTGCTCCTTGGGTGAGAGGATCTGGGTGTACAATAATGTTAATAGTGTTATTAATAAAATTAATTTATTGAGTATTTGCTCAGTGCTGTTTAAGACCAAAATATGACTGCCCTTCACTGAGAGAGCTTCAACACAGAGATGGACACTAGCTTAAACAAGTGAAAACTCAGGACAGCACAGAAGAAAAATGTTTTATAAACAGTTCCTGACCTTAGAGTTATCTTTATTTCTCTTATCAGAAGGGGAATTCAGTGTGCAAATATTATTAAAGAAGAAATGTATGAAATAATGAGGAATCATTTCTGTCAAATGGATATAAGATGCTAATTGGTGATATGCTGAATCCCAGAGATGCTTGACATTCAAAAAGTGAGTGAAGTACGGCAGAGCATTTGTATAGGCCATCTGGAGATGTACACCATACTCTACACTTGATGAGAAAGTGGCATCAAACTGAAATTGCTGATTCCAAGACCTAAATATGCATCAATCCAGGCTTCAAATTTCATAGATTGCTGGGAAGATCACGGATAAACAGCAATCTGGCACATTTCCGACTAGAGCGAGAAAAATGCTTTCTGCTTCCTTCCTTACAAAATTATTAAAGATTTGAAGACTATCCATAAACTTTAGTTGAAAAAGGTTTGGAGATCACATTCCCATTTACACATATTTCTATCTCCTAGGGTAATTTGAGCATGAAATCTCTGTGCAGACAGGGATATCTAAAATTCCATGTCAGCAAAGAGTGGTGCTGTTCCAGAAGAAATATGGTGCACAGCACAGTCAGAAACATCATACAAATCTGCATGGTGATGTCCTCAGCTCTTCCATGACTTCAGACTTTCTCTGGTAAGAGAACAAAACCAGTGTAAAATAAGTAGTAGCTGTTGAACACCCCCTTCTCTGGTTTTCCTTCCTAACACAGTACACTAAAGAATTTTTGGTTTTGCTACAAGTATCTGTTACAAGGCACTTATACAGCTTATTAAACCCTTAAGATGATCCAGATGGTAGTGTCGGAGACATTACTTTGCAGAAGCATGCATTGCTACTTACTTCATACATTTCCACCAGATCTTAGCAGTGCTGGCAGCCCTACAGGTCACATATATCCTGAACCCACGGTGTTAGATGCTGCCCCAACACAGAGCTGTGAGTGAATCGCAGCCCAGAGAGCCTGCAAGCCAAGAAGAGAGAGGCAGCACACAGCTGGAGGGTGCATAGAGGGGGACTTGCACATAAATGCAAGGCAGAGCACTCAGCACAGCAGCTGTAGAACTGGTGCCAATTTTTATAGGTACCTGAGGGGAAAAAAAACCCCAACAAACCAGAACAACTTAAAACAAAGAAGTGAATCTGCTGATGTTGGCACTGCGCTCTTCCCACTCTTGAAGAGTAGCAACAGAGAAAGTGAGGTAGTTCCTGCTCTAAGGGGGAAGCTGGGTGGGTGGGAGTTTCTCTGATGGGCCACGGAGCAGTCAGCATCTCACAGGGCCAAAGACACATAGGACATCATGGTATTTTTTGGAAGGCAGAAATTATGAGAAAACTACATGAATACAGTTTTAGATAGGGCATTGGCACATATAAAAAGAGCTTTATCAAAGCTAGCCCAGGCCACAGTGACCAACATCTTGATGTTGCAAGCAGGGAGACATTTGAAGGAAAAAATAAGATCTGTTTTTGTCATCTGAGCCTTGAACTGGTGGCTAGTTATCCTTAAAGAGATATCAGAAAGGCAGACAGGATGAAGGATCCAGCATAGAGATGTGTGATGGACTGAAAGACAAATTTCTTTGGTGGGGAAAGATGAACAAGAGATCATCTGAAGGGGACAAGGAACTTCTAGATGATATCTGAAAGAAGAAGAAAGAGAGCAAAGGCAAAGGAGTCTACAATGAAAGCAGATGAGCTACAGGAGATTTCAGGCTAGTGCAGTTAAAACTGCTGCCTGAAAATGGGCCCAAAATCTCCTTACTTACTCATTATTTTGGTTACTCCTTAGCCAAAATAATCTTCTCTCCCCACCTCCAAAACACTGTCATGCTGGCTGGAAAACAGTGTGGGCTTTCACCCTTTGAGCCCTCTTGCTGCCCTCACTGTGGCACCCAGGTCATGCCCCCTCACCAGGTGAGGTGTGGGGCTAGAGAATAAAGCAGTGGGGAAAGAACAGACCTCAAGCAGCTTAATCAAGTTAATTCTTTCAGTTATAAATAATAACTATGTGTAATGTCAGTACATATATATATATATATATATATATATATATATATGAAAATACAAGTAATAAAGCACAGCTGTCAGTAAAACTAGATTGCACAAGGAAGGAGCAAAAAGATATAAACACACAGACTGAATGTCCTATTTTCAGGTTCATCTGAGGTTGCTCCAGTGTGCTCCTGCTTAGCCAACCACCTTTTCACTGTCTCCTCTCATTGTCTTGCAAGCTTCCTCAACAAGGTCCATATCTTTCTCAAATGCATTTGCTTTATAGAATGGCTTTGCATGGGATGAAGATACAGAAAAAAATAATTTGCACCATCTGCACTGATTCCTAGGAGCAGAAATACAATGGCCCAGCAAAGTCTTAAATAAACATATTAAAAACATGGCATGAGACCTTTGTTACTCCATGCAGATCTCAAGAAACAACATGCAGAAAGGACAGTGTGTTTCTTTTCTAGCATAGTTGAAGGCCCAGGACAAAGTGCTCAGATCTTTTCACTTGTGTTGGATTTAGGCATGCTGGGGATCTTTGCCTCACAGGCTAGAAGTTCTTTTCCTAGTATATTTGGATAAATACATATCCTGGATATATCCTGGGTATACACTAAATGATTACTACATCAGCAGCAGAAGGCTGCACAGTCCTCCTAAGGCTCTGGTGCTGTCCATGTGTTGATGATGTCCAGCTCCCTCCCAGTTTGTTGGATCAAGGTCCTTTTCTACACACAGACCAGGTCTGTAGGACCACAGCTGCAGAGATCGCCTTGCCTGCTCTTCTGCCACAAGACACAGGAGTCAAACAAAAAAAACCCTGGAAAATCTTCCCGACATTTAAAATTCCTCAGTGGTGGAAACTCCATCATTTACTTGAACAATTTGTGAGCACATTTCACTGCTCTTGTTTCCAGAAAGGTTTTACTCAGCATCTAAATATAATTTTCATTAATACCTGTTGAATTTAGCACTTCCTGTCCTACCAGTTAGGCTATACCCTTAGCATTGGACTTTGATCATTTATTGTTAACACAGATTTCAATGGATTTATAGAGTTGTCAGACACGGTATTCGTGAACAGCTTTCAATTGGGTAATTAATCATTGCCTCTGTTTTCTGTTATTGTGATTCCAATTCTGCATGTGTATACATGATTGATTTTTAGACACGCAAATAGTGCCATTAAAGACAATGACACTTGTGGATTTACAGCTGAGCATGTATTTATAGTTTTGCAGAGTCAGGATATGATAGTGACCATGTTGTTCCATAAAAATCCTCTAATTTCAGTCCTGGAATTAGAGAAGTCATTATTGGCAGAAAAGTCATTATTGGCATTCACTACCTTTAAAAATCAGTAACTGGCTTATGGCTACACCAAAATTATTACCGTGGGGATACTGTCTTGACAGCCCATATTGTTATATCCAGGAGAGCATGTGCAAAAATAACTTAGAAAGTATTTGTACCCCTAAAATATTTTTTATAAATATTATCTACTGGAGATTTTAAATATTGTTTCATAGTAATTGCAAATTACAGTAAAAATTCTTAAAAATTTTATTTATTAAAGATTTATTTATTTATTAAAAATTAATAAAGTCTGGTTTGACCAAGACACACATAATATTAGGTTATAAACTCAAATTAGCACTTCAAAGTGTTTGACTTTGAAATATATATTATTTTGCCCATTCCATGGGTTTTAATTAAGAAACATTCAGACTATTTAGGGGTGTTGCTGAGAGAAGTTATTATAAAACCATTCTATTGCTATTTGAGTGAAGCCTACTGTTCGATAATGAAATTGCACTAACTCAGTGATCTATTTATTGTCCTTTGTTAAAATCTGATCAGAAATTTTCACTTTCCTGAGAATCCCAGGTTCCTAATGCTGATGAGAAATGTGAAATTTGTTCATAATTTTGCAACAGATGCTATGAATAGTTACGAGATTAGATGGAGGCAGCTAGCACGAGGATATAAGAGTTAAACTCCACAGGGGAAAATAACATCCTGGAGAACAGCAGGGATGTACCTGAAAACTTGAGCCTTGGGGTAGGCTCAGTGACTCCTAAGAAAATGCAGACCCTCAGATTGGAAAATTTGTAGAAAAGTCAAAGAACTGTTGATCTAAACAGGGCTTGGGCTATAACTCAGAGGTTCAACACAGTGAAGGTGTCTGCCAGCACAGACAAGAAGCTGCAAGAACTTGTGTTTCTGCTGCTTTTCACTTCTCTGGTTTCAAACACAGGAGGAACCCTTGCCAACAAGGAGGGACAACACCACAGCATGCACCAAGTGCCAGATCTGTCCTAGCCTCCTCATGTTTTTGAGGTGAGAGCACATGGTCAATGTTTTCTGCACTTTAAGATTGAGCAGCTGTTCTTGTGCTGAAGAGCTGCCCTGTTCTGCTCAGCCTCAGCTCCCAGGCAGCCAAGGCCACCAGGCAAAAGACAATATACATTTTTCTGAGCTTCAGGATGTATCTCTGTTGGTGCACTGAGCTGTGTGTGCCTGTGCTGAGCCTGAGAAAGCTCATGGACAGACTATGCTATTTGTCTCTCAGAGCCCCAGGGCACAACAGCATCATGGCACAGAAGTACCTCACAGCCCTTACCTGTGAATGGGGTTAAATATATCACTAAGGTGGCCAAGGAATTAGAAGGGCTGACTACTGCCCTCCTCTTTGTGCAGCACTGATGGTGACTGCAGGACACGCTGAATCTGCTGCAGCGTAGCTTGGGCTGAGCTCTTCACATTCCTGACAATTAGACTGGAAACCATACTATGCTGATCATCTGCTCCCCTGATTACCTCACTGCAGGAAAGAGCTGAGGTGTGAGGGAGAAAATGTCATTTTTCTGCTGCCCTTCTCTGCCCCAGAGGTACTCTGTGGCTTTTCACCACTGTCAGGCAGGAGGGGATACTGCCCTGCCAAATTGATCTACCCACATAAAACACCAAACAAAGGCCATGCTTGCTTCTGTACCACCTTAGCAGTAAATGCACTTGTTCTGGCCATGAATTGCCTCACTCTTACAAGTCTCAGGTGCTACTTGGAGGTTGCAGCATCTCAGGTTTCCCTCTGGTCTCAGCAGAACCACAGGCAAAGTGGCTCTACAGTCCTCCATACACTTACAAGGCTAGAAGAGTGAAATAACCTGATGTGTTGCACAGAGTTTGGTAGATCCCATGTCCTTCCAAGGGGCTGTCTGCCAGTGTGGAAAGGGTTTGCCAGCACCTCCCAGCTCTCCAGCTTGTCTGCCAGACTCTGCCTTCCACCACAACCACTGCACAAAAGGGCAAGGGATGCACAGATGCCATGGGGGCCACCAAGTGCAACAGAAGCCCCACCACTCTCCCCCCTTCAGGGAAGCACAGCCCCCAGCAACACTAAAAGTACCTGCCTGTCCTGTCTGCTCTGCAGAAATGCTAACCCCATGGGAATGTCCTTTGCACTGATTGCCAGAGAGATGTCTTATCCCACTCTGACACTTACCACCTTGCTTTTATCCATGGCTTTCAGTGATGAGATGGCCATGGCTGCTGCCTCCATATCCCTCAGCAATATGCCATCTTAGCTTTCCATAGTCTGATGCTGAGCTAACATTTCCCTGTGAAAAACTATTTTTAAGGAAAAAAAAAGCGGGCATGAAATGGAGAAGGATAAATGGTATTGCCTATTAAGAAGGACAACACGCCAAGCTGCATCAATGTGACACTGAAGATGTGAATGCAAAAGGGCAGGTAATATGGAAGTTAGACCCCTCACATTTAAACAAGCAATAAATAATGAATCAAGTTGCAAAGTGGTGATATGAAATACTCTGTGTGGCATGACCTCTGTTCATGGACTACTTTGTTACACAAAGTTGGGGCCAGAAAAAAAATCACTCGGAGATATCTGTTAAAATTTCTTTTTCTTTCACCATTGCTTTATCTGCTTTTACTCTGATGTCATTTATACTTGTCTTTTTCTAGGCAATAGTGACACATCATCCATTCAAGGTGCAAAAGCAAAACAACCTCCCAACTTCAGATACCAATGCCCACTAATAAGCATCTGAGATTTTTTTAAGTGAGTTGCGCAGTGCTATGTGCTTCATTTGGATATGTTGGATCCAACCTCGCTTTGGTTAAAGAGGTGTTTAATTAAAAGGACAAAATGTTAGCAATTCAGTAAATCTCACATTAATTTAAAATCATGTCATTACTAAATGTGCATTAATGAAAGATTCATAAATTGCACTCATAGCTGTTATTTTAAAGATTGCTTAGCTCTAATGAATGATTATGCAGTGGTTGCAGTTTGTCTTATTTTGCAGAGGCTGCCCTGCTCATCAGAAGCCATCACACTGCAGCATCTGGGGTAGAGCAGCCCCTCCACTCTGGCTGCCATTTACACCTTGGCACTGCAGCGCTGCCGTGTTGCCCACAGCATTCCCCAGGCTGCCTGCAGGACCCTTCCGAGCGCGCCAGCCGCGCTCCCGGTGCTCCCAGCCATGCTGTGTGGAGCCGGTGTTGTGAGCAGGGGAAATGGCTGCTGGTGAGGAGAGGATCCAAAAGGTTCTAACAGAGGCATCATAAATGAGTGTGAGGCACTTATGTATGGGTTTCTTAATGCTGCTCTTCTGGAAAATTCTGACATAGTGATGCCTCTTTCCACAGGGCGTTTACATCACCCTATGACATCCTAGAAGAAGTGTGAGCTATAAATGCTGCTTGGTTCAATAGGTTAGCTCTTCAGTTCTCCAAAATTTAAATAATTCTCTAGTAAATCCCATCTGTTATTCAGAGCAATTTCTTTGAATCCCATCGGTTTCACCCCTATTATCTTCTCCAAGTTCCACTGCTCATGGTGAGTCAGCATGGTCTAAAAGTCTGAGTGCGAAGAGCCAGAAATGAGACATTTTTCCAGGAGGAAAAGTACATAAGCAGGATGTCCTTTCCAGATGCTGAGTTAGGGAATTTTATCTCGCTTAGCTAAATTCTCCTTGCAGCTTCTGGTAGGTGCAAAATTTTTCTTTATGTTCTGTCATAAACTCCTCTTCTGTTCTGCACTGCTGAGTACTTACCTCCAGCTCTAGGTTGCATTTCAGTGGTAAGCAGAGTCCTATTGGTTTGTGTTTCTTTGTGTTTGTAAATGCTTGGAGGTCCCTCTCCATAAAAGGTGCTGCACATAGTGCACACTATATTTTAGTATTATGAACACCATCATTTGCAAGGGAAGCTCTAAATATATTTCACACTCATTGTAGCCTATCAAATTAATGTAATGATGAACATTAAGACCTTTCAGAAATTAGCTGAAGGATGTAATTTTTTTTCTCAAATTCTTAGAGAATGGAATAAATCCATATGCAGCGATAGTCCAAAAAGCCCATCTTAATCTCCCTAAGATCTCTTTTTAAGATTTTTGTGGGTTTTTTTCTTTTTCTTACTAAGTATGAAAAGATGCGTAGCTGTACTAGATTTACACTGTGGCCAGGTTGATGGCAGAAAAAATCACCTTTGGAATTCCTCATTACAATTTTCAAAGGTGGAGACGTGGCATTGGGCTTGGGGCAGGAGGGTGGTGCTTGTAAACTGGATGTATTCAAGTCTATATGATTTGGATAAAAAAGGACCTCATCATTCATTCATGAAGAAGATGGAGCTCTTATATCAGTACATGGTGAGAGGGCAAGAGACAACAGGGACAAGTTGAAAAAATGACATTGTCACACTGAGCCAAAGAGAATTTCCCCAGGAACGCACTGGGGCAGTGCCACAGGCTGCCCAGGGGGCTTGTGCAGTACCTATCCTTGGAGCTTTGTGAGACATGACAAGAGAAATTCCCAAGCAGCTGATCTGAGCTCATGGCTGAGCCATGCTGAGGTCCCTTCTAACCTGAATTATCCTGTGACTCTGTAGAAATCTTCCTGGCAGAAGCAGTAACAACTGCATCAATAGTTATGGCTGAACAGACTGCCACATCAAGTTTACAGAGAAGTATTTTCTGGGATTGGGAAGATTTCTGAATAATTTTCTTTCTAAAATCCCTTTTTGCAACTTGTCCAAGCTTGGTAAAAATAATAAAAAAAAAAGTTTTCCTATGGACTGAAGAAGAAACTGTTAGGAAATTGGTTTGCATGGAAAGAGGGGGACGGCTAGAAGAAAATCAAACATCGGGTGCTCAGCAGGTACTAATTGGGTGGTTAGTTGTGAAGAAACTGTTTCCCTCAGGTACTGAGATAAGGCAGCACACAAATGACTTGAAATATGGATGTGACCCAATACCTCCCTTTTAATTCAATCTTTTTCCAGCCCATCGCTGGAATTTACACAACGTTTTATTGACTATGGTATCAGAAGCTATCAATTTGCTGCAGCCTCATAAAAATAAAATAGTGATACAGAAGAGAAACTGCTGTGTCAGACACACTTCAGCTATTCCCAGCTTTCCTCACCCCTTCATCTACCCTCTCATCATAAACATCACTATTCTGTTTGCCTCTTGCTTCTCCTAACCATTAAAACAGGGAACCAAAACCACAGCCCATAGGCTGTTAACATAAGATCCAGAAATGTGTCAAATATTTGGTGTCTGAAATATTTCTTGGCTCCAACTAGTAGAAAGGAACAAACAAGAAAGCAAATAGCATAAAATCAGGTGTGTCTGTGGGCAAGAGAGAGATAAAAGGAGGGCTATATATTTAAAATGGAGCAAGAGTGCTTTCACATGCCATGATTGCTATGGTAATTACCCATTTTAACGCATATTAGTGCAAACAGCTGTGCAAAATGCATATAAGTGGTGGAACATAAGTAATACTCTTTAATTAAAAAAATTACAAGGGTTTGTTGGTTTTTTTTAAAATGAGTTAAATGCATTTTGCTTATAGTGCCTGATCCCTTTGGACATTAGTATCTCCCAGGGACCAGTAACAGGATGCACAGTAATAATTTACCTCTTGCTTTAATTCCATGTGTATTACAAATACCTTTGTTGGGTGAATTCAACAGTAATCTTTGGAATAATACCTTTGTTTTGGCCCTGAAAATCACACACTTTCAGCAATACTAATGCTGTTTACTGTAAATCATGCATGTTCACATGTCAAAGACAGAGCATTTAATGAAAAAGGTAAGACAGTTTGGGTTTGGGATAGTTATAGTGCTTCTGTTGTGACTGTGCAAGGTGGCTCTGGTAAAATATATTTAGTAGAGGGAGCTGCAGGTATTTGGACAAAAATTATGGCCCTGTGTGGCTTGAAGCCATGAGGGACCACAACATATTGTTTTCTGTAAAGAGACAAAATGTTTAGGACAAAACACAAGATGAGATCCTAAAACTGCAATCTTCCCCAGGAAGTTTCAAGTCATTCACTATGGCATTTGCTGACAAGAACTGTTCCCATAAGTATATGCCCAAAGAGATAAACTTTATGCTCTATGCCAACTTTATGATGTGATAAAAGTTTGTGTTTGAGGTACCTTACTGATTATCTATTAGGTGGAAGAAAAAGAATAAAACAACCAATTAAACAGTAGCTCTTGTGTCTGTATCTTAGCTAACCTGATAATTGAAAAACAGCCCAAATTTTTCCCTCCCCCACCCATTTCCATGTAGCATTTCAAGAACTCTGTCCAAGAATATCACTATATGAAAAAAAAAACCATCATCTCAAAATTATTAAAATCTCTGTGGGAATTCATGATTAATTTTAAGGCCTGGCAGATTAAAATACATTATTATGTACACTCTAGTGCATCCTTTCAGATATTTTCAGAATCTGATTTTGCTCTCTTGATACACACCAATGATTCTACATGTATCTAGTAGATTGCAAGGAATAGATTAGCATTAAAGAGGCAGTATTGTGTTGTTAGGTTGTTATGTGTAACTTGTGCTCATACATTAAGAAAAATGTAGCTGGCATTCCCTTGGACATGACCAAACCCCTTAAAAAAAGGAGAGAATTATTACTAGTTGGTTGTAATGCATTTGCAGAGCACTACTGAAATTCTGACCTTTAGTACATTAACTGTCTGTTTTTACCCAGCTCCCAAGCAAAGAAAGATCTACAGTATCCTGTTTAGGGAATGGAAATAATGGATTTATTAGTAGGATTTGTTAAACTTTGGATTCCTGAACATTTTACCTTTAGCTCTGGACCTAGCTTTCCAGTTATTCTATTGTTCTAAACAATAAAAAATCAACAGCATTCAACATCAAGAAGACAGAAAAAGGTGGGTTTTATTTGGGACTGACTGACCATTTGCTCATTAGTGCAAAGTCATTCATTCACAGTTTAGCTTCATGAATGTTAAGGTTCCCAGCTTTGGCAGCTGTTGCATTTCTGACTAGTAATCTGAGGACCCATTTAGCATCGATTTTCCATCATTCAGAAACATCTTTATCCTCCATCCTGACCAGGTAAGTAGAAGTTTTCTCATGTGATTCTCATGTAATTAACTTTGGTACTCTTGCACGTTCCACCTACAGCTTGGCCTCAACCTGTGTGAGTTGTGGGCACATAGACAGGACAAAGGACTCTGAGAGCCTTATGGCTGACACTGCAGTCTCCTGTTTATATGCTCAGACATCACACAGGGCTCAGGATCACACCCAGCTGACCTGTCATCACAATTCCCATCTTTTTCCCTGGCTCTGTTATGAAGATATTCCCTCTCTTCCAAGTCTTTTCCCCCTAGGTACTGCATATATGGCTTTGCTGAAATTACTGGTGTTTTGCACCCATTGTAGCATCAATCAGACCCTCCTGCAGCAGGGATCTCTGCAGGTCATTATTTAACATGGCCACAAATGTCACGCCATCTGCAAACTCCTTCATAATGATTTTATCTTTTCTTCCATGTCACTGAAAATGTTAAATGATACACAGCCAAGAACCAATACCTGCAGAACCCTACTAGCAACCACAAACACAGTGAGTGTTCCTTATAACTACATCTTGAGACGTATCTTTTAACTAGCTTTAATGCATTTAACATGAGCCACACTGGTTTTCTTTTGCTGTACTGTGCTAATCAAAATACTTTGAATAACCAAGTAGAATACTTTACAAAACTTCCTGTATATTACCTCAATATAATTATCAATTAAATTAGCACAATTAAATCTCACAAACATTTTAGGAAGTTAGTTTTACAAGAATAGTTTTCTATAAAACCATGTTAACTGTCACTAGTTAAACGATGTTATCTATCAATCAAATTCTCTATCAGTAGTCCCATTTCAAAACTCAGAACTAACGAGACTGAGAAGCCTGGACCTAATGGTATCATAGTATTTTCCCTTCTTTAAACACTGGCAAAATACTTTCTTTCTGTTTCTCCTCTATAACATCTGTCTTGTTTCAAAAATTACTGAAAATCAACATAAAGGAACAAATCTAAATAAAACATCTAAATATCTCCATAAAACACCTGATGACTTTAAACATCTTTCACAAAGGCTGTCTATCATCAGCATTACACACTGCTGGGAATGCTGAAAAACAGTTCAACAACAGTTTTTTTTCATTTGGATATAAGTCTATTTTTTCCCTGAATGAAAAAGAGACTGCTTTTGAATGTTTCCACCATTTTGTATTATAAATGTTTATTCTAACAGGTTCATCTCCTTCATTATAAACACCCTTCAAGTCAAATTATTTTTATTCTTTTTAATCTAAAAAGATTCTTATTTTCTTTTATTTTCTTTTTTTATCCATAAATTTCCTCTTGTTCACTACCTTGGATTCTAGGGGTTTTTTTTCATTTTCTGCTTAATGTATGTTCATTAATATTGGCATCTCATTTTATAACTTTTTCCTTTTTGTTCCAGTGTTTATAGTGGTTATATTTCCATGCTTTCTTAACTCATATAGCCTTTTTTTCTGGACTTATGTTAATTTGGTGAGATAACGATTTCTCAAACAGTTTGCAGCTACCATTCATATTTTTCTGCTTAAATTACACAGCTCAGGTATTTTAGGCTGTATAAAATACACCTTTTCTAAAGCAACAAACATGTTGTTTGGGGGTTGGGTTGTATTCTTTTTTCACATAAGAAACACAGCCAATTTACAATCATGAGCAGTTGTCAGATTTTATTTCAGACATAAATTTCTCTTCTTCTATTAGATGATTTCCTGTATAACTTTCATCGTTTTGGAAACAGCCAACATGGGGTTTTTTGTTGTTCTGAAAGTTATGAAGCTGTCATCCATGCTTTTAAAAGATTCCAAGAACATTTTAGTTCTAGCAGCCAGATACTTCCTGCACATGTCAATCACATTGAAGTCTGTTCATGTAATATAGCTTTTTTCCTCCTACATCTTATATAAAGAAAGATGTTTAAAGGAATGGCCATCCTGTTTTCTTGTGTAATGTGGAAGTCCAGAGAAGCTGTCAATTGTTGCTTCATCTTATTCCTTATCTGCTATACTTTTGATTGTAAGCATTTGAGATAATTTCTTTCAGAGCTGCCAATGACTCAGAAGCAAGTAGTGGTGTAGTTGAGGCAGAGTGCTTTTCTTCCTGTTCCTTTGCTCATCTGGCTCTTCCTAAAAAAAAATACAAACAAAAAACCCCTCAACCAACCAGCCCAATACACCACAAAAAACACCCCCAAAAAATTCAACAACAACAACAAAAACAAGCAAGCAAAAAACTACAAAAAAAACCCCACAAAACAAAAAAAACACCCAAAACTACAAAACAAAAACCCCTTATCAAACCAGGCATGAAATTCTTTTCATTTCATAATAACCACTCAGTCAAATAAAAGAGTTATTTGGGTTTGAAAATCACAGTTGTTTTATTGATTCACAGAAACATTTTCTACATAGCATTACTTACAGACTCAAGACATTCCCAAGCCAGGGGAACTGTCCATCATGTGCTTTTGTCTCATTGCAGAAAGACATAAACAGTAGCAAAATGCAAGACAATGCACAATCAGGCTAAAATGAGGGTAAATTACACATACTGTTGTTTTCAAAGGTGGCTCCCTCTCCAAGTGCCTCAGTCCCTGGCATCTGAGCAGCATGAGAGCATCAGCACTATCAGAGGCACCACACATCCCATTCCCATGTAACTTACTAAGACCTCTTAGTCTGGAGTTCATTCCCTCCTCTCTCACCCTTAGGTGCCTCTGAGGTAGAAGTCAAACATTGGCCATGCAGGCTGCTTCTCCAGTTCCTTCTGATGAGCCCAAACTAGAGACTGTTTTTGCTGGTGTGGCTATTTCCTTCCCCAAACTTCAATGCACCTGCTTCTATGAAGCAGAAATGCTGAGGATAGTGGGTGTGGAGGGAGAATTCTGTGAGGGCTCTGACAACCTAAGGGACATACACTGTAAAAATATGATCATGGAACATGCTTCTGCAGCTCCAGTGGTGCCTTCTGAAAAATGTATCGTGTTGCCTGCAGTGAGGGTTGGGAGCACTGATGAAACTTAGCATCTTGTAGGCACTGATCTTTTGCCAAATACTATTTTTTGTTTCTTTGTTTCTTTGTTTGCTTCCCCTTGGCTTGCAGATGAGTTGTTTGTTTCTTACTTAGAGCAGCCCTGAAGAAGGCTTCTCCTTCCTCTGCTACTTTTATAATTGGCTGAATCTTGGAGTTCAGTTGGGAAGCCTCAGGATTTCCAACAATCCCCACAGCTAAGCAGGTAGAGCAGCTTTATATCCTGTCACCCTCCCATAATGACAGGGTTGGCTGCATGGGCATAGGGAAATAATGTGCACCTCTTCAATCAGAGAAATAATGCATGTACCTTTAAATAAGGGTTGGGGAAAGTACTCTGCAAAGCAACAGGTATTGCATTAGAACAAATTTATGGCACTTGTTCACTACCCAGATCTGAGACTTGCATCCCTACTACAGTTCTTAAATGAAAATCTAAAGAGCAAGTTGATGGGCTAGTGCAGTATCCTGCACCACAGGGCTCATCTCCTCACCAGCAACCACAGGAGAAACAGAGAATGAGGAAAAACAATGAAATTGCAGCACAGTTAGACAAGATCAGTCTAGACACAGGAGAGGCAATAAAATCAACAAACAGAAGTAGTGGTCACTCCTTGAGATGCATCTGAGAGTTTGTTTTGGAGGTAATCTTCAAAATAACTGGAAAGCTCTTTCTTTTTATTTTCTTGGTTATGTGGGTTAGAGACTAAAGAAATGTATACAAGTGTAGTGGGTTTAGCACAGCAAGAAAGCAAGGCAAAACTGAATGTGATTAGTCACAAGATGGAAATGAAGATTGAGAAGTGAATCACATGAGAATCAGCCAATAATGTTTAAAATCGCTTTAATTTCTAAAAAAAAAAAAAAACTGGCATTGGTGTATATTTTACTGCCTTTGACACTTTTTTACTAAAAAAAAACCCCAAGCCTGCAAGAACTCAAGCAGTTTGCAGTCTTCATTCCTTCCTCAGCAATATAAATGGCAGAATTTTTTCCAGTGTAGAAAAACCCAAACTATCTCACTGCACCATCTGTCCACTACACCTCAACAGCAGGACTATCTCAAGAGACCTCCTCTTCCTGCCAGACATGTAAGACCACAACTTCTCCACCAAGCTGTGTCCATACCTCATTGGGAGGTACTCTGCTGCTTTGCACCAAAACTCACCTTTGTTTTTGTCTGCCAGGTGGGAAGAAGATTAAACATACAGCATCTGCAGTGACTCAATAGGTACATTTAGTGCTTAACAGCTTAAATATCTCCACAAGGAGTTTCATCCTGGGTACTCATCTGCCGGTGACCCAAATGGACTAAAGAGGAGGAACTTGGGCATGGAGGAGGTCAGGGTGTGGAAGTTACAGTACTCATGTCAGGAGGTGATCAGAAAGCTGATGCTCTGCACTTTCCTGCTCCTCAGTGAACTGATTCACTCTGAATGGTTCATTTATTTATGTGACCATCTAGGGGGAAAACGTCTTTAATTGCAGGCTCCATAATGTGTTCTTCACATTAAATTCCAAAGTGCTGATTTCAGAGGATTCTGTTTAGAGGTCCATATAGTTTTGTTGGTGAACTGTGCTCATTCTTTAACTCTCTTGGTTTTGTTGACATTATATTTTTTATAACACTATAAATCACCTTTTGAAGGCAGCTAACTGTTACTAGCCCCTTTGAACAGAGGAAAAACAAGTTATGACACTAAAAATAGTAATATACATTTACCCCAGTGCAATCTATGTAGGGATAAAATATAACTAAATATAGAAATGGGAAGTGAATTCCATATTTTGAAGTAAAGCTCTCCTTCTTAAACCCTAGTGTTCATATTTTGACAAAGGTAGATATATTTTTTTCTCTCATGTCTCTTTCTATCTTTGAGCAGGTTGGGGATTTTTGCCCCCAAAGATATTATCTTTCCATGTCTTCTGACTGCTTTTGTAGGTTTTCTTAAAATAAACAGGAACAACAGGGAAAAAAAACCCATCCAAATGTTTGCTGCCTTTCACTGTATCTAGAGATCAGTCTCAAGAGTGCAGAGACCTTCATGAGGTCTAAAACAAAAAAAGACCAGTCTTGGAAGTCAGCTTTCCAAATGTTAGAGATTAGTTCTTCAGGAAACAAAGTCCTGCCAAGGATTTCTCTGACACAAGTGGGTTTATCATGTGAGTACATTTGCTCACATCTCTTTTCCAGAAACCCAGGTGTTGTGTATGACACATGACTCATCTTCTAGGTTGTGAACTACATTTTAACCCCATTTCTGAGATGCTAAACTCATGGATGATGGTGAAAAACAGTAAGGCGAATCTGCCTTGCAGCCAAGATTTTAGAAGCATAATAACTCTACTTTTTTAGATAGTCAGAAGTTAGTGAACCATTGAAAATGACCCAGTTCATTGAGCACAGCCAAACAGATGGAATTCTAGCCTTGCCATGGTTGGGTGACTCTCAGAACAATACAAAATCTTCCTTCAAATATGTCTCCACTAAACTTCCTGCATTATGCACATAATATTCAGGTATGTTTTGGTCACTTGTCAGTTCAGCTCACCATGTTTTGGGATAGAGTAGGTGACAAATTACTGGCCTATTTTTTTGGCTTTTTTCCTTAGAGCTTCTAAAACTTCGGCTGGTTTTTTTTAGGCTTTAAAAAACAAACAAAAAAAGGAACCTATAGTATGGTCTTTGTTGGAAAATGTCTGACCAGGCTCTGGTCCTTGAAATGCAGTGGCTATTTTCCCTTTTTTCATTTGACTTTAATACAGCTGAATGCTGACAAAAGATATTTACTGCACTTTTGTGATTTACAGCAAGCTCCTTGCTCAGCAGCTGTAAAGGACATGGTGGCCCTGTGGCCACCAAAG
Source organism: Cyanistes caeruleus (assembly GCF_971803275.1). Lineage (NCBI taxonomy): Eukaryota > Metazoa > Chordata > Aves > Passeriformes > Paridae > Cyanistes > Cyanistes caeruleus. The sequence goes on from NC_141701.1 coordinate 43,502,147, forward strand.
AGAAACCACCAGTCCTACCTGTGAGCTGCCTGCTGCAGCAGGGAAATGAGGAGGAAGACAGAGTAAATGTGGAAAAAGTAAGCATAAATACAGTCAGAAGGCTGCCATCACTTCCTATGGGGCAAGAGCAGAGAAAGATGAAGGATGGAAGACTTAAGGTGAGGTGTTGATTTGCTAAATCAGTGCTGAGCATGGCAGAGATCTTCTCTTCGAGCCTGAGTATTGTATGTTTTCCTAAGAGCAAACTGTCCATGGCTCATGGACTGACAGCAGTGAGAAAGCCTGGGTGAGGTGGGCTTCAAGTTAAGTACAGGAAGCTGTGTTTAGAAGTACTGTAGGGTATAAATCTTCCACCATGCCTGAACTCCCTGGAAAAAGATCTCCATTCCAAATTCATCTTGAAGTGCCTTTAGCAAACTCCCCACTCCTCTTGCTCAGAAAAGTAGTAGAATCTTAGTGTTTGTTTCTTTTTTAGTGAGTCCTTTTTTTGGAGTTGATTGACTAGATACTGCTTGGTGTCCTGCCTTTGTCTGGGTTAGAGTTTCTTTTTTCTCAGTAGCTGGTGCAGTGCTCTGTTTTGAATTCAGTATGAGAATAATGCTTGTAACGCACTGCTGTTTTAGTTCTTGCTAAATACTGCTTACCTTGAGCACTTAGTTGCAAGCTGGGGTTAAACTGTGACACTTCTGAAAAGAAGGACCCATACTAGTACATCAAAGAGTAAAAAAGTAAAAATGGCCAGCTGAAGTCATTCAGCCTGGGCTGTATTAGATCACATAGCTGTGGCATGAACAGGGAAATACTCATCCACTGTGCAAGGAAAAGGCATCGTCTGAAATAGAGAGCTGACTAAAAGGCAAGAAAAGGAACATGATCTGGGCAGGCACAGAGAAGGGCTGTAAGTATCAGGGGCATGAAAATCTCTTTGTATGTGAGACCATAGGGCACTTACTTTGTGTAAAAAACAAAGCCTCTGAAGAGGTATTTCCCCTCTGGCTGTGTGCATCCATAAGGCAAGTAAAAAGATAAACACAGAGATGGAGCAGAGTCTACAGGACAGTGTAGGCAGAAGCACACACAGGTATAGGCTCATACTCAACCTGGATGTGGCTCTGAAACACTTGAAGAAAGTTCACTGGCTTCCTGCTAAACTGGAGTAAGCAAGACCAAGCAGAGCTCAGTGGTATATCTGTCATGGCTTCACATAAGGAGGGGCTCCCTGACCCAGGGCTCATTTCTCAAGTAAAGATGTCTGCACCTATAACTAGTATTTGGTATTTATGCTAGGAGAGACATCTATCAGGTGTAAAGACAAAATTTTCCTTTTGTCCCAGGTTGGTGTGGTGGCCCTCTCTCAAGGCAATGCAGCCAGGTTTGTCATCTACCTTGGCTATACCCATTTCACAAATGAGGGGCTGTTATTCAAATGCTTTCCACCTGCACCTTGTTCACTGTCTTTTCTTTAAAAACATGTCCCTGAAGCTTCTCTGTGTGGTAATGTGGGACAGCAATCTATTAACCCCCACACCAATAACAGGCAATAACAGTGTCCTTGACATGTGGGTGAGTCCCTATCTTCCTGTAAAGGTTTTAGCCAGTTTGTACAAGTGCCTCCCTCTTCAGTTCCTCTCTGTGTGTGTACACCAGTTGGGTTACAGATAGCTCTGCTGCCTGCAAATGGCTGCAGCCACACCTGTAATGGCCCTGTCCATCACACAGCCCTGGTCAGCAGCCCCTCCTCGGACAGGCATCCGGTGCTGAGTCATGAGCACATCTGCTCCGTTTCAGGGAGCTGGCACAGATACCTGCTGTATTATCTCCTGGGTGAACCAAGAAGGGAAATAAAATGCAAAGAACTTACTGATCATCAAAAATAGTAACTCACATGAGAGGAGCTCTCCTCTGGTAGCTGTCAACTCAGACTATAAAACACTTGAGGATGCTCCAGTGGCTGGGTGAGGTTTATATCCATCCCCTGAATTCTCCAAGTATTGCTGTTTGGGGTGCTTTGGGATTTACTAGGTGAGCCACACCGTAGCCCTGTGGTAGGCAAAGATCACACAGGATTTTCACCATACACCATACAGGCCAGATGGGAAGCTGGGGTAGCCTAACTAGTGCCTCACAGAAGCATTTTCTGTCCTGTCTCAACCAGGGCAATTGCCAGCAGGCTCTCCTGGCTCCATGCAGCCCCTGAACTTTGCAGCAGGCACCCTGGAGTCCAAGGGCAGCCATGCCCTGGCCCCCACCATCACAGATGGGGTTTGACTCTCTGGCTCCTCACCCCTTGGATGGGCTGCCCTCACTGGGCAGAGGGCAGGGCGGGCACTGCCAACCACTCTGGTCTGGAGCACCTTCCCCTCTTGTTGGGGTGCACATTCTCTGCTGAAGGCAAATAATCTTTGTTAAGCCTCTGCCCTAGCCACAGTGGCATCCATTTAACCAACAGAGAGAGGCAAAAAGCAATCATCTTGTGTGATCCAGCGGGAAGCTGGACAAGGAGAAACTATTCACAATATATTAATGCCTGGCTTGAGCCTAGTAAGTGTTGTTATAATTAGGTGGCATTAATTAGTGCTGGAAAAGACTGTCATGTTTTATACCAAACCTTTGGCTAAAAGATAGGAGCAGAATACTTTTCTTGAAAAAAATTCCATGTATATTTTCTTGTTTTACTAGTAGGGATTTTTAATCAGTTGAATGAACTTGTATGTACTAGTTAACTTTGCTGGAGTTTAGTGGTTGTATTTAAAGCAGATTTTATCCTAGAATGATATTAATTTGATAGGATCCCTGATCTGTAAAACCATTGGTTATCTTGGTCTCTCCTGATAAGAAAAAAAAAGTGCCGAGGGTTTCCAGTTGGTGAGCACATTTGGGCAGAATCTTTCACACGTCACAAATTGCAGATGGGAGGCAGTGATCTCGAACATGCAGTCACATTGCGTGACCATCTGACACCTTCCATTTAGAAAAATAATACTTTCCTCACAGCATACGCTCCCTGCTGCAACCAGCACCAAAAATTATGCCTGGGAGAGCTGTTCCTCCTAGACTAAGGTCTTAAATATTTCTTAGGCTGCTTTTAAAAGATTCATGCAGCAGCACCACCTCACTCACATCCTGCTAAACCAGAGAAAATACTGAAATTCTTCCCCAGACGGTGTTAATCACAAAATAGCTGAAAAGAACAAAAGGGGGAAAAAGACAGCAGGAAAATTATATACTCACACTAGCAGAGTGAACAATGGAAGGCTCTTGTATGTGTAATTCAAACATGTCCATGTAAAACACCGCATGGAGTTATTTCCTATTGCTACCCGTCTCAGCTGCATAAAATCCCATAACTATGTGGAAGTTCAGCTTTCAAATGCCCTGGTTTTGTGGATAATTCCTTTTGACAATGTGGTGTACTGATGTTCATTCATTTGAAATAGCAATGACCATTTCAGGGTGTCCTTTGCTATATATTGAGGTGTCAGTAGTGATAAAAAAAATCTTTACTGCTTAAGGACAAAGCCACGTGAATTTAAAGGGTGACATCTCACACTAGCCTATTGTGTCCTCTTTGTTACTATATTCCAGCAAAAAAGAAGAATAAAAATTAACTAATTCTCATTCTTTCTACCCAAATCACAAGGCTGACTAGGTACATATATATTAATCTATGTTATTATCAGCTGTAGCTTGGTGTGACCTGAACCAGGAGGCACCTCCTTCTGTTCTGCCTGAAGAGTATAATCTTAAAGACTTGACCATGTTTTCCTATTCGTCTGCCTAGCAGATGTGCCCCACAGCCACACCAGCCAAGTACTAAATTTCTGCAGTCTTCCTTCCCTCATCACACCATCACCATTTCAGTCTCTGAGTGCTCTTGAGATCCATGAAGAGGAGATGCCTGTTTAGCTGTTAAAATGTGGGTGTTTTCCTAGGGGGTGGGATGCTGGTTGGTTGTACTGGTGACATTTACCAAACTGATAGGAGGGCAAACATCTCACCTCATTTTGTACAGGGATATGCCACTCTAGCTGCTGTGCATGTCCTGTGAGCCACAGAAAATCCCTGCAAGGACCTCTCACATTTACCTTACAGGGCTGAGTCAGGGAATGCCTCCTCCCAACACCCTAGCAGGGACTCCTCCACCCTCCAGCAGTTTTATTGGCACTTTTGTGTCACTGCAGATTTCTGGACATTTTGGCCATCCTGAACCCCCCGTGTAGAAATACGGATGTTGCAAAGACCCATCCTGCAGAAATAGCAATTAGTGTCTGCCACCATGGGCCAAGTGTGTACTCATGGACCAGAGACGAAAGGCTCTGTCTTCTTTCCTGTCTTCTTGCATATCCAGAAGATGTGCCAGAAGCACTGGGGAGGCCACACCTCAGTACTGGTGAGGCTGCACCTTGAGGGCTCTGTCCAGATCTGGGTGCTCACTACAGGAAAGACAGTGATGTGCTGGAGCGTGTCCAGAGAAGAGCAGTGAAGCTGGTGAAGGGTTGAGAGAGTGTCATGTGAGACACATGGGGTTTATCCTGGAGAAAAGGATGGTCAGGGGAGACTTTGTCATTCTCTACCACTGTGGGCCTGAAAACTCTACTTTTCAATCTTGTTTACATGATTTCTAAGCACTTTCCCAGGACAGTGACTGTAAAAATAGATATGTGTACATTCTTTCTGATACACGTCTTGTGATGAACGTCTCACACGACCAGTGTGATTGGAAAGGTGGCAACCTAACTATCCAATCCCTGGTCATTGCTGAGAATCTATAAATACTGAAGTTGTAAGAAAAAAACCAATTTTTTCCCTGTCATACAGGAGCCGTGTTTGTGTGAATCATTGTGTGACCTACAGTGACATACCACTGCCTGAAAGGAGGTTGTAGATTGGTGTGGATTGCTCCCTTCCCACTGCAAGCAACAGGATGAGAGGACATAGCCTCACCTTAGGCATGAGTGGGCTCAGGTTGAACATCAGGAAAGGGTATTTAAGCACTGGAATGGGCAGTGCAGGAAGTCAGAGTCACCATCCCTGGAAGTTGTCAAGAAATGACTGGATGTGACATGTAGTTTAGTTGGTTTAGTTGGCATGGTCCTGTTCACTCAAAGGTTGGACTCGACCTTGAAGATCTTGTCCAACCTAATAGTTCTATGATTCTACGATCTTTTCAACACCCCAAGCCCTGAACTGGCTCTTTGAAAGCCAGTTTGAGAGATTAGATCCTCCAAAATCCTGTCTTGTACTTTCCAGCTCAGGCCTCCACAGACTTCCTCCTTCCCACAGCATCCTCTCCTGCAAGGTCTTCCTTGCTATGCTGCAGTTGTGTGAAGACTGTGCTTTTACAAGGCACACATGACTTTCTGGGCATGGTGTTACCCACTGCCTCTTTCCTGGTAGAAGAAGGGGGGCTCCCTCCCTGGCAGAGTGGTGTGTGCTGCACCTCTAGTGCTGCAGCTGCATGCAGTGTGCAGGTAGTGTGTCTGTGCCAGGATCTACAGGCAAGGAAATCACTGTGTATGGAAGCTGGAAGGACAAGGAAGCCCTGGTTCATGGCAAACAGCCAAGATGGGCATGAGGGAGATGTGCAGCTGCCTAATTCTTCCTCTAGCCCCCCACTGTGGATGTGCACGCCACTGTGGCCAGTGCCAGCATCTCTGTTCCCTTTCAGGTGATGTCCCTTGTGTGGTGTCTGGCTACACAGAGGACCCTCCTGCCCCTCCCACCAACAGCCTTGCTGGAGGTGCTGGTACCTCCTGAGCCCACAGTCAGCTACTCCATCTACCCATGTGGTGAAGGACTGCCTTGTACAGTGTCCTGGAGAGCAGGGGTTGCAGTTTTAGGGCGTTGCAGGACTGGTTCACTTTGGGCAGTGAGGAAAAATTTTTCCCCTTGGAGCTAAAATTATCTGATTCTGAAGTGTCTCCCTCCTGAGATTGTTTAAGCAGAGTATGGACTTAAACCTCTCATTTTAAGGTTGTAGGCACCTACATAGACCACCACAGACTGTGACTGTTGCCTTGTTAGGAACACAAGCCTCAGGTTTTCTTCCCAAAAGGAAAGATCAAGTGGTGATTCCAATGTCCATCACAGGAAGGAAAAAAAAAACTAATGATTTTCCAGAATAAGTTCTCCTCCCCAGTGGTACTACTGCCTGCAGGTGAAGCCTGGGTGTACCCAGAATGGGAGCCAAGTCCTCCCTGTGGCTCAGGACAGGCTACATTATTTTGGGGCAGATGGTTGGATACCCAAACCCCAGAGTTTTCTGCCTTGAATCCCGTTTTTCTGACCTATTAGATTGAAAGTTGTGACCTGCTTCTTATATCTCAACCTTGTGCCTGCCAGGAGTCATCAGTGTGTCTGGATCAGTAAGGCTGAGCCAACTGGTGAACTTGTCTCATTATCTCCTTGCCGAAAACTTACAAGCGTTACTTATTCTTGGATACTTGTAATTTTTATGCTTTTCCTACCCAGAAGATTAGCTCAGGCATAGCAGAGCTCAGAGCACAAACCCATCTTTTGGCATTAACTTATCCTGGGCTGGCTGTCATTTTACAGTACTTGCACAAAAAGAGTAACTAGCAACAGCACTTACAAATCATAGATTATATTGTATTGGTTTAGCTCATATTGTTTGCCTTAAATTTATATTGTGCTTTAAATGTCACCCATTAAAATTATTAGGGCAAGGTTTGCCCTCAGTTTACTGCCCCTCTCCCAAGCAGCTCATAAGAGAAGCTGCTGCACAGTTGTCCTCACCTCATTTTAGTTGCGCTGTAGAAGTCAGAGAGAGTGTCCAGAGAGCTGTAACACAGCCTTGAGCTGTTTCACTCCCAGAGATCTCAGTTTGTTAACCCAGGTACCAAACCAGACAAAGTGCCTTAGAAAGATGCATTTGCTTTCATCCACCCCCCACCCTAAATTCTTGACTTCTGGTTAGGTACAGTTCTGCAAAAGTGGATTAGGGACCAAAAAGCCCCACCATGCCTTTGGCAATAGGTTTTTCTGAGTTCCCATCTGAGCCTAAGGATGGCCACTCCTTTATCTAGGAGAGTACTTTAATTAATGTATTCCTTCTGACTGTTACTCTGTCCCATGTGCTGCTTTGCATTTTTTGTCTGTCCTCACATTTCCTCTAAAACACAGTTCTTAAATAGCTTCAGCCGTGCATACAGAACTTTCTGTGGATGTTCTTAATCTGTGAAAACAAGATCTGTAGCAGAAACAGTAATGCAGCCCTAAGCACAGAGATGCCAGTGACACTTCTTCAGTGCCTTTAAACTGGTGAATGTGATTTTATTTTGGCTAGTGACAAATCCCAGTGATGAAATGTCAGCAGTGTTTACACAGAAGTCAGACAGTGCAAAATTAACCCTTCCCAGCACTGCTCTCAGGGCAGAACAGAGCTGTTGTTTCCTTCTGAGGATGAGGCTCGCAGAAAAGAAAGAAACAGGTATGGAAGAATTGCCAAAGGCCCATCTGGAGGGTCAGCAAAGACCACAAGAAACTGGCCGTGCTCTATGTGACACACTGAACAAGCCATGAATTTCTTTTGAGTTGTCCTGGGCAGAGTTTTCCTGATGAGGACAACATCACAATTTGTGCAGATTTCCTTGATGGGAGTTTGAACAAAATCACAACTGTCTTCCAAGACCATCTTTACCAATACATACATGATGCCCTGTTCTCCCAGCTTCTGTAGGACAGTTTAGGTGTCATACAAAGCTAGACAAAGTTTAAGTGAGAAACTGGAAATATATTTCACCATGCAACCCACTGACTGCTCATTAACAGCATGAGTAAAGCCTTGTGCAAACCTGAAGTTTTATTGTTGCTAACCAAAATAGCTGTAAAGCTGAACTGAAGGAATAAGTCAGCTTTGAGTTTATGTGCACAGCAATACACAAAGGGCTATAGACTTTCTTGTTGGCTTTGTTTGGAGCAAAGAGAAGTGCTAGCTGTGCCTGAGAATCTGTAGGATTCCCTGCACTTGTAAGGGAGGAAAGTATTAATGAGGAAAAATTTACTAAGTCAGAGCTATTAACCTGTCTCTTTCAGAGATTTTATGACAATAGCAACACCTTTCTTCTTCCAGATGTGCTCAGCAATTCTAGTTCCCCTGGAAGTTTAAGGTAGGTGCAGACATTTAGTTGCTTTGAAAATTATGTTGCATCATACTCACCATGTGAGCTTTATTTATTTAAGCTCAATCCTTAAAATGCTGCTTGGAAACAACTGCCCTATGGCTCTTGATACTGAAATGCAAGCTGAATTAAACATAACCACCAAAGACAGACTCACTATGGCCTATGTCTCAGCTCATGCATTGGCACAATGCAATATCTTTTACACACAGACAAGTAAGATAAGACATAAAGCTTCACACCTGATGCAACACACACTGAAAAGTAAAGAAACAGTGAGAAGAAAGGAAAATAGAAGGAGGGGCCTGAATGTTTGCTTCCTGGCACAGTTTTCCCCTTTTAGGAATTTGATTTAGGCTTGAAATGCCTAAAAGAAACTGCAGTCTTGTTTCTGAGGCTTTAGAGTAGCCAAAGTCCTCTCTCATTGCTTTTTGGTCATTGGTTGTGCTCCTCAGAGGCCATTTCGTCATGTTGTAAGGTAAGACAAGAGTGTGACCCAGATTCTGCTCTCTTGGGTGTTGTGGCTCAGCTGTATATACTAATGCTGCTTGGGGTTTCACTGCTTCCATCCTTCCTACTGTTCAGGTAAATTTGATTTCCCACTGCAACACATAAAGAGCAACAATAGATGCTCCAAGGCATCATCTCACACCTCTTTGTCCTCAGTCATGAGAAAAAGTCCCTTTTAAAGGCACTTTGCTTGCATTCATATGGCTTCTGCTCTTCTTTATAATATGTAATATTTTCATTGTATTTTCCTATGATTCTTTCCCCAAGATCTCAGATAAACCACAGAACACTAAACAGACTTGCAGTTACTTCCCAGGGCAATAACAGCTAAGGGTCAAATGAAGGAGAACACCTGACTTCAAGGTAGACTTATAAAACCTTGTTCATTTCAGGGTCAGCACAGGAGTCTGCAGAAGAGATGTCTGTCTAACAGCTGGTTGCCATGTCCTACAAACACTTTTCCTGCTGGAAGCATGTTGGAAGGCATTTTAAGGGCAGTGCTGGTTAAGGAGAGTCAGCCCAACAATGAGCATGGAAAGATCATTGGATTCTTGAATGCAGAATAATTCCCGAAGGATCCTTTTATATTTCACGTGACATAGCATCCTTCAGAATTTCATAGGGCTTTAATCAAGTAACAGCCTCTCATGTGCATGTGGTGGTGTACATTTTTCACTGGTTCCTCAGAGACTCTTCCCTCTCCCTCTCAACCTGGAATTACATACCCCTTACACTTGTCAATTGAGAGAACACATTACTGACTGCACCTCTTGCTGGTTACTTATGGAGTGGGGAGAACAAAACAAGCATAGGGCCAGGCATGGCTTGAGAGGAAAATCCCCCTCTTCAGAGTTGTGGCCAACTTACTTATTGTGATGAAAGACAATAATAATGCTAAAAATGAAACAGACAATGTAGTGCAGACAACTTTGCTCCTGAGAGAGGCATAAAGGATTTGAAAAGGTTCTGAAGTATTTTCTAAAGAGATCACTTTACCCATGACAGAAAAGACAGAAACATGGCAACAGCTGTGGTAGCACACTAGAGCTGGGGAATAACAGCTCACTGCTTAATTCCAGTGTCTGAAAGGGTCATTTGACCATCTGATTCCATTTCAGCAAATCATCTTCTATGCAAATCTTGTGCCTGTTTGTTGCTCCTTTCTTAGCAGCAGAAGAGATGCTTCTGAATGTTCACGTCTGCCCCACACTAATATTTTTTAAAGGCTTTAAGTTTTATACTTGACATCTCTGCGTGAAGTCCCTTTCTTCAGACAACTCAAGAATGCTTTGCAAATATTTTTTTATTACAATTCTGGTGGCCACAGCATAGGCAGCATTCAGAAGGATGCAGCTCACTGGACTGGAGCCATGGGGAGGGTGGAATTCAGCCCCCTGCATGCTTCACCAGGCTGTGCCCTGCCAAGCTTTCTCCTGCCTTGCCTCCTTGGAGCTGCCCTGTGCTGGAGAGTTAAAAGAAAACTGCAGCCATATCATGGGGGCCAACAGCAGCTGGAGGTATAGTGTGAGAAGCACTTGCCACCATGAATAAACATTGAAATGTATTCTTTTTTAAAAGTTGCTAATTCCGCTTGGCATTTCTGAGCCCGGCACTGAAAGCATCCATCTTGTTAAAAATGATGTTTTTTGTGACAGTAGTAGTATTGGAAGAGACTGCAAATGAGTTTTCAACCTGCTTTAATAATGATTTAACAACCAAGAAAGTAATCAATATTTTAGGGATACATTTTCTACTGTGCCTTTAGTAGACTCCATTTTTGCCCATACAGAACTAAATCTACAGATCCACCGGTGAAAATATCTGAGTGCACGTGTCAAAAATGTACATGGGAAATAATACACCTGCAACATTTACAGCCCAGCACTGAGTTTATACTGTGACTTCATAAAGTGAATTAAAAATCCCTTTGTCTTTACCAAGGGCCTGATAAAACCAGTCCTATCTATCTCTCTGATGAATCTAGAAAATAAATACTATAGCTGTCTTGTCTTACATGTGTCTAAAAACAGCCAAAAGAAGCTGGGAAGCTTTTGATATAGTGCAATATCTAGTACAAGGCACCAAAATGTCATTTACTGATAGAACTGGTTGACATTTGAATTTCACATCCTGGTCACAAAATGAGATTATGGCATTCTCAAGTGCTTGGGTAATTGATGTGCAGATGCTTTTTTTAAAGAAGTGGATTATTCAAACTGAATGGTTTACAAAGGAAAAAAAAAAGGGAAGAAGCTCAGTTTTCTTTGTTTTAATGCTGATTCATTCCATAGCTATGCCACTAAAACCAGAAGCATTTCAAATGGCTTTGGGGTCTTGTTTGTTTGCTTGTTTTGGCTGAGTGAATTGTTTTTATACAGTTTCACTCCTACATAAGAAATATTCTTATAAGACTATTTAATCAGAGAGAAAGTTCCTGAAAAGGTAGGTGTGGAATCTATGTCCTCCCTTCTTGTGAAAAATAGACTAATATTTTCTGGACTGGATAATAATTATATTAGTTAGTCTTAAATTAGTCAATATTTTAACTGAAAAGTGCTCTGAAGTTTTTAAACCTGAGTCACTCAAAATCACTATTCCCTTAAAAAATCTTTTTCCGGCAGCAAAATTCTCTGTATGGCCTCATTTCCCTGAGGTTCTTTTTAATATATCCCTGAGATAGATAAATATTCACATTATTATTTAGAATAAGTCATACTAATGCAAACAGTAGCATAATGAACTTTGGTTGGTTTATAAGAAGCTTAAAAAGAAGCTTAGATGATCTTTTAGATAATTAGAAAATAATTAGACGCAGAATATCCAAAGGGTTCATTTCTAAGGGCCTTGTTTCATGTATGTTCAATTCATTAAGTCACATTCTCACTTTGAAGTTAATGGGAGTCTCCCTACATCCCCACAGGTTTTGATCTAAGGTCGTGGATGCCACAATACTGATGAATAATTTTACCAGCTTTTTTCTCACAAATAAAATCCTTGTGGGTATTTGGCCAGTGAATGACTCTGGTGATAATGTTAAAAGTCTTGTTAATGTCTAGCAAGATTACTAGCTACATTTTCATTTTAGAGCGCATGTGATAAACACACCTTTGGAAACTGATGCTCAGCTCACCTGGAGCTGGATTAGAGTCTATTTTTAATGGCAAGGCAATTGGATTATTCCATGCAGGGGGTGCTCCAAACTTCAAAACTTGATATCGTACACAATTCTACAAGGGTAAATTAACCAAATGACTTCTCCCTTTTATTTTAATCCAGACTTTTTCAATCTGGAGGTGGCCCAGCTGTCATAAAACACAGCAAGGGAAGCCAAGATTGCATGGATGGGTTTATGTTGTGGAGGCTGGGAGGGCAGGACAGGATGGGACAGGTGAGGAGTTGCTGGAATCCCCACCTGAGCAGAAAGCCTGGTTCAGAGATCAAGCTGCAGGTTTGCAGTCCTGAGCCAGGCATGATGGCAAGTGCCACACATGACAGGAAAGGGATGGGGCTGTGGGTGGTGCTGTGCACCTCTGTCACTGCTTGGTGCTCAGCTCTGTGAGGGGAGAAGGGGGTCCTTCATCTGCAGGACAGATGTCAGGTGGAGCAGCATTTCCTAGCAAGTGGCAGGAATTATTAGGGAGGTGGTGAACAGCTGTGGATAGAGCACAGCATGAAATGGAGTCACATTGCAAGGGACAAAAAGTGAAAATTGAGAAATCCTGATGCTGGGACATTTTGCTTAAATGGTATGCTACAGTAAAATCTCTCTCTGTTGGGGCATCTGAGATAGAAGTTGACAGTAAGAGTCTCAGAAAGTTAAACATTTCCTTTCCTCTGATCTTTACTCCAAATTCATCTCAGATTTGATTAGAAATCAGACCTGCATGAAAAGTAATATGCATTTTCTGACTACCATTCACTAATCCTCATACAACAACAGCTATGGCCCTACTAGTCATTCCAGATACTGCTGACTTGGAGGATCTGTGTCTTCAGATAGGCATATGCACCTGTGTGAGAAGTATGTGAGTCTGTACTGCCATCCCTAGTACCAAGCAGCAGCCCAAGATTTCTTAGCTGACCAGCTCTGAAGCCTGTGAAGTAGAGGAAATGCTTCTTTGGGCATGGTGCAGAGAGACCCTTTTGGGAAGTAGAAAGGTTTAGGAAGAATGTCCCAGACATGAAGACAAATGTTTCAGTCGTCTTTATAAGCATGTTTCCAGTAATTCAAGCAACTGTCTATGGGTCCTCTTGCAAAGTAAAGCCTTCAATGAAGCAGGCAATGGTACCTGAACCTTTCAGAGAGGAAGGTGCAGCTGCTGGGAGGTGCAAATAGCCCGTGCAGGCTTCACTGTGGTGTCTTTTTCTCCTACTAATCTATCGGGCTCAGCAACCAAGAAGGGCATACCAGGGCATCCATGCTGGGAAATGAGATGACTTGGGAAGCCTTGGTCATCTGTGATGCTGAGGAAGCACCAGCTTCCCACTGACTGGGAGAGCAATGTCAGGCATAAGGTGTTGCACTGGTGAGCTATTCAAGACACAGACAAAAAGAGAATGAAAATAAATCTTGGCTCTCCACATTGAGCTGGTGCAGCTATCCAGCCAACTTAACACTGGTGTACCAGTCAGCTGGAGCCTTATTTTTCCCCTGAAGAGCACTGAAAAAAGTTATGTTGAAATAAACCTGACTAGAACATATGCCAGAAAAGTTTTCCACTGGAATATATTACTTCCATGACTTGATATCTTCCTACAAAAAATATCCCAGAGGTCTTCACTAGCTTTCCTACTTTATTTTCTGAATGTGTGAACCCAGATCCTCCCAAAGCTACCCATTTGCCCATGTTCTTTCAGTCTACCAAGCAAAACATTTGCAAAGCACTTAGCTAAACCAGAATTTTTAACAAATTCCTCCTCTGTGTGAAATGAAACAACACAATTCTACACCCCAGCAAGCAACCTAGTTTGGAAATTTTCCTTTTTATTTTGAATAAGAAATATTTTGAATATGTAAGGAGGCTAACAAAGATATTTCAGATGTTTCTATTCTTACTATTTCTATCATGTATGTGTTCTGAGGAAGGAAGAGGAGTGGGTATGAAGAGGAGTATCATCACACAGATCTAGGGGCTCACTGAAGGGCAGAAAACACTGCAGAGAGGAGAGAGCCACAGGACTATACAAGCAGGAACCATTAGTTACAGGCTGCAACATCCACAGTGGGTTCCTGTTGTCTGATTTTGCTGAGGGTGTGCTCAGCCTTCGAAAACCTGAAAAGTACAGGGGCAGGAGGTGACAAGTGGTTTAACAATTACAGGATGGTCACATGTTCTTGGTCCTTGGTCTGACCCAACTCCTGACCTATTACACAACTGCAAGCAAATTCTTTAACTGTTCCAGTCCAAATCCTGCAGTCTGCATCCAGGCAAAACAGTCCTTGCAATAAAATTCTGTCTTGCTAAATGTTTTATGGGTAACCACAATAACACTCTTTCCTTCCTCTTGCCCACAGCAAGATCTTCTGGTACCACAGTCCCCTGAGGGACAAGGCTAAATGTGCCACGATTTGGCAACAGGCTGTGATCAAAATCAAATCTAACACCAGTGTATAGCAGTGGTGACCCACTTTCACTCTTTATTTTCTCCTCTCCTCTGTGGTTCTCAAAAATCACTTGCCTCTAGCATTGTCACTTCTTTAACTCCCAGCCTAGAAGATCTGCTGTGCCAGAGCACCCCATGACTCAGAGAGATCCAAAAAGCCTGAGCTTAGCAGCATGCCTACTGAACTGAGACAAATAAGATGAGCAGGTCAGTCTGACGAGCTAATCAGAACTCTCCTCTAGGAAAGATTATGCTTCCAGGACATACTCCACATATTGCAGAAAGCATGTGGAATAGTGCCAAGGCAGAGATACCAACTCCAGCATAACCCACGTTCCCTCAGTCTTGTGCATCCTCAAGGACAGTTTGTCTTTTGACCTAAAACTACAGACCTTTAGAAATATAAAATCCCTTCCTTCTCAGTGGGAGAGTGTTTCTCATCCCATCATTTTCTCTGGGAATTCTGCAGATACTAAAAAATATCTCCAAGTGCCTAGGACAGAGTAGGTACAAGACAAGCCCTCTGATATTCCTCAGTGTTCCATGTGAGCCCACAAGGCCTGTATTTGTGACCCTAGTGGGTCTTGGAAGGTTTCTTAGCTGTGGCAATAGAACTGAAGTTATTTCTTCCCTGTCTCAGGCAGGAAGAGCACATGCTGTGACAGAAGAGCTGCAGACGGCACCTATTGAGTCTATACAGCTTCATGAACATCATTTCAACTTCAATTCCAGTAACATTACCTAGACAAGCATTCTCAAGCCTGAAACTCATTGTTCCTCTCTCTGTTTTTTCCTTAATCACCCTATGGTACCCATTTCTTGAAAACACAATAGAAGACCTCAGCTGAAAGAGCAAATAAGTCCCTGATTTACACTCTCATGTTTACTAATCTGAGCTCATCTTACCTAGACAACAATACAGCACTTACTGTTTATCAGTAGTCCTATTCTAATATAAAAAACACATCGTATTGGCTAAATGGTGCTCTGGGACTGACCCACAGTTCAGATCTAGCAGAGTTCATATCCATTCTGTGCATGGTCTGGCCTTGTGTGGCTTTGGGAAAATGGCAGGGAACTGATGAATAGCAGCCCCCCTCTGTGCATACTGATCCACATACTGCTGGTTAACACATTTGTGAACCCCTTTGGAAAACAGAAATTACACAGCTCTTCTAAGCAGAGGCTTTAAATGACATAGCAAGATTTTGTTTTGCTTTGCTTCCCTTAGGTTTTACCTAGGAGAATAAGGGCTAAGTCCCCATTTCAGAATTTTGAAGATTGCTATTTTACTTGGGCCACAAGTGAAACAGCCATTTTTAGTTCCACTCTTCTTTATAATTTTTGCACTGGACAGGAATAGTAAGACTTTGCATACTGATACCCCTATGATAAGGAGAGATCTGTAAGAAGAATAATGCTGTTCTTATCTGCAATATGGCTTTTAAAAAATACTCAGCTACCACTGTTCTTTGGTTGTTGTTGCACCAAATTTACATGCAGGTTTAACACTGAAAATAAATAAGCAGTGGCTTGTGTGTGTGTGTGGTGTGTGTAGTGTAGCAGATACTGGGGCAGATCGTCAGATGGTGTAAATCAGCCTAGGTCCATTGACTTTAATGGAAACTTGCCAACTTACCCCAGCTGAGAATCTGATTATTGTTTTGCAAGTTCTTGCATTAAAGATAAGCATTCACACTCTGCTCTGTTACACCAGTGTAAATGGGAGTAACTTCACTGAAGACTCTGGGGCCTTGCTGCATGTACCTTACTTGAAAAGCAGAATTTTGTTTCAAAATTTTAATGACAGTTAAAGCAGCCTTTAGCTCTCTACATTTAATATCTTCCCTTTTCCTTAAGAAAAAAAAAAAAAATACGAAAAAAGATAAGAAGGAAAAAATATCAGTCTGTCATGGAAGATCTCAACTAAATATTTTTTCTTTCTGACTTTCATTTCCAGGCTTTGTGCAAATAGTTTATTTGATTTGACACCTACTGCACAAAAGGTTGCCCCTTCTGTTCTATCAAAGCTGGTATCAAGAAAAGAGAGAGAAAAATTGCACAGCTGGTAATACAGAGAACCCAAAAATATACAAAGCCGTACCAGAGGGAATAGTCATCAACATAAAGTGAACAAGCACCCAGACTATTGATTACATGCTGCTCACAGAACACTAGGCATTTCTGCCAACTTCTTTCCACTCTTACGCTGAGCTGCAGACAGCATGTTGTACTTTGCATCATCAGTTTTGATGAATAATGCACTGATAAACACTGCAGCCAATATTCTGGAGGAGCTGAGAAGCCAGATGTCATCTGGACCTCCAATAGTTTTAACCCCGGGTCTCTGACAGACACTGAAATAAACACTAGACATGCACTGCAGAATGGGCGATGCCCAAATGTGAAGTTAGGCACAATATTACACTGGCAGGCATATGAAAAATGAAGGGCCCTTGTAACCCTCTCACTAACAACTTCCTGAGGCACTGAGATAGTGAGAAGGCAGCACCCTGGTGTGAGCTGCTCACTGGAAACACCTGCCAGGTGCAGCATCCCTGTGTGAGTAGGGGTGCCTGGACAAAAGGAATGCCATTATCTGTATCAACTTGGCCCTGCAAGACGCTGCTGGCTCCCCATTGAAGGGACTGAGAGAGGGGCTGGCAGGCTTAGCCCCTTGAGGAAGCAGGATCCTTGTTCAGAAACACAAATGAGTTCTTCCCATGGCTGAGGGCTGGGTGTGTTAGGATGCTAAGATGGCAGTCAGCTGGGCATCTTAGCAATACACCAGAGCCTACCTGCTCACAGGCAACAACACACAGCAAGGGCTTTCCAGCCCTTAAGCTTTATTTGGTATTTATTTCACCTGCATCCTCACCAGTGAGGCTCAACTGTTTTAAGCAACAGGCCCCTTAGCCACCACCCCCCTCCCGGCCACAATGAGTCCAACGCTCAGGGGACCTTGAGACCTGTGAAGGTTTCGTTTCACTGAGTCTCAGCAGCACCAGGTTCCATTTAAAATCACACACAGTTTAGCAGTATCAGCACTGAGATTATGCAGTTTTGGAAGTCAACTATTCTGCCCACCCACCTCAATAATCCAAGATCTCAGCGTGCCTTGTAAGAGTAAAGCTTACCTTTTTTTTAATAAATGAGGGGAAAGGCTCTCTCTTTCTCAGAATTACAGTGTAAAGGGCTGATTGCTACCTCGAAATTCTGTTTAAGGAAGATCTGCTTATATAAAAAGCCAAATTAGGCTCTCAAAGGCTGAGTGTATGCCCAAGCAATGGAAGAGTGGTTTCTCTCTGCTGGCACTGCAACACTGCTAAGGTCAGGAAGCCCCCTCATGGTTTGCTCACCAGGAGGAGGGTTGTATTATTTGAAGCATCCTAAATGTTCTGCTTTATTTTACCGCCAGAATTTTCCAACAAAAACTGCCTGTCGAAAAGAATATGTGGATTAAAAATGGAAGTGTTTTCCCTTTATTTACGTTCACCACTTTCTTTTGCACCTGAGTAACCATAGTTGGCAAATTCTCCAAGAAATGCCCTATTCCCACATTGAAGGGAAGTCCAAAAATAGGTAAAGTGCTCCTTATAATGCTATTTCTTTTCCATTCACCTTGTCAAATAATTGACAAATGTGAAGCATGAATAAGGACCTCTTCAAGGTATGAAACAATCCAAAAAGAAAACCGGCATGCACATGAGAAGTGGTTAAAACAAAGTAGTAGATCAGGAAATGCTTACATAGATAAGGGGTAAGCTGTAAAAAGGCAGAGGCAGTGACTACAGTGGAATTTCAATTATACTGACATTGATGGGCATAGCAGTAGTGGAGTCATTAAGGATGGATGCGTGCTTCTGAGTGCAGTACCAAACAGTTTTTTCGGTTTGAGGAGCAATCAACAAGACCAGGGGCTATTTTGGACTTAGTCCAAGGAAATGAGACTAGGTGAAATGAATAATGTGGAAGATAATAAACCCTTAGGGCTAGGTTATAATATCATTACATTGGAAGCACTTCTGAAAATATTTGTGAATGGTTATAAAAGTACAATAATTCTGAGGACAGAATGAGTTGTAGAAAGTTGATTGGAATCAACTGTTTGTGGACAATAATGGAAAAGCATGCAGTATTTAAGAAATGGAGAGACTGCTATTTCTATTCAGTTTATTAAAATCAAAGTCAAAATTATAGCAAAAACAAGCTAATGTAGCCTCAAAAAAATGTAATAAAGGTATCAAAATGCTTTCCTTATTTAAAAGGCCAGGCATCCTTGAAAAATGGGAAGGTTTGGCAGTTTTAAAATGAATGAGAACAACATCAAGAGAATACCAACAATGAATAATATCCATTAAATATTTCAATCAAGACTGAAGCCAAGTTGCTCAACTGTATGCATGCAATGTAAATGGCAAAGAAGAAGAAGAAGAAAAAAAGAAAGATGATAGTGAAACATGGAGCACTCATTTGTATACATTTCCACAAATAAAAGGACCAGTGCACAGCCTTTCATTCTGAGAGTAGCTCCCATGGCTATGGCAGAGAGAGGACATGAGCTGGGGCTATGCAGGGAGTGCACCCTTTAGGAAGCTGCTGGCAGTGGGAAAACAGGTTAACTACTTTCACACAGAAGGGTCTGATCTCACCCTTGTGGTGCTCAAGACCACTTAAGAGAGGATGCTTATGAGTCAGCAAAGGGTCTGCCCTGGAGATGTGGTGGAAAAAGTGTATCTTGATCCATACAAATTACTACAAATGGTTAAATAATCAGAGATGTGGTTCAAACACACACATTTCATTTCACAGAGACACAGCTAGATACTGAGCCTCTCCTTGGATGGGCACTGCATCCAAGTGGATGGGTGCTGTAATCTTTCCCAGTAAGCCAACTCAGCCCTTTCCAGTTTACCTCCGCTCTCAGCTGCCACTTCTGAGCAAAGTGGATCTTCTCCTGAACACCACAGCTTCTCATACCAGAGAGGTTCCTTTTCCTTCTGCTCAACTAGTGGTGGGAGGGTCAGAGTGATATGGCTAAGTGTTACTCTGGGAAGGAACAGGAAGGTGTTTCCTGGTAAACAGAGAGATGGACAAACAGCAAACACACGTGAAAACAGGTGTCTGGGTGGTGGGTAAAGGGGAAGGTGCTGAGGGAGGTACTTTGACTCTTCCCGAGGAGAAACAGGGTGTCCTTGGTGAGAGCGTGCTGCAGTCAGCAGAGAGCCTGGCCAGGCAGAGCCCAGGCTGGTCATGCCTGGATAAGCAGCACTTCGTGCCCCTGTAGGGATGTGTTGTTCAGCTGGCAGCATCTCCTGCTGCTGTACACTGCCTGTGACAGGGGCTGCTGCTTCTTCCTGGGACAGAGGTACCAGAGCTTTCCTTCTTCCTTTCCCACAGTCATGTATTTCTCAGCCCACGTCACCAGCCAGCTACACCATGAACTCCAACCTTCTCCAGTATCAGAAAGGCTGGAATTACCTCTTTCAGTTCAAATTTACAAAGTGGAGAGCTCAAGATGCCAAGGTGCATATTATACCCCAGATTTTAAAGCAGGCCTCATGGTTAGCACCCAAGCTCCAAGAAAACTCTTCTAATTTTACAGCGTGCTTAAACTGAGGACAAAATTATTCTCCTCTGTTTCACTGGTGACTATCAGACAGTCTCAGAATCTAAAAGAAAACAATTTAATTGTGGGTTTTTTCCTTCAGCTACAAATTCTGTCCTCCTTCAGAACAGAAGACTGTCATGTTGTTTCAAAGATAAAACGTGGTTGATTTTGTCCAGTTACATGTTGTGGTAAGGAACCCAGCACAAATTAAGCTTTACCAAATCCCCAGATGGGGACCTTTTAGTTTTGTGTTGGGGTGTGAAATGTTCCCAGATATGAGCAAAGATCATTCCTTTGTGTGATATCCTTCACCCATCTCCTTGGAGAGAGAGGATGGCACCGTGTGGAACTAGAGTTTATTGCATGAATCCTCTCCCCCTAAGCCCTTTGGCACCTCTCAATCATTGAGCATCCCCCACCTCTCGCCACAGCCTCCTCTCCCTGCAGCTGCTGCACCACTGATTCAAATGCCTCACTGGAGCTTGCAGGACCCCTACTAGCCTCTACTGTAAGCTGGCCTGAGGAGACAGTTCACACTGTGCTCACAAAACCCACAAAACTCAGTGGAAATTCCAGCCCTGAGATAATGATCCAAATTTCCATGAGCCCATAAAGCACTCTAAAAAATTAGCAGGGAGAATACAAGATCATGCATACCTGTGCAGAATTACTTGTCACCTAGGCAGGGAAGCAGCGAGGAAGATGTTAAAAGAGGAGGTTAGTGCAACAGCAGGGCTACATTTCCCTCTCTAGAAAATTCAGAACTATGGAGGTGCAAACAATTACTCCCAAAGAAAATGGATACCTTTGTTTATAAGCAAAGTCTGGAGAAAACAAGACTGGCCATGATCCATGAGACCCTGGAAAGCTCAGATCAGATCAGGATGTCCTCTTTTTCTCAAAGCATCTGTATAAATGGGGAACAAAGAAAGGATTGCAAAAGCACAGAAACCGGACTAAAATACTGTTTTAAAAAATTATTTCTAAAAATTCTAACACACAGTCTGGCCACGAAGAAGAGCAAGCCCCAGCCTTTGTGGCAGTAGAACCTGCCACATATTTGCCCTGGGTAATGAGCTCAGAGGAGGAGATTTGAAAGAAGACTTTGCATTGTTCGAGGAGGCTCTGGAGCAGAGGGAGGGTGGAATTCCATCTGTTCACTTCCGCGCGGTTCAGTGAGCTGCTTCACTTTTAATGGTTCACTAGGCTGTGACACTTAGCAGAAATTACGGTAAATGTTTTTTAAAACCTTTACATTATCATTTAAGAAGCTGCATGACAAGATCACTGAAAAGCTAACCCTTTGATCTCTGTCTCTTGTGAGGTTTTTTTGTCTGATAATGGAGACAATGTACCATGTGCTATTGAGGCTGGATAATGTGTTGATGTGCATACGTTCACTTTGTCCCCTGTCCTAATGACATTCTCTGTGGGGTTTTCTTTCATGCCATTGCAAAAATAAAAGCAGATTTTTGCCCTTATAATCTATAGTCACCTCGGCAGTTCCCATATAGCTCTTGGCACGTCAGGAGAGCTGACAAACAGCTCACACTCCAGCTCAGATGGGAAGTACCCCATGTTACCGATCAGGTGGAATTCCACTTTGCCTGCTTGAGTGACTCTGTGAACAATGTAAATCATTAAGTAAGTCTTTGAAACAGTGCAGAAAGGTGATGGGGGAAGGGAGCTCTGTATCTGGTGCTTGTTCAATGTATTTTCACAGGAGGACTGTTTATTTTTCATAAACCTTAGAAAAAGACCAAGTGGTAGTCAACAAGCGCAGTTTGACTTGAACACTGGAAAAGAACATCATGGTAAATGCTTCTACTCTTCTTTGTTTAATCAGCATTTAGGACATTATTTTTCTCCTTACATTTTCTCCTCTCCATCAGAGTTTTCGGTACTTTATTGGTCTTTTCCATCTGGAGGAAAGTCTGTGGAGTGCCTGGAAGACTTGAAGCAGCCATTTGAATGTCTTCACTGCTGTAGAAACTGGCTAGAAGTATCAAGAAAAAAATCTTTATATTTTTGCAAAGAAGGGAAACAAGTACAAATGAAGTCAGGCTCCCAACAGATCCATGGCTCACAAAGCTCTCTACTGCCTTTGCCCCGGTCAGAGGAAAAGGTTCACAGCCACTTTAGACAGACAACACTCCCCCATCAACTATACTACATAGGCAGCAGGTCTCAAAAACAGGCAGCCTGAAAAACAAATATAAGCTATAAGTTTCTGACCTTGAGTCGAGTTCCTTCCTTCCATTCTTATGTTTTCAGACCTTTAAGAATTAAATTTTAAAGGCTGTTCTGGTATTTTGGACAGCTATGTGCAAATTCAGAAACACTTTTTTGCTTTTGTCAGTTTTGTCTGATCCAAGTAGTGGGCGTGAGTTCACAGCATGAGTTCAAGCCCTCCATTACATGAAGATAATCCATAGGAAACAGATATCTCTGAGATATGGATTCTGAACTGGGATGGTGTCCACAACACTGACTTCATTCTGTTCACATTTTACCAACAAGCATGGTTGTCAAAACATTTTGCAAGTAGGAATTTGGCCATCACAAGCAAATATTCTGCCGCAAAATATAGTTAAATGAACCCAGTGAATTATTTCTGTATCTCTGCTACTTTGCTGACCCTCTTGATGAAAAAAGCCCATTTTCCTCCTACAAGGGGGAATATGCCAGAAAAGCAAAAGGGTGCTTAGACCATTAATGAAAAGCCTGACAACTACTTGCTGAGAAGAGACAAAGAGAGGTCACCAGAGAGGGAGAAAGAGAAGGAGAAGGAGGCAAGGACTGCAGCCAAATTTCAGGTGGAAGAATATGATATTTTGAATAAGCCAGTAGTAGTGAAAGGGAAGGAAGGAGGTGGGCTAGCTTGGATTCCAGCTATGAGTATCTTAATATTGTCCCCTCTAGCTGTTGACTTGAGTAAGGTACTGGTGACCTCGAGAATTTGCCTAACATCTAAAACAGCACAAACAGATTAATCAGAAGCAAGCAGCTAAATGTTGGCACCAGAGGTCTGTTTTGTATTGCTGCCTGCATCACCTCCATGCTGTCCTTTTCCCCTGATCTGAGATCAAGCACACAGGAGCATCCCAGAGCTCTGGAGCTCAGTAGCATCCAGGCTGGGGAAGCCCATATGCAGCTCTGTTCATAACATAGCTGCTTCTGTCTGTCTCTGATTTGTCTCAAGAGGGCACAGAGACAGCAAGACACCCCCACCTAATCTCTCTCAACTGTATGGAAATGTAATTTCAAATACTTCTTTTCAATAAGTTTCCAAGTCTTTTTTTTCTTCCCATCTTGGGGGTTTGCAAAAGCTCATTTGAACTTGTGTCCCTGTGTTGGTACAGTGGCCAGTGAATGCTCTATTTTACAGGGACATGCTGCCTCTCAAGCTAAACGTGGAATCCTTCCTGCAGAAATATCCCTATCTCATGAAACTGGAAAAGCATGGCCAATATAGAGCAAATAAATCTATCTGCATGTGGACTTTGACTGGTATCAAACTGGCTCATTTATTGCCACAACTCTTTGCTGGGAGATTTTTGTTCTGCTGTAGAGCTGCTAAATTCCCCTTGAGTACTATTAGTGTTGCTGCTTTTTATGTCTCTCTCCATGACACTACTCAATGCAAGTTATAATTAACTCAGAGAAAGTAGAAGGGGATGGACTCTGTCTGTTTAGGGGGAGATGGGTACAGATTGGGAAAAGACAATGCCAAATAACCTTTGAGCTTTCTAATATCCCCTGAACCTCAATTATTTTTAGACCTCACCTTTCTACTGAGAGACAGCCAAAATCCTGTTGTCTGCTGCAAACTACGGCAATCAGGAATGATTTCCAGGGCTGAGGGAGGACTCAAATAACTTGACTTGTAAGACCTTTGTACTGGCCTTTTGTACAAGACTAGTTTTTAGCACTTGAGAAATACAGAAGCAACCCTTGGATGAGATCTTAGTATCAAAGGTGAAAATGTGTCCATTTTCCAGCAACAGTGGACAGTCTGGGGAACAATTTACTGCTTAACTATTAAAGATTTAAACACCAAATGCAGGACCTACACTAGGCACACAACAGCTGAAGGGCTCTTATACAGCTGAGGGGTGCAAAGGCAGGCTGAGAGAGGGTAGCACAGGATTTCTGAAGGTGCATGCACATAAAGAGGAGCCTAGCAAAGTTTCTGGCACTTCTTAAAGCACTGAATTGTGGAAGAAGAAAAGGCTAGAAAAACTAGCATACTAGTGATCATATATGCTTTGGACACAGAAATTATTCCCCTGGCAGCAAACAGTGAGTGCTAACATGTTCTTTTTGCTCTGCTCGCAGAATCTCTGGAAGTTGACAAGGAAAAATAAAGTGTCCTTACTGACTTTGACGTCTCTCCTGCAGGGAAATTCAGCCATAAGCAACTTTATATAGCTGAGTAAACCTACCAAGTTCAGCAGGACCACTTTCATGTGCACATTACTCACTTGGGCCTTAGTAATGCACGCTCACAGTCTAAATAGTTGATACTTTTGAACTATTCAAAAAAGTGAGTTTCTGAACCAAGAAGCAATTTGAATAACTAGTGTGCTATTTTGATCTGCATTCTAATTTGAAAGCTCATCATTATTTACATGATAAATATAAATGGTGCATTTGGAGTTGTTATAGTCCATCATGTAAATCCGTATTTAAGCATTATGAAAAAGAGGATTTGTGACTCAGTAGATCATATTAGCTCTAGGGCAGTTATTCCTGTTGATCAAATCTATTTTCTTACTGCCCAATGTGCATCAAGTCCATGTGATAAAAAATCCTTATGACATATTTACTGCTGTGTGAAATGATGTGGTCATTTTTAATTTCTTTGATTTTTTCCTGTAATATTCTAAACAGCCTGGCATTCCTGGAGGAGAACAGCAGTCTTACTCTAGGTGGCCCTACTTTGATCTCAGCTAGATGACCGTGAGTGACAAGCTCCCATAGGTTTAACAAAGATTCCTAGGAATATTTTACCCCTCCCTCGATGATGCCTGTGATGCCTACATCACCCCCAAAAAAACAAACATGCCCACTCCGTCCAAGCCAGGAAACATCAATTGCCTGCTCTCTTTTCCCTTGTTTTGTGCCACTATCCCACTGATCCACTGGACTTGTTCACCCCAATAGCCTATATAATAGCAGTCAGAGCTGGTCTCCTTGCCCTGTAATTGTTTTAGGAAATTGATTCAGTAGAAATAAACTTGGTGGTCTCCTGTCACCACTGCCCCCTCAGGCACTTGGTTCCCCTGCCAACACTGACTCTACAGCAGTGGTTCACACAACCACTGGGTCTGCACTACCAGAGGAATAGGCAGTCAAGAGGCACACCCATTTTCCTTCTGTTCCTCACAGGCAGGCAGATGAAGGTATTTCCCACATGCTGGAAAATCTCTATAGCTGGTGCTGGAGAGAGAGACAATCTCTCCTAGCTGGTCCACAGCACTACACGCTTTTCTTACTTCATGCTGGGCCAAAAAGACCAATTCCATTCTTCTTGCTGCTATTGTCTGTGTGGTATCAAATACATGTGCATTCAGAGGAGGCTTTCAACGTAAACCAGAGAAATCAGCTTTAGTGTTTGACCATTCCTTCTTGTTTCCACCCCAAGAGCAATCAGAAAATACCCACAATTACTGTGACTTTATTTATATGGCACAAAGCTTTTAGGGACTGTTAATGAGCTCATGTTTTAGGATAATCTGAACTGTCATCATTTTGTGTACACTCTCCTGTTGAAGTCTGAGACACAGAGTGTGTGCCCTTGTTTCTAATACTTAGTTTTAAGATTGAAAGAAACACTGAATTTCATATAGAATGAAATTCATGAGCATGTTTTCATGAGAACAAATGTTAAAGTTAGATGGAAAAAGTGTAAGTGTGTAGATTAGAAAGTTTTTTAAATCACTGGGTGAAAAAGTTAGTTTGGAGAACAGGAGACAAGATGGAGGATTTAGGGTGTTGTCTCTTGTCCTTCTTTCTTCTTCATGTTCTTTTCCTAGGGGTTTTTGGGTGGTAGTAAGTGATTGGGTAAAAAATATCACAGTGCAGCACACAGGTGTTGGGTCATTGGGTCACTAAGAAAAATAATTTAGTTGGCATCTGTTAATTGGGTAAATGGACATACAAAAGACCTTGAAGAGGATCTTTGTTAGCCATTTTACTCCTTTCTATCATAGTGCACATAGCTCCTTGTACCTTGTAATGCTGATAAGAAAAGAATAAACTACTGAGACCGAACAAGAGAAACTAGCCTCCCTCTTGTCAATCTTCATTTCAAAGGGAAAAAGAACCTAACCCAAAAGTAATGAGACACTCTCCTTGCATGCTTGAAGGGGGAGCAGAGTCAGACTTTTGTCCCCTCAGCCTCCTGCAACAGAAGGATCCTCTGTTTTTAACATTATCTCCAGTTTAAGGTTTGTTTTGACAACTAAGGGATAAGAAACTTCAGTCCAGATCATCAAAGATTTCTAGAAACCTACACACTTCAGAAAGCCAATGCTTTGTTACTAAAATTGAGGTTACCTTTAGAAAGCCCCAGTGGTTGCTGCTGATAACCAAAGCTTGCAAAAGATGCCCAGAAAGCCTGTTTCCATCTGATATGAGGACAGCAGACAGTGGGGCCACAGCCCATGCACCCCTGGGCATTGTGACCTTCTGGAGTAAAATCTGAAGCAATCTGAAGCTGGGAGGTAGATCAGAGAACACTGAAAAAAGATGGAATAGGTAAAACAAATGAAATGCTAGAATAAGGGCAATGACTTGATTAGCAGATGTCTGGTATTCCCACAGTCTTGTTACCTTTGTTTAAATATTTGAGTCAATGCTCTTGGTTTAAAAAGCAAAACAGATGCAAAATCTGCAGCTAAATCTTAGGAGTGTATTTCAAGGCACAACAGACAATGTCCATCTCTACTGGGACTGTGTTTTCTGGTCCAGGATGGGAAACTTGTTGTTAAAGCTGTTCCCAGATTATATCCCACTGGCCCTGATTACCTTGATGTTGGGAAAATGTCTCAAGGGACGTAAATTGCCTGGAATCATTTGCAACAGCTGCCAGCAACTGCAATTCTATGTTATTACAAAAGCAATCTCCCTTCCTGGGAATTTGATTTGCAAAAATAGAAGAATTAATAGAAATAGAAAGAAAGGGTTTAAAATAAGATCAGTTTCCAAAAACCAGGCACCCTTTTTGACACAAGTATCCCTTATGCTGCCAAATGGAAATAATTATAGAAATGACTGTCACAAGATGGTACCTGGTTATGAAAAATAAATCTCTCCCTTGAATTTAGGCAGGCTCGAGTCAATATTTCTTGCAGAAGAAATCTCTCTTTTAAGCTCAGTATATTTTCTGGAACAATGGATATTGAATTGTGTCTGTTAATATAATCACTTGACATCTACCATTTTGTATATTTCGTGTTCCAGTGAAACCTTCTCTGTATTGCTAATGAAATAATTTTTTTATGTTCTCAATAATCATTATTCTCTTTAATGAAAAGTTAGGGCAGATCTTTCAGTCCTTACATGTGGGAATAATTTCTACCCTCACATTGCTTTCTTGAGTTACTTAAACTGACTTGAGTGAATTAAAGTTTTGTAGGGATGGCTTGTTCATAACTTAAGTGCTAATTGACATCTATTTCAGAACATGACATTCTGGAATAAACCCTACTGTAAGACATTATTGCAATTATGGTTTTTATAAAAATTAGTGTAATTATGTTTGGGATAGTAACTAGTAAGTCATTGCAGTGGAATGTAAGGGAATGTCTCCTACCAGCTGCCTTTTAAAATCTTCTGTCAGAGACAATGAGAAAGATATGTCCTGAGTCACATAAAACATCTCCCGCAAATATGGTGAAATTAAAGGAGACATAAGACTTCTGTCTATTAATTTTGAGGAACAACCAACTGTAGTGCTTGGAAATTCCAGAGTTCTGTTATCACAGATGAAACAAATTGTTTCATTTCAATGCCTTTGCATCAGAAAAGGAGCCAGGTCTGGATACAGTGGTCAGTATCAGGAGAAATTGGATAGATAAAGTGTACCAGTAGTACTTCAGTTCCTGTCCCCTGCTCTGCCTCCTCTTTAACACCCAGATAACTGTCAGAAGGGGACCCAGCTATTACAGATGACAAGGGGTAAATGCCTTCATGTTGTCCTCCAAAGGTTAAGGTTTACCAACCCCAGTTGGAAGCCACAATCTCCAATAACCATTAATCCACTAAACTCCAGTATGAGTGAACATATTTATGGCTGCAGTCACTAAAGGGTGAAATAAAGATTAGTTTTTAGTTAGGAACGCAAAGCTTTTTAGATCAATACAGACCCACTGCTGAAATCAATCTAAAGTTTGGAATTTTTAAGTAAAGATTTACTGGGCTTCCTTGTACAGTTAATTTTCCAAAGGGAGAATAGTCTCAGCAATGTTACATAGTAATCAAATTGAGTAAACACTAGTCAGTTCGTAAACTGACCTCAGTTATGCGCATAGCAAATGAGTGTACAGCAATAAAAATACCCATAATGTGGATAGTAAACTTGCCAATAAACAGGTAAAGCCAAAATGCACATATAGACTAACATGATAAAATATTAGTAGCTACATTTGCCTATTCGAAAACATAAATAATCAATAGACATTAATAATGAAGTTGTTCATGCATTTCTTTATTACTGTGCATATTAAGTGTTTCAATTATTTCTACTTAGTTTGATAGATAAATGTATATGAACATTTTGTGCCTTGAAAAGAACATAGGATTACTCTTCAAAACAACAGCTACTGTTTAGATGAAAGAGCAAGTGGACTGGAAATACACAGCTTGTTATACCCCTCTGCTGTTCATGTTTGATGCATGTATACAATTTATTATGCAATTTCTTGAGATTTGACAAAGTAATTGTCTGGCAAACCATAGCTTTAATGATGGTTTTTCTGCTTCAGACAAAAGGTCTGAAGGTAGTCTAGGAAAATGGCTTAATAGATCAGTGTCTATAAATGCTGTTAATGTGTATTATATATATATATATATTTTTGCAATGGTAACCCAAGTTATTTTCTGAGTTACCGCACAATATGTTGTGAGATTCCATGTGGTAAATTCATTTTTGTCATCAGAGCTACTGCATGAAATCTTGTATGTTGAGCTGTAACTTCCAGAATAACTTGGGTCACTGCCCTAGTTTCAGTCTGGGTGTCTGTCACTGGGAGTTCTTGACAGTGGACCCGAGGCTGTGAAAGAGCCTGGATGTTACAATAGTGCTTTAAAAAGACAGAATTTCCATTATTAACCCCATTTTAAAGGGTTTGTCATTTGGCACTCAAAATCCATTCAGGTCTGAAACCAAAATCAAGGAGCAATAAATAAATTTCCTTTTCATCTTATTCCTTTTTAATCATTGTAGCTATTCTTGATACAAGCACCACAGAAATCCTAGATTTTTATTACTTTGAACAATTTTAAAATATTTTGTGACTAATATATATCTGACTTGAAAAAAAAAAAAAAATTCTCAGCAAAGAGATGTCTCCAGTTGCTTGTCTCCAGTTTTATCATAGGTAAAATAGCAGTGGGCCAGATTCACAGCTTGTGTGAGCAGTCACTGGGTCCACCAGGACTGTCCCCTTATATCAACAATGAACTGTCTGCTGATGAGCTGTATCCAAATGAAGTTAAAAGGGAATCCTTTTTTCATTTTTCTACAGCGTTATTTCTCAGCTTTAGATTTCTTGGAATATTTATTTATATCCTGGTGTAAATTAATATGAGGCATTGGGCAGACAGGAAGATGTTATCTTGTGAGCAATAGGTACCTGAAAATCACCCAGGCAACTTGAG
>NC_141701.1:44134594-44378030 GCF_971803275.1 Cyanistes caeruleus
TCTTAATCCATTCTCTGCCAAGCCTGTGTTTGTGCTTTTAATTGCCCTGATCCAGGTCCTTGCACTTTTTCAGTACCTGTTACTTTACATTGTTGCACATGTGCCCACCTCATAAGCCTGCCCATGTCCCTCTGGATAGCATCCCTTCCCTTTGTTGACTGCACACCCAGCTTGGTGTCAGCAGCAAACTTGCTGAGGATGCATTTGATCCCACTGCCCATGATATGGACAAGGATGTTAAACAGCGCCATTCCCAGTATCACAGTATCAGCTCTGAGTAATGCCACTCATCAGTGGTCTCCATGTAGACATCAAAGCCACAGTTAACCACAATTTTTTTCATTTGTGACCATCCAACCAATTCATTATTGACCAACTGACCATCCATCAAATTTATGTCTCTCCAGTTTAGAGACAAGGATGTTGTGCCAGACAGTGTCAAATGCTTTGCAGAGGTACAGGTGATTATATCAGTTGCTCTTCCCTTATCCACCAACTTTGTAACCCTGATGTAGAAGGCCACCAGATTTGTCAGGCATGATTTACCTAAGTGAAGACACATTGACTGTTATCAATCATCTTATTTTTAATTTCCCTCATCACAGTTTTCAGGAGTATTTGGTCCATGGTCTTGTTGGGCACTGAGGTAAGACTGACTGACCTGTAGTTCCTTAGGTCTTTCTTCACCTTTTTAAAAATTTGGGTTATGTTTACCCTTTTCCCATAAGTGACATGGACTGCCAGAACCTCTGAAATATGATGGATTGTAACAGCCATTTCCTCATCCAATTCCCTCAGGACTTGGGGGTGTATCTCATCAAGTCCTATTTATTTCTGCATCTTCAGGCTCCTTAGCTGTTCTTGAACCTGATCTGTTACAGCTGGCAGTTCTTAATTTTCTCAGTTCCTGTCTTTACTTTCAATGACTTGGGTGGTGTGGATGGAGCATTTGCTGATGAAGATTAAAACCAAAAGCCTTTGAGTACACCTGTCTTCTTCATATCTCAGGTAATCAGATCTCACATTTCCTTCTTGAGAGGATCCACTTTTTTCCTTGTCTTTCTTTTATCACTGACTTACCTATAGAAGGTTTTCTTGTTGCCCTTTATGTCCCTGGTCATATTTAATTCTCTCAGGGGTTTAGCTTTCCTAACCTGATCTCTGGGACAATTTTTCTGTATTCTTTCCAGACCATCTCTTCATGCTTCTACCCTCCCTGTTTGTAGAACAAGGTTCAGCACAGCACCTCTTTTTGTTGGCTCCTCTGTCACTTGGAGAAGGAATTCATTATTGGCACCATTCCAAGAGCCTCCTGAATTGCTGTGTCGTCCTTCCAAAAGTCATCCTGGCAGCAAAAGTTCCCCCATGAGCACCAGGGCTTGTGAATGTAAGGCTGTTCCAATCGGTCCATAGAGGGTCTCATCTTCCAGTTTTCCTGGTCCCATGGTCTGTACAAAACCACCTTCCCAGCCCTCCTTTTTATCTTGGCCATTAAGCTTTTGGTTGGCTCTTCATCTGTCCCCAGGGGCTCCATGCACTCCAACTGATCACTGACTTGGAGTGCAACACCACCTCATTTTCTTCCCTACTTGTCCTTCCTTGTCCTTCCAAAAGAAAGAACCTTCCCTTCCAACACTCCAGTCACAGGAGCCATCCCACACATCTCTGGTTTCCATGATGCCAATAAGATCATAGCCTGAAGGCATGTGCACCTCTCTAACTCCCTTTTTTAATTCTTTGTGGAAGAGAATTTGGGTTTAGTCATGTTCATAAAAATCACAGTGTTGTATAATTGTTTTATAATAGCAGCAATATTATTAATAATGGTAATAACAATGGGAAATTATAGAATCACAACCTGAGTTGAAAGGGTTCCACAAGGATCATTGAGTCTAACTTCTGGCCCTGGAAACATGAAAATTTCTGTGCTGTGTGCAATAGAATCTTTCTTTAAAATAAATATTTGGGGTTTTTTTTTCACTCTAAGCAATTGCTCAGATATTTGAAAGGATTTACAATTGCTGAGACTTGGAAGGAACAACAAACAAAACCTGAAATGTGAAGAATCTATAAATGAACCCTATCAGAATAAAGGCATGCTGAACATGTTGGATAATGGGACTAGGTGCCTATAATATGCTTATAGGAGAACTCTGTATATTATGAATGACATTGGTTCCCTCTGTGTGAAACACTTGATTGTCTAAAATAAGTTAATAGTCTTTTTTTAACAGCTGTCAAAAAAGCTAAAAGAAGGGCAATAAGTCAGCCTCACTCTACTGGTACAACTGGATTTAGGAAATGGCTGAGAAAGACAGTGACGCAATTGGTAGTTTGGTATGGAAATTGCTAAGTAAGCAAAAAGCAGACTGTCATTCACTTTAATAAACACAGCTCTTTCCACTTATACCAAATCCATAGGTTAGAGGGGTGAACAGTGTTTCTAAGAATCCTGTTAAAACTCAGTCGTGATTTATCAAGAAGAAAAAGCCTATACTTCAAAAAGAAACTCAACCTAACCCACCAGCTCCCACTATGGACACCACGCTGGCTATTCTTTGTTGTTGATCACCAGAAATGGCTGGAAAATCTTATCTGATGCATTTATAACTCTTGGCAGTTTCTCATTTTAAGGAAAAAAGTAACATTTTACAGTAAACTTTAAATGGTTTTGAGAAAGGTAATTAAAATTTTCAGTTTTTTCTAAATCACATCTGATTTTATCCCTTACTTCAAAAATGTATACAGTTGATGAATAACCACTTTTTGAGTAGGAGGAAGCTATCTGGAAATGTTTGAGGAATCTGCAAATAAGTAATTTGTGGTGGGTATTGTGAACTGAGTTTGCACTTAAAACTCTTCTGGGGAAGAAAGGCATCACCTTTATGAAAGGTGGTCCTTGGATAGTGTCTCTGCACTGATATAGAATGCAAAACTAGAGAGCTAGACCACCAAAACCAATGAAGAATATTGAATCCTAGTTTTCACTCCCAATTGTGAATTTTCAGATGCTTCTCCTGGTAATCCTGCCCCAGCTGGTGCAAACTGTGGTTGTTCAGAGGGCAGGATGAATGAGTCCTCTCTCTGTTCTGGTCACTGTTGCCTTTCATTAACCTACCGCACCAATTTCCTCGCAAGCACCTTTCCTTTGGGGCGTGGTTTTAAGAGCAGTGGCTGGAGCAATAAACTCCTTCTCCTGTCGGCCTGCTGAGCTAGGTTGCTGCACCAGAGGAAGCAGTTCATAGTTTTAAGGCTAGAGGGGACCATTACAATAATTTTACTTGCCATGCATTTGAAACAAAGTACATAATTCAGAATATATCTGGTCCTGATGCAAGGCTTTTGCATGCTGGAGATTCCATTGCTCACCCTGGTTATTTGTCTAATGTTTATTTTACTCCCATCTGAAAAATTGGTACTGCATTTACAGCTTGTGTTTTTCTAGTATACAGATTTCAGCTTTGGATTCTTGCTTAGTTCACTGAAGTTAGAGAGTCCTCTAATGACCAAATTTTCTACTCATGTACATAATTGTGGCCCATGAAAATATCTATGGACCTTTCTGCCCCCAGTTACAAGTTGTAACACCAGCAACAGGCACAGCTTGCTGTTCCTCCTGGAAGTAATGAGCTGCAAGATATTTTCCTCAGCCTCTGTTTGCAAAAGCCATCTCCATCTTTTAATCAAGGGCTCCCAGTTTTCCTTGTCTTTGCATCTAAAATATTAAATTAGACTTAAATACATAGATGGCTGATTACATGCTACCAACAACAGACTTTGAGAGGAGACAAGCAAAAGAGGCGGTCAACAGTCATTCATAAACTTTGTAAATGGTTATCAATGTAAGTGACAAAGACTGATTGATGGGGGTATGCTAGACTTGGTATCCAAACGCTCCTGTGCTATTCCCTTTCTACCCACCATAAATCCCTTGAACTCCAGGCCACAGTGTGCTTTGCTCACCCTTCTCCTTTCCTCATGCAGTCAACCCTTCACTGGAAAGGTGATCCTTCAGAGAAGCTACTTCTCCCATGAGGAGGTACCTGAAAGGTAATATGCATATCTGAGCAGGAATAGGAGGAGTAGTTTTTTTGTCTCCTTCTACTCCCTAAACTGAATCTATCAGTGAGATCAGAAACTTCAGCTGTAGGAGCATAAAATTTATGTCTAAAGAGGAAAGGAGCTGAGTAGGCCAAACCATTCCCAAAATCATTTGGATAAAGTCTTAGTGCAGTTTGGGATAACAATAAGTAAAATCTGATTACTTCTGTGAGAAAAAGATATTGTGGCAGTCTAGATATGCCTTTCTCATTTGCAGAAGGAAACACACGTATTTTAAATACAAATTCCTGTCCTGCTTTCTAAGACAGAAAAGGAAATGAAGATGGAAGAAAACTTTGGGACTTCCCTGGCTAGTCTGGGGAGCTCTTTAGCATATTTAACTTTAAACACTTAACTTGAGTAAAAGAAATAGGAGCACTGCCTCCCTGGGCAGCCACTGGAGAGGAAGTCTCCTGTAGATGATGAATCAGAGTGTCCAAATTCTCAATTACTTGCTGGAGATGCTTATCTCCTCCCAGTAACTACAGAGGGAGCGCAGGGTGATGACATTCAGCAAGACACAGCATCAGCTGAAGACCTACAGTGAGCTGGCTTTCCCTCCCTCTGAAGAAATACACTGTACATGTATTTCTCCACTTACAGAAGTTATTCCACATGCTGTGACTACAGAAACAATGTTGTATGACTTAAGTGAGCTGCATTCTAGACCTTGTTTTCTGAGTGCTTAAATGAATTCTTCAGCAGTTCTTGCAGTCACCTTTTGCAGCATCAGATTGCCATTTTGGCTAAATTCAAAGCAAATATACAAATGAAGAAACCACTCTTAACTCTTAAGAAGTTTGCAGTACAGGCTGTTTACATCCAGTCTCAGCTGCAAATTGGTTGCCTAGCCATCCGCAAAACTTTGTAGATGCAGCACAGAGCTACAGCTGATGCCTGAAAAAGCAGAGAGTCTGTGGTTAGGGTGTACTTCTGATTCATTCCCTGTCCTGTTACCCTTCCCCTATGACACAGGATCAGACATCTACTCATGATTCAGCTTCAGAGCTCACACTATCCACAAAATGAAAAATATTGTACTTTTCTAGAGCAATAGTTAGAAATCATACTGGAGTCAAACACCATCAGGGTGCAATCTGGTCAGGTACCAGATCAATTGTTCATCCCTTGAAGTATTTTCAATCAAAAGTTTTGCTTTGTGAGCACAAGTTTTCAAGCAGTTTTTAACTGCAGAGACTCTTACTCCTTTGCAGCTTCGTTCCTCTTTCACTTCATCACTTTATAGCTCTAATTCATCAAGCAGGACATGTAAACTTCCAGAGATAAATGAATACCGTGCATTCCACCAGGCTCATGCTCCATGGTTCTTTCAGTGCCTTAAACACACAATAGTTTCAAAGCTTTGACAGCTGGCTGGAAAGAAGCCTCAAGGCTTATGGTGTGTTTAGTTATGCTATCAGCCCTCTTCTGCATATCTTGCAAAACAAGCTCTGGTGTCTATGCTGCAACTGAATTTACAAGAAATTCCACAGAGGTCTGAGATGGCAAAAGAAAACCAATCCTGTCATTTGCAGATTACAAATTCAGCCAACAAGGAGGCATTCATGCCTCTTAAACTTGGAAATTAACCATACGAGCCACAGCAGCATGGCAGCTGAAAGTTTTCTGGCTTAGAAACCATATGTGAATCGAAATATGCTGATTTTGAGCATGCTTTCAGACATGGACAAGAGAAGGATGAGTCACCCCTGAGAGCTGGCATAATTCAAACTGCCCTGGCTGGTGTCAGCAGTAGTCACTGAGCCTGAGGGACAGCCAAGCTCCTTGGTGGAGGGAAAGCACAGCAATTCTGCAGCAGTATGCAGAGCAGAGGAAGTTTGAAGAAGTTGTGCCTGCAATTCCTGCATGTCTGGTTGCCACAGCTCCATCTCTCACAAGGTTATGTCAGTAGTCTGCAGACACCCTGAAGATACAGAGGTGACTGAGGGCACGGCATCGCTCTGGAGTCCTCTGTTGGGAAGGTTATCTGCACCAGGCACTGAACAGCAGACTTCCTTTGGGTTGCATTGTGGTTTCATATGGTAAGAGTTAAAGCACTGTTTCCTTCTGCAAAACACAATCCTGCCTTTCCTCCCCCTGAGAGAAGTCCCATGCAGCCAGAGGAACAAGTTGGGCTGGTAGGCTGCATATATATCAGCCTTTGAACTGAACTCTACCTCCAGTCACTCCCCTGTGAGTTAGAATAAGTCTTGCCCTTCACTGAAACTAACTTGGAAGTTTCATTGCTGATGCAGAGGAAAGATGACAGTTCCAAAAGAAATTTCCCAGTACAACAAGCAAAAGGCCAAGTGAAACAAATTTTTATTAGTGTAATCATTAAGTCACCCTTGCTTTCTGAAGACATTCATATTCAGAAAATAAATTCTTAGCATACTTCTATGATAAGGTATTCATTGACAAGAACCAAGCTACAGCTTTAAATAAAACATTCTATTTAGAAGTCTAAGGAAGCTTAAAAAGCATTTATCAGGTTTATTGACTTGTAATTTTAAATTTAAAAACCAAAGTAACAGGACTTTTCTGCAAGAGAGGTACAGTTTTTGTTCCATTTCTGGGAAATATAAAATAATAAGGCTAAAAAGACAAACAAATGAGTCTGCTGTGAAAATTGTGACTTTGCTTGTTTTCCCTAAAACAAAGGCTTTTAAGGTAGTTTCTGAAGCAAATGTTTATGAAAAAAATATTTTACAGAGAAAGATATACTTGCAATAAGTTTGGCTGAGAAGAGCACAGGAAGCCTGTGAAGCTAGAAACAACAGTTCATGTAGAAACTTAGTTTTAATAAGATCAAGTTTTGCCCTGCCATGTTTTGAAACTATCTGGAAGAGCCTGTTGCCTTCCACAAAGAACAAACACAGCTAAAATTACTAACGCAATGACTCTACTTAACAAACAACTTAATACCTGAAGACTTTCTAACTGGGTGTGGAGGTGTAATTTGCTCTTTTGGATATTTCTGCTTGGATGGGAGCCAGTGTATACTCCCAAGTCAAGTCATCTTGATTTAAAAGCCATTTTCTGAAGCTCTCAGTTCCCATGAAAGCCTAATATCTATTTAATACTGGAGATTCAGATACAACTGAAGCACATCCTGTGGAGGTTTTCTCTAAGTCTTTAGTAGTAGAAGAACAGACATGCTTTTGAACACAGAAATAAATATGCAGTACACCTTGTTAATTCTAGATTAATAAAAGGAAATATTTACAAATTGACAATATCTGTTTATGTGTATTAGATCATCTAGCACAAGTACCTGCATTAAAAATATTTTTTAATGTGAAGGTTATGTTGTACCTGGATCTTTTCTCATAAGGTGTCATTCATAATTTTAACAGGAAAAAAATCTCTGTGATATATTCCAGCTGTTTTTACATTGTCATAAAAAAACTGAGAATATTTTTTGTAGATGCAGCAACCAGGTGTAAAGGTAAAGCTCTCTATGTGTCACTACAAGATCATGTATGCTTCTGTTTACTATTTTTTTAAAACAGCCTTGGATGTCTTTTAACCTGTGAATGCTGGAGAAGCTTCATTGTGCAATTGTGTTAACTTTTTTTTCCAATAAATCAGATTATCTTTCGCTCATCAAAATATGATGAGCACAAATCCAAAACACAACCATGTGTTGTGAGCACAAATCCAAAACACAACCATACTAGCCACCATGAAGAAAACTAAGCCACCTCAGCCATATCATGTGCAGTGGCAGAGTTTCATCTGGCACGTGAAACAGGCAA
Organism: Cyanistes caeruleus; assembly: GCF_971803275.1. Classification (NCBI taxonomy): domain Eukaryota; kingdom Metazoa; phylum Chordata; class Aves; order Passeriformes; family Paridae; genus Cyanistes; species Cyanistes caeruleus. The sequence goes on from NC_141701.1 coordinate 44,142,454, forward strand.
AACTTTCAATTAATTCAAAAATACAAGGATTTAAATTGATTGTTGGAAAGGCTTTTAAGCAACTAACTGGACAAACTTTGAACTTTTGTATCACTCAGCTAGATCTGTAGCTGAGTCTGTAAAGTATTTATGGCTTATCTACTCACAGTCTTGGTGATAGCTCAAGGTAGAGGGAAAACAGATTTCTGAAAGAATTGCTCTTTAGTGAGAAAGGAGTGGAAGAAGTAAAGAGCTGGGTTTCCCCCTTCTTTGTGTGACAGTCCCCAGGCATGAGTGGACACGGAGGCAGGACACATAGAAGCTGCCCCTGCAGAAGGGTGCAGAGGAAAGATTTTGTTCTAGCAATTGACCCTGCTCTGTCTGGTACAGCCCAGTTTATACTCCCTGCTGCACTAAGGGCACTTCTACAAGTCTAAGCTTATTTCAGAAACAGAAGGAAGTCACAGGCCTCACTTCCACTCAGTTTAATTTTGCTATTTATTATATATTATATTTTCTCCCTGAAATAATTATTTTTATCTGGATGATTACTGAGAATGGCAGGTCACTAACACTTGCCATCAGCTGAGGTAATGCCTCTCAGCTACTCCAGTTTTCTTTGCTACACATTCTGACATGTTGTCTTCATATCTCAGTCTCCAAGCACGTCTGGAGGGCAAAGTGGCCGAGGTGAAAACAAAACCACAGGTATAATACTGACAGTCCTGCAACCACACAAGGGATGAGCTAATTCTGCCTTGGCAGAATTCTACCTTGGCTGGGACCAGGGACAATGCAGTGGACCTCTGACAGCTGCATTTTTTTGCCAGTGAGAACTGATGAAAAAGCTCTTGTACTGAAATCCTGCATCAGAAACTTCCCAGCACAAATAGCAAGCCATCAGCACCAGTGGCATTTCATCTTGCTAATTTTGCAGCTGATATAGGAGCAGAGCATATTCAATAGCAATTGTCCTGACTTTACTGAGGTTATATACACATTTTTACAGAGCTGATGGTTAATGTCTTCCTGATTTATCTGTTAACGCAAGGAATGTTTGTGGTAGGAACTAAAAATAATGAGGGTAAATTGCAATACTAAAATTAAGCAGAAAAAACCCTTTTGAAGTATTGCCCTGTAGGACTAGCTTAGACTAGTTTGGTCAGGTTTGGGAAGTGTAAGAAGATGGAGAGGCTGAAAATGTGGTGAATCTCCATTCTGACGTGACAGAAAGGGCATTTTACCCATCTCATCACTGAGAGATGTAAGACTGAGCAAGACACAGACAAACTCTCAAAAGGATTTTGGTGTGGAAAAAAATGTGACAAGCAGGTAAGCAAAGTATTATTCATACTATTTCAACATTTTTTAAGATGTTTTCTCCTAAGTGCTTTTTTCTTCTAGTTAAATAGTAAGTGCTTTATGGAGCTGGATGGCTGCTGGGTGCCTCTGAGAAAGCACACACTGGGAGAGGTACAGGGAATCCAGGCCACTCTCTTCAGCTGTCAGGTTCCTGGAGTAGAAACCCAAATACAGAACAGTGATCTGAAGGTTTCCTCTCCAGGAACCTGACAACCAAAAGCCTGTGCTACAGCAAGCAGAAGGTCCTGTCAGACTGGAAAATATGCTTTGCACACCAGAAAGTGGCCAAGAAGAACTAGGGGGTAATTTGCAACCTTTAGGTGTAGCCGTTACAAAGGAATGATGTAAATTCTTCCAAGAGGAAGAACAAAGGAATGTGCCCACATATTGCTTTACCTTGTCATAGCAATGCCATCCTGCATGGGGTGGTTTTCCCTGCTTACCCAAGTGTGAAAGCCTGGACTCACCCCCTCTGAAAAGCCTGCTTTTTTCTGAGTAGATGAGGATGAAGTAGAGCTTGTCTTCCTCTGGGGACAGAGTGAAATTCCCTCTGGCTGACCCAGGGGCTTTGCAACAGCAACCTGTAACTCTTCTCTGCTTCTTCTGACATGAGCCTAGCCAAAGAAAAGGTTTATCTCATGATCTTAGAGCTTAATGGAGCCTTTCCCCACCGATTTCAGTATGAGCTCAAGTGCTTGTAACTAAAGGCCGTTTTGAAAAATATGCTTATGTAATAAATATGGTTGATTCATGCCTCTGTATGTATAGGGACACAGGTGGATGAAAGTTTTATCCCCTCTTTTTCTATAACCAGTGAGTCTACCCAGGCATAGGTAGTAACTACAAGAAATAAAGTGGAGGAAAAAACCCAGCAAAAATAAACAAATCCCCTTGCAGACAAATAGAGACTCCCCACAGTGTTCATTTCACATTATGAAGAGAGTTTTAAAGTGTGCGGAGAAGGCAAAACTTCTGTGTTGTGGCTCCTTTTACAGTGCCTTTGTTATGTAGAATACCCTTTGCAAAACAAAGAATCAGGCAAAAATACTCCAAATCCATAATTTCTTGTATGCAATGCTTACAGTAGTTAATGAAGACCAGTAGCATGAAATGCTGAAAGACATCTAAAGGAAAAAATGTTTTTTTAAGTTTTACAGCTCAAGAGAAAAACATGGGAAATACTTGAACCAACTGCTAGCACAGAGCATACTCCCAGTTATACGTGTTAAAAGGTCATATGTGACACTACAGTTAAATTGACATTTAAAATTTCACTGTCGTGTTCTAGAGTTTTGCACGCATTGAAGACTGCATATGGGTTTAGCCAGGATGCTGCCACCTTCAGGAATTAAGTTTTGTGCAAATTTAAGGTAATTGCAGTTGTAAAATGAAATAATTCTGGTGGTAATCTCAGTTTAACTAATTTGCCAGGCATGTAAACCACTTTATATCCCCACTGAATTCCCTGTTCATCTGATAGTCCATCTTTGAATTTATCCTTTGTTGTCTAAGGGTAAGAAATTCTAGGGCAATCTAAGGCTGGTTTAATTAGTGTGCCAAGGGACTGGGTAAGGGCGTGCCATGTTAAGCAGACAGCAAAAAGCTATATGAATGTGTAAATTACAGTCAATCAAAATCCCTTTTAAATTAGTCTCACTCTGTGTATATATATTCTTCCAGATGGATCAAAAGGGTCAGATGTTCAATTATGCCTTGGAGGCACACACTGGAGTGAAAAAATGGTGTGGAACTGAAATGCACAAAACACATTTTTTCCATCTCTTTGTACTATTAGAGCTTTTCAAATGAGTCTTGTACTGCACTAGAATGAAAAGGGGATCCTTCAAATTTTTTTTTTAAAGGTCATTCACATCAGTATAGTAACTATGGTAGCCCCGTAGTTAGTAGACTTTAATAAAATAAAGTAAATAAAATTTTACATTTAATAAAATATAGAAGTTGATGATTTCATTCCTTGTTTTGAATTATTAAGAATTAAGATTTGTCCCAAAGCCCTTCCTATTTCAAGAAATAACCTAATCAATTGACAATTTTAAATTATGCCTTGTTCTTGCTCTGGTACTTGTTCTGTTTGATATAAGAGTGAACCTTACAAAAAGACTGCTGAGAGTATCAAAAGACCGATACTATTTGTGTAAATTTTGATGTCTGAGGTGTCGATGTCTACATCTGAGCTAGTCACACAGGTAACCCAGGGTCACCCAGACCCCATTTGTAGTCAGTCAAAGTAGAATAAATACAATCAGTGCCACATAGTGAAATACTAACCTGACCAAATGTAGAGACTGAGTTTAGGATGAGATATATCCATCAACTATTGGCCAGATCTCTCCTGACTATAAAAGAGCCAAAGCTCATATGTTTGTGTTGCTGTAGTAAACATTAATTTAGTCAGATGAGTCTCAGACAATTCCCCACATTACCTAGATTTCAGGGATTGGTTGTGATACTCACTTTGGGGGGCTGGGAACAAGGATTAAATATTTCCTTAACCAATTTTCTTCCATTCTCCTAACCAAACAGACCTGGCCCACACTGTAAAAACAATTAGATACTTTTTGGTCATCAAGAATGATTCTATTTGATCTGATTAATAAGATCTTTGCAGGATATAGCTTCAACTTGAGTTTATAAGCAAATATTTTCCCAATTCTTTCTCTGTACCTTAAACTGTCTTTCAGCTGAAATAAAAATTGTACATATATATATATATATATATATATATAGACACATAAATATATAATTATGTATTTTTCCTATTAATTTTCTTAGAAATTGGAACTTCTCTGTCTGAAACTTAGTGAATGTCAGAAGAAAGGGCCTTTAGCTTATGAAAGGTATTTTTTCTTTTGTCAAAAGTAGAATTAACCCTTCCTTTCTGTTTTTAAAAATTTAATGTAAAACAGCATTTATGGCACCCATGTATGATAAAATTTAAAGCTATTATGAAGGAAAAAATGTAAATATAATGAAAACTTGTATTTGCATTGTTTTTTAGCCTGTACCTATCACATATTCTCCATTTTCCAGGTAATATAGTAAAAAACCCAAACAACTCTGGAATATCCTTGTGTATCCTACAGATCTTATCTGCTTCTAACATCTGATGATCACAGCTTTATAATTTTATATAGTTACCTAAAATAAGATTTTACTTTAAATCATTTGAAATGCAGCATGAAAGAACTGCACACCCCAAATGCACTAATGGCCTGGTTTGTTTAAGTATTGAAAGGCAGCATGCAGTTAAATTGATTATGAGACAGAGGGTTAATGTCTTGTCCAAGACTACACCACAAACCCAAGAAAGCCCAATTTAACTTCATGCTCAAGTCAGAGGGATTCTTTCTTGTGATTTTAGTAGAAATTTTCCTGGATCCAGAAAAGAAAGGGAGGATGCTGTCAGGTGTCAACTGCTTTGTCTTGAGAGAAACCTGAGACAGATACAGGTCAGTTACTTTCAACAGAAAGGGAGGACCCTTAATGATGTAAATACACAAATGCAGTCTCACCTTCAAATATTTCCTCTTCTGAATCTGAAACAAATATGTTACAGTGTAAGTTTTCAAATATTGCCTTTTCCTCTATCATTTGTCTGCAACTTCTGTTGTGGAAGTACTGCACCTCAGGTGCAACAGCATCATTTTTACTCTTTTTAATGATTTAATTTAAGGAAAACAGTGTGAGTGAAGAAAGAAATGACAGAGGAATCCAACCAGCTGTAAAACCTGTGGAATAATAACCATTTTCTTTCTAGTATCCCAAGAGATAATTTTGTTGCCTTGCTGAGCAAAGGCAAGGAAAAGTGACTAGAAGTAGGAAGCTGTTTCCATGTCAAGTGGGGCCAGTGGTGCCCTTGGAGAGCTCCACCTCTCTGGCAATTAGGGAGGGATGGTCCAACAAGGTGAAGGTAGGGAAAGAAAGCTGGGCAGGAGCATTGCCCATGTTGAGGGGCTGGGAGATACAAATATGAAAAAACATCTTTCTCTGTTTTGTATTAGACCACTTTGCCTTTGTATAGAGACTCCCACAGATCCTCTCACTTTCACTTATCCTGAAATTGCCTCCCTCCTCTTCTACTCTCCTCTTCCTGCAGAAGTTTTGAGCAAGTAATGATTCCTCCTCCAGGTCTCCTTTTCTTTGGACTAAGCAACACAAGTTCTGTCAAGCTGTTATCACAGGCCAAGTTTCACAGGCCTTTGATCAATCTCTCGTGTAGGTACCTTACAAACACCCCACAGTCTTGTCAGAGATCAAGAAGTCAGAAAGTTGGGTTCTATGTCTTACTAGCAGAGCTTCTGTTTATTTATCTGAGTTACCAGGATAATGATAATTTTGTTGTTCCTACTGCCTACAACCTTTTTCTTCAGTAATTGAAAGCCTTAGATCCAATTTAGCTTGTGATACTCAAAAAATTAGAACCTATTCTGCATATTTGTTGCTTAGATAGCCATTGTCCATCTTTTATTGGTAATTTTATTTTTTATGCAAAAGCAGAATATTTTTTATGTAACTTGGGTCAAATTACTACCTTTATCACAATTTTAAAACTACATGTATTGCTGAATTATATTAAAACCAAACTTACTGTTGTGACACAAAAAAGAATTTGTTTCCGTAGAGAGAAGTTTTCTAGTAGTAAACTTCAGTGTATATTTTATGTTTTCATCTGCTGATGTGAGTTGAATGTGGGAGTACCTGAGCATGTGGAAATCACGTTAATAAATTGCTGCTAACATTTGTACAACAGCACACATGTTGCAGCTTGGGTTTCATAGCATTCCACTACACAGGGATCAGAGCATTCCTTGCTCTTTTCAGTACCTATTAGCCTTGTTTAGAAGTGCAATGCATCTGAATATTAAAAAAAAAAAAAAAAAAAAAAAGGAAGGAAAAGACAGTGGAAAAAATGTTTTCAGTCTTTATAGTTTTCTGAAGGTGGAATACATTTTATGTTTAAATGTGATATTGTTTTCATTTGGATTTTTGAAGAAAAAAGAAAAAATAAGGGTCAGCAAACTACCTGGAGGTAGATTTGGATCACTAAATCACTCCTCTTGGATTTCATTGGACTGCACAGAGGACAGCCAAGTGTTTCAGATCTAAGCTGGATTTCGTATGATCTTTGGGAGAATGGTTATATAAAAGTGTTACACATACAAAGAAAACATAAACAGAGAAAAGGACAAGTTGTCTTCTTTAGGTTTCATGCGGTTTGATATCATGCAAATATGGTAAATAGCAAAGTAATGTATGAGGAAGCTTTGGAGAGCTACAGAGATTTTGCAGAAGCTTATGGCATGCAGACTTTAAATACAGAACAAGATACTGCCTGTTGCTTAGGTTTGGCTGAATAATACAGTCCAAGAAAACACACAAAAAATAGTCTTGACAAGTTACTTTCTACTTAACTGGCATGCAATCCAGTGTGTTCCATCATGCATATTAATATTTTGCCTTGAGTAGGCTTGTTTCTCAGTTCACATCATTACTATCAGTGTTACCAAGACCTGTTTCAAAAAGATCAACAGTATTATGCAGATGAAAAAAGGAGCAAACAATTAAGAAACAAGGCCCACTGTGCTTACAGTTGCTTGCAGAATGTGCCATTAAGTAGTTACTCTCTACTCCATTACTCTCTCCTCTGTCTTTCCTTGTAGAGTCATTTATAAAGTGAGAAGTAGCAATTATATATTTCATATTACAAGTATCTATGACTGTAATTATTTTCTGCACACTTTCCACAGGGAAAAAAAAAAAAAAAGACTGCCTAATCTACAGCTCTTTATTCTAGAGGCCTTTTTGTGTTTTCCTTTTTATTCATTAAAGCATTTCTTGCCTGAAAGACTACTGTGACCAATGACCATGACCATGATTTATAAAGTAAGAGTGAAGACCAGTGCACTTGGTTGGCTCAGAATTGTTCTTTATGCATTATCCTGGGTAATTACACTAAAAATAAGGCAAAAAATAGCCATTATTGTTCTTATAAAATGTGTTACCAAAATCTTACTTGTAATTAACTATTTCCTAAGAGTAGTTTCTTGGATGGGAATAAACTATCTTTGTTGACCATAATTAAATGAAATATTAAACATATAATACAACACTTCAAGAGTTTATGATCATGTAAGATAATGTTCAAAGCTACGCCAGGGAAGGTTCAGACTGGATGTCAGAAAACATTTCTTTACTGAGAGGGTGGTCAAACACTGGAATAGGATTTCTGGGGAGGTGGCTGATGTCCCAAATCTGACTGTTTTAGAGACATTTGGACAATGACCTTAACAACACACTTTATCTTTTGGTCAGCCTTGAGGTGGTCAGGAAGTTGGACCAGATGATCACTGTAGGTCACTTCCAACCAAACTGTTCTGTTCTGTTCTGTTCTGTTCTGTTCTGTTCTATTCTATTCTATTCTATTCTATTTTTAAGTCACCCTCTGAGAGGCTTCTTCTTTGACCGTGGTTGTTTGTGCCACCAACCATTCTTGGCTTCAGTTTGTAGTGAATGTGCTGTCAGACTTGGAGAAAAAAATGTTTTACTTAGCAACATGACTGGAACTAAAAGACAGCACCTGAAGCCTCAGAACTACCCCAGGAAACTCAGCTGAGAAACAACTGTTCTTAAAGGTTAATAAAGAGTGGACAAACAACAGATAAGGACTGAAATACCATTAGACTGTAACCAGACAAACACTAAAATAAATTTTTGACAGGAGTGTTTATCTTTTGAGTACCTGGAAGGAAGCAATTACTAAACATAAAAGAAACTGTTGGATTTCCTGCAGTAAATGCAAGCTTAATTGATTACTTTCAAGTTTATGTAAAAAAACTTTGACCACTAATATCTAATACAATAAAAATTGTATTGAAATTATTCTGTGTACTAAAGAACAAACATATACTCTCAATGATTAATATTAGTATTGATTATACCATAAAAAAGTGCATGAAGTAGTGAGAATGGTACAAAAAGGCCTGCAACTGTGAGCTTGTTTTTACATCCATTATCTATTTAGCAAGAGAAAGAGAATAAAATGTTTCTTCATATGTTTTTATTGCCAATTTAGGCACATTCCAATTGCTTTCAAGAAAAACAGAGAATTTGATAGGCTTTCACATCAGTTATATTGAGGAAAAAAAATCCACACTTAGGAATTACTTGGACAACACAAAATACAATGAAAAAGTTACAGAATCATAATTTTTGCATTTGTAGAAACACTGAATTTTTATTTGCTGACTGAAGGGGTACAGTCATTCTGCTATCTATAATACTCATTCTTTCAAAAATAAATAAATTGCTTATTATTTCTGTGAACTTTAACTTTTACAGAAGCTGTTATCATACTGGTGAGAGAAGCAGCTCTGTGTTTTTCTGAGTGTTCTCTGATTTTTCCTAGCCCTCTCTCCAGAGTGTCTAACCCTCTGCACATGCAATGTAGAGCTTTTTACCCCCTTAGGACTAAGCAACACTAAGCAATTAGGTGACAGAGCAGCAAATACACCTTGAGTCCTGCCCTGGCACCTCAGATGGGCTAGGACAAAGCTGGCTGTGGATCTGTGTGCTTTCCCAGTGAAAACTTGGAGGTTGAGTTTACCCTGAGGAACAGAGTGGGAGGAGTGTTAGTATACAATCTACTTATCAGTCTTAAATAGCCCAATAAAATGGTATTAACAACAAAGACCTTTTGTTTGCCTGACTGAGTAGAAATATTTCCGGAAGAAATTTTTCCTGGTCATGAGGAATCTGCATGGAATACTTCTGGAATAAATCATTCTTGCTCACCAATCAAAGCAGATTTTTTTTTTTTCAGATGGGCATGTATTTAACAATGCAGGAAATCTTTTACTTAAAATATTATTTGTGATTTTTATTCACATGTATTTCACATATATCCCATGTATGTTCTTTATAAGTATACAAAATACATATGTAAAAGACACATTTTCAAATAAATATAAAAATATTTCCAATTTTAACGAACTCGGATGACTAACATGTTTTTACTGTCTGAAGGTGATAACCACCTAAGGAATAAAACATCACAAATATGTCAGCTGGCAAGCTTGAATTGCTTTTACCACCACAGAGGTGAAACCTGAGCCTCCTGTGAATGTTCAGAAGCCTTCATCTGCAGACATCATCACAGCCTGGCAATCAGCTCTGCTTGCTTCTTTATAGAGGTGATCACAGCATTACACCAAAGGGAATATGTAAAGAGGAGCCATGGAGTGTGGCCTAGCAAACCACAGTGGGGTAGGTACAGTCTGCTCTTTCTGAAGCCAATCTTATTTCACACTCTTACAGAAAAACCAGCTGGGACAAAGTAACAGCTTAACTTGTTAAACTTGTTCTGTTTTATTTAGAGTAAAAGGCAAAGTTTACATTGAAGCCTGAAACTTTAATCTCTTTTCCTGTATTTTCTCACTCCTATTGTGATCTCTATTTTTTGGCCATTTCTAGAATTACAAGACCATATGTTAAAAAAAAAAAAAAATAAAAAAAAAATAAAGGTGCTGAGACATTTTAGATATTTAGACATTTTAGGTTAGCACTGGGGATGCCTGCCCCACCTTTCTGCTTGTGTTTGGGTCACAGAAGTGGATGTGAACCAGTTCCTCAGGCACGGCAGTTCACAGCCCAGCGTGGTAATGTCAACCAAAGTGGATGTTGGCTAAGGCACCCGACCATGAATTACAGCAGCCAGACGCGGGCCCGGTCTTGCTGACTGTGAGAAATCTGAGGGGAGAAGAAATTCCTACACCTGTTATCTTCTTCTTTATAGATTATGAGGGTTTCTCATCTTTTCCCACTAGGATTTTTTGCTGATGGGCACCATCATTCTTAAACCCATAACAAAGCAGGAACTGTGTTTTGTTTAGGATTCTCACTGTAGCATATGTCATATTAACACAGAGTTTTGTTGACTGGGGTTAAGCAGAACAGGGCAAATGAGGGGGAAAGAACTACAGGAAGAAAGAGTGATTCTTTAAATATGCAAGGAAAAAATTCATGCTGAAGTCACAGGTTTTAAAACCATACTTGAGCCACAGGGAAGCACAACACACCCACAGCAGGACAGAGGACTATAAGAAGAGCTGTGCAGAGTGATTGGAAATAAGGCTAATTAGAAGACTGGGTACTATTCTACCTCTGAGCTATACACTGGAAAAATCATCTGGTCCTCCAGTTCTGTAGTCATCAACGCTGTTAGCAAAACTTTTAGAGTACTTGAATATGAGTCCCAAGCTAAAATGCCAAATTAAGTGAATTTTAACCCCGTAACAGCTTACCAAAACCATCTTGCGTGGGTCTTAAAAAGAAACCACATAGTGAACATTTTGCTTGGTATCTCAGCATGAGACACAGCATGCTGTGTCTCATTTATGAGCCAAGCAAAACCACATTCCCCTACTTTTCAAGTATCTTAAAAACTTTATTGCCCATTAAATATTTGTTTACTCAGCCTGTAGTTGAAACCACAGCACTGTAAACATTGCTAACCAATGCTATTTGAGGTTTTGACTAAAACCTCACTTAGATGTGAGATCTGTTGGACTTTCTCAGGGAATCAGCCACAAATCTGAGCACAAAAACAAGCCCAGGTATGAGAGAATGTAAGTCCAGGGTCCTACCCAGGTGTGCTCCTGGCTCAACTTTTCCTTGGCAAATCCCAAACCTGAGAATCAATGTGTTGGAGCCATCATTGCTAAAGAAAGGGTGCAAGAAGAAAGAGTCACAGTTTTTTTAAAGTTTAAAAATAGACAAAGTCTTCTATTTAGAGTGCCCTGGAATCAATGGGATCAGAAAGTCAAGGGGTTTTTGTCATCAGAATTGTGTTTTTTGGTTTTGGTTTTTTTTTTTGAGATACAAATGGACAGAACAATTAAATTAATTTAGAAATTATCTACTAAATAAAGGTAAAAGTTAATATGGTAAAGCAGCATTATGCTTTAAATACCTTTTTAGAGATTTGGTCTTAGCCTAACATGGAACTTTCTGTAGTTGACATCAGAGGATAAACCAACATATGTTCCTACTACAGCCACATAAAAACTTTGTTGAAGAGAAATGCATGCATGTTCATGATTTTTACCTGAAAATAGGAGTATATGCCACTCTGTCTATGTTTATAAGGAAAGATATTAGTATATTTTCATCAGAGGCATTATTATATGGTCATTGCAAAATACTCAGTGTTGCTAAAAGTCTGTTTTTTCCTGCTGGTAAAGCACTTATTTTATTAAAAATCCTGCAAAATATAGAAGGAAAGGGATATTTATTAGTCTGAATTAATGTAGCTAATACATTAATTTCAATAAAAAGTCAGAGTATGGAACAAATGTTACTCTTTTAATAAGTAAATATTGAAAGCAAGATGAAAATAAAGTGCCCTCACCTTGAATTTCTTTTTGAGTGGACAAGTTAGCCTGACCTTTTCAACACCTCATAAAATATGAGAGAACTACAAATCACAGGTATTTTCCTAATGATTTGTCCACTACTCAGATGGTTACTTCTTAGTGGTATCAACCACATCAATTCAGTAAATCTAAATATTTAAGTGAGGAGTGTGACCAAAGCAAGTTCAACAGTCCAGCTGTGCAGATACATGTTGATTTTATTTAAGAACTACTGAGAGCAGACATTTCACACTCACAGCAATGTGTTGAGTCTATTTTATTAGTGGAATGAGCAATTATTTTTTTTTAATCAGAAGCAATTGTAACTACACCGGGTAAAATAAGTATTTTATTTTTGAGAGTTTTCAAAACAACATGTGTAGTTCCCATGTGTATTTGCAGAACTTAATGACATATGTACCACATTAAGCATGAGGGTACAATCTGCATTTGAATTTTTCTAAATTATAGTCACAAATTCATCCACTTGGGATATTACATTAGTATAAGCAAGAGAAGACTGCAGCTAACAATCTTTAAAGTGGCAAAAAAATAACCAATTAATTAATTATTATTATTGTTGTTCTTATTTCACATGCAAGAGAGACAGAGAAATTCAGGGATTTTCCCAAAATAGCAGGAAGAGCTGGAAGTGCATCAGGAATTAAAATGGAGGACAAAATGGTTATCATTGTGTTCATACTTCTTGTAGACTGTCCAATAAAGACCATTTGCAGCTATATCAGATACATAAGACAATATGGCTCTTTCTGCTATTTAATATAACTTTTATTTAAAAGATGGTATTATGTTTAAAAAACTCCAAAACTATAAATGTTGCAAATGAGCGACTTATTTTATTTTACAGCCTTTGACAGTTGTGCCTGCTAAATAGGTCAGGTAAAGATTCTGCTCTGTCAGCACAGTGATTGTTGTACATATTGTTCTGATGCTATCAAGACAGAATGTGTCATTGAGTCTCATCTTTTACATGAAAAAAAGGAAAAAAATAACAAATCTTAAACAGATTAAGCCACACCAGAATGAACAATGAAGAAACACAATTGAATGCTGATCCTTAATATCCATTTCTACTATATAAATATATACATATATATGTATACACATGTACACATATACACACAAGTATATTTGTTGCAGTATGTATGCAAGAGTAAAGATTTTATCACCTGAAACATCAAGATACTGCATAAACTCTCTAACTTGGTTCTAGCTGTGTAAAGACAGATCAAAGATTCAGCCCAGGTGTGGCTCTGGAGTTTCATTGCTCAAGGCTAATTATTCACAAAAAGTCCCCACCCTAGAGACCTGTCAGGCCGGTTTACCTTTTGGTTGGTAGACATTTTAGAGAAGACACTACCTAAGCTCAGCTATTTTGTATGACACACTACAGCATCTAAAACCATTTCACAGATTTTATGGGATATTTGATGAACTGTAGATTACACGTGAATGTAATTTTGTCACCCAGAAGCAGAGAGGAGTTTCCAAGACGTTGAGCTCATGCTGAGCTCTAATTAAAATCAATTTCAGTAAATAGGCAAAAGCACATCTACACATCTACATCTCTGCAATACATGTACATCTCTACAATATTGTAGAGATGGTTCAATGTTTTAACTTCATCATGATCAAACCAACTAAAAATATTTATTTTGACCATGGCCAAAACGTGTGAAACATTATGCTACATACAATAAAATAACTCATTTAATTGTGTACCAAGTATCACCATTTTAAAAACAAATCACTTTTAGAGATGTTTTTTTAAGGATAGCCTCTACCTTTATTTACTTATGAGTCATTAACTGTGATCAAGGCTGCTCTAGTCTGAACCAAGAAAATACAAAAGGTTTATTGCAATCATCTGTCCTTGCCATAGCTACACAGAGGATTAACAAAAAAAAAAAAAAAGACATTTTTGTAGAGACAATAGGTCTGTCCTGGGCACCAAGTTGAAGCGAAACAAGTGGAGACAATCCTGTTTCTTGTTGCAGTGCTCTGTTTGATCTTTTCTCCTGGATTTCCTTTTAATTGTACAGCTGGAACATTCAGGAGCCTCACTCAATTATTTGAGCAAAAACTCTACAGAGAACATAAAATTTCTCAGTACTAGCAGCTCATTTGGTAAAATGGTTACCAATGTTTTATTTAATTTTTTTTTTTTTTTTTAATCTTTTAACAGTTGAGATTGTGAGGACACTGGTCCTGCCTACCTTTGTTTTCATTTGAAATAAGGTTTCCTTTCTCTTCTCTGCTATTTCTGGTATTTCTGTATCTGCCTTTTGGAAATGTCTTGGTACTACTGAAAAGCATCAACATCAATCACATCTAGGGTTTTCATGAAGTAGGTAAGCTAAGCAGTCAATTTGCTTAAATATTTGAATTTGGCAATAAAAGCTGAGATTAAAGCTCAGTAAAAATTCTCCTGGAAGACAATACGATTTCCAGGAACTGACTCAGGAATGAGTAACAATTTCACACAAGAGGACATCTGAAGAACATATCATCTTCTATTAATATTGTAAACATCAACAAATTAATGAAATACGTTAGTAAGGAAGGTGTCATTATGAGCTGGGATGCAGATACTTTAATAGAGGAACGATAAATACGTACGAGCGATTATGGGAGCTCTTACTGGGATCAGAAAGGTTGTGCTAATAGTGATGTGTCTGGTTCAATTTATTAACCTGTCATAAAATATTGCATCTGCTTATTAAGAGCTATCACTGCATGGAGAGACTGGGTCATGGGATGCTCTGGCATAACCACAGGCCAACCAAAGGTTGGCCTCCTCTTTTAGGTCAGTAGGCAAGTATCCTCTTTCCCTCCATAGAAGCAACATTTTAGTCAATTGACTTTATTGGGTGGTTATAACTCCCACAAATAGGTAAACAGAAACTGTTTCTGTGTTTTGTGGCTTTGCAGGATTCAGACTTTCAGGAAGATGGAATATGTGTTGAAATGTAAATGCATTTAATAATTTTGATACCAATGAAAAATATTTGTATGACTTTTTAGCAGAGTAAAAATAAAGTTGTAATAAATCAAATAAAGAATTTTCAGATAATTCTGATTCCAGGTGTGATTTTCCCCTTTGTTCAGTTTGTGCATGATCTTGGCTATTTGTATCAGATTAGAAGGCCACAAAGATACCTCTTGTTCTCTAAATCAATGAATTAATTTCTTCCTCAGTTCCAATGTATGAACTACGTAATTGGAAAAATATTGTATTACTATATTTTGGATGGCACTTTCTGTCACTTTCTGAGCAGAAGGATGTGTCTTTAAATTCTCCTTTTTTTTTTTTTTCCATTTCAACAATATGATGTAGAAGAATTTAAATGAAAATAGCTTACTCTTCCTGCCATTTTGCATATATATTTATGAGCACGTTCTCCTCACTGTGTTACATCTGGGCTTTTGGCAAGGGTACAGTTTTCTTGAAGTCCTACAGAAAAGAGCACGTTCTTCATGATGTCATCAGAACAACTTCTGTAAGTGAGATCAGGTTGGAAGAGGAAGTAGAAGTTATGTGGGATCTCAGGAAAGGGTGCGTGAGACTGTCTTGATCCATTAGACCAGGGGTTCATCCTAACAAATATGGCCTTGGCATGGATGGAGAAATAATGTTATTTGAAATAAATAGACATTTTAAATACTTAAAATGTCAATTGTGAGATAATTTCTATTTTGGGTCTTGTTTGTTATATGAGACTTGAAAATGCTTAAGACAGTTTTAATCAGAGCAATCATAAGATGTCCTAGCTTTCATGGAGGCTGTTAATATGGATTAATCCTCAATGGCTAAAGGCAATAGCTTGTGCAGAAAGCTTATAGATGGTAGCCTGAAATTTGATCTATTAGATATTCTGTATCTGTTATTAGTACTTTTCTGTTCAGTAAAATGATGCCATGGAAAAATAGTGTATAAGAGTAGTTTCTATCACTTGGTGTCATGCCATTAATGAAGCCTCTTCTGCTACTAACAGCAAAATGCTGTTGTAATTTTTAGCAAATGCTATGTAAGGAAATTAAGTTACCTGACCTTGGACTCAAATGTATGTGGACTATCATAGCCTGCATGCCCAGTAACTCCACTCAGACGGGTGGAGATTAAGCACTAAATAAGTAGTTTTTATAATAGCTTATACTTTATTTACTGTAAATAGCTCTAAATAAGCAGTATATAAAACTGCATAACAAGATGGAACAATTTGCTAATAGTGTTGTCCACAACACGTGCCACTTCCTCTGGAAAAAAAGGGAAAGGAGGGTGAGGAAGAGGGAACAGAGAGCTCCTTCAGAGACACCATGCCTCCTGAGGGTATCCAAAGGTGAGCTAGAGCTCACTGGACATGTCTGGCTCACAGATCTGACCTGAAATGTTTGTCATGCTAGTATGGAAATAGGAGAAAGGAGTTGATGTTGTGCATGAACCTGTGACCATGTTCATATGTGCATATGTGGAATTGGAAAAAGGAAACTGGAATGTGAGGAATTTTGTAAACTGTTACTAGAGATTTCTAGTTTTCTTTTGAAGTTGTGTATTTTGGAGGGGAAAGGAGGGAGCAGAAGTATTACAAAAAGAGAAACTATGTTATATGAATAGGTAGTCAGTGTTTTCAGGAATTTGCAATTATTTAAGAAGTTAAAGGTGCTAAATAAGAACAAGAACTTTAATTTTTTCAGCTTCTGCCCATGACACACCTTATTTTAACTGATTATTATACAAATCATGAACTACGAAGATAATTGCTTCCCAGGCCAAATGACAAAGGAATTCTTATTTCCAGTATATGCCCTGTTGAATGCCGAAGGCATTGTACATGCTAAGGCTAATGCTTTGCTGTATAATAGACACCTACTGATTAGTAGTTCTCAAGCTTAATTTGGTTATGGTATGATAAATTAGGGAGTGTCTTTCTAAGCAAAACTGACATACTGCTTTTCTTCCACTGGAGCTAAGATAAATCTGTGATTCCAATAATGCATCTCCAGAAAAGTTAATTAGATTAAATTTAAAGCATCTTATACATTTCATGTATTTGACTATTAAAAAACCCCCAAAATTATGCCATTCTTCTCACATTTGAGTGTTGTGCTTGTCTAATTATTTTCCAAAGTTACATTAGGCAATATGAGTACCAGGCTCATATCTTTGTCTTTGTCTATATCTCTGTACAGGTGAAATGTCTGTGTTTTTTCTTCTACTAATGTTGTTCAGAAGAAGCCAAAGACTGCTTATACTGATTTGGATTTTGCATTGGATACTCACATTTCTCCATTTTAAAGGCTAATAGAGGGAGCAAACTAAATGCATTTACCAGGAGGAGGTTTCTGAGAAGACTGATGTTGGAGGAGAAAAACGTGATCATATTGATGGTGTGTCACTGGTAACTGAGAACTTAGTGAGAGATCCTAATGTCTCCTGCTGGAATGAGTGTGTGCCCTGTGTTTTTGAGAAAGTTTTTAACTGAGAGAGAGGGAAGTGCTTTTGTATCCCTTTGACCTTAGTGACGGCCCAGCAATCAGCTAAGACAGCAAAGCACATGTGGCAGAGTGTCATTTGGTCTGGATAAGTGGCCCTTTCTCATGCCTGATAAAGATTGATGAGGTTCTGAACCCTTGCCAAAAATATGCCAGAGTGATTCAAATCAAGCTTGTCTTTGAAAAGATGACCTATACATCTTGAAAGCCATTGAGGCTGAGGCTGTGAGAATGAGCAAGGATTTGGGGACTGGGTCAAGCTTAATCTGGTGGGTTTGGGCAGTTCCATACCTGTACATCTGCAGCAGGCTGATGTGTCTGTGCTAAGCAGGTGACCACAGTAAAGCCCTGAGGTCTGCTCAGAGGAGTTGATGCTGAGGGGCCAAGTGTAGCCCCTATGACCATGCACAGCAATTTGGTATAAAGTGGTTTAAGATTAGTGGTTTTCCACCTGTTTACCTGCCCTAAATAGGCTCTGAATATATTTGCTAAGGCATACAGATAAGGAGTCAAATTGCTAGCAAAAATGTGCAAAATTCATGCCAGACCAAATATATGAAACATTCAAAAAATATTTGTTCAGGCAAATAAGGGGCTTTGCAGGCAGGAGGAGGGAGAAACTTTACATCATCCTCTGTGATGTTTGCACAGTGCTGTTGACGTGGGAGTGGTTAGCAAAGATCAAAGGTCACATTTCAACAGAGGAAAAGGATAATGCATTCACACTAATTCACATAATTATTCTCAATTAGCTAGAAGATAAACATAACTGTCGCTTATATATTTTATGGATTCTGTTTTTATATTTGTAGGTCACACAGTGTTCCAATATGGCCTCACCCTTGGCTTCAGGCCCTTCAGGGGTGTTCCTGCTCTATTGTGGGCTCTGTCCATGGCCACATTCTTTGAGGTGCACAGCCACTGGTGCTACAAGGTGCACATGCTGCAGCATGGATCCTCCACAGCCACAGATGCTTCTCCTGCATGGACTTATCCTTGGGCCACAACCTTTCACAGGTACACCTGCTGTGATGCAGACATAACCATGGATGCAGTGCCTCATCCACAGGGATGCTCACCTCAACTCAAGTTCACACTGGAGTTCCAGCCTGTCCAGGAGAGCAGCACAGAACAAGCAGTGATGCCCTGGCCACCTGCTAGCCCAGGCCCATCACCACTGCTGTTACCAAAATGTTCCCAGGCACAGCACTATAGCAAGGGGTGAAAGCAAATTTGATCACTAATGAACATTGGACTCTAACACACAGCTGGGCAAGCAAGGCCCATGGCAAGCACAGGAGCGTGACAATTAATAGCTAAGGAGCAATAAAATAAGAAATAAAACTGATCTAGTGCATTTGAATGTCTGAGCATTCCTTCTTGTCCCATCTTTCTAACAAAAAATCTGCACAGTTTTTTTCCAAAAGACTAAAATCCTGCTTCTCAGCATTTTTATTATTACATGGTGATAAACCCCTAATCTGTCAACAGAAATAATTACTGATACTATTTGTTTAAAGTATTCTGTACCTAGATTATAATAAGATAATGAATCATTCCTGATAGAATTCAATACAGCTTTGTACTGGAATGTTCCACAAAGTGTTTAGCACAAGGCCATTGTATTTTCAAAAATTATAAAACCCAACATACTTAGGAACAAATCTATATGATGCTATACAGTGGTTGATATTTGTGTTCAAAGGCACATAATAACATCATGAAGAAACACAAGGTAAGTTTTTGAAAGAACATAACTGCTTTCCAGCTGATTAGTCTGAATGCAGCATACCACCAATGTCATTAACAGTGCTATCTCATTAATACACCAGGGATTTCTGCTCTGTTACGCAGTACAGACTCCCCTGTAATGTCATGCATCTTACATTTTTAGGTGCTTTTTAAATATTTTCTGGTTGTACATAAAGTTTTGTTCATCTGCAGATTTCCACTGAATAATTGTAAAACATGAATACTTTATAAAGCATCTGGAATTTGTGCAGAATATATTGGTTAATTCTAATTCTAATTCTAATTGGTGTTTCTTAATCTAAGGAACATTTCTTGCCAACATCATGCTTAAGCACTGGGATCATGGACCCAGAGGATTAATATTTTGTACCACCTCCTTCCTCCTTCTTTGAGGGATAGGCTGGTAGGTGAAATAAATAAATGTAAAACAAATTCCCTGTTATTGTTCATGGCTCGAGTGTGGATAGGCTCAGCCTGCTATCTCATGACTTGAGGGGGAACTCTGGATGCCAGACTTTTCTTTCCTGTTTGGCTCCCCAGCTAGAGGTGGCTCCAAGGCTCAGCAAGGACTCAAGCTCTGGGAGGCAGTTTTCCTAGGCTTTCCATAACTGTGGCAAACCCACATTTGTTTGACCACACATGAGAGCAGTGAAGGATCAGGGTGCTTTCACTTGCTGCTGACTGCGGTGGCTTCCTTCAAACTGTCTTACCTCATCATCAGACAAAGCAAGACCCAGTGTGCAACTGTGCTGAAGGGGGAGGCTGCCCCAGAAGAAATTATTTTGTTATTTTTTCCTTAAGCAGAGCTAAAGCAGCTGCCACAACAACACCACTTTGCTGTAAGGCTTTTGGTGGAGCAACTTTAACAATGAAACTACATTAAAACTAGAAAAGGGACATCCTGAGGCAGCAAACCCAAGAAGAGGGGTAGTGTTTCCTGAAGAAGCATCACTGCCCATAAGGGATGGAGAAGTAAGCTGCAAAAGGGATGCTGACTATAAAACCATAGCACTATATCCAATACTTTTCTCAGTAACCCAGCTCATGTGCCAGCTCTCTGAAAAACTCTGCAGTGGCTTGTCCATGTGACACTCAAAGAAAATAAGATATAATGATTACGTTCAATATAAAGCACATACAAATAATTTGGATTGCATTAATCTTGATACAATATTTAAATAGAAATAAATCAACCAAAGGTCAAAGGCTGTATCAGGACCCACCTGATCCTAATCTTTTCCTGGGCCTTTTCAACACATCACATCCTTGGACTAGTCGCTTCATCACTCCATACATTCATTTTCCTCCCTGCAGAATGGACTGTAGACACTTCTGCCCTGTGAGATGTTTCAGGGAAGCTTCAGGAGAAGGATGCTGTTTATGAACAAGCAGCCACAAACCAGTAAGTAACCTCATATAGAGTTTAATGGCCACCCATCAATCAGTATCACAATTATCAGCATGACTGTGTGTGTGAGATCAAATAATGTCTGTCTTTAGGACTGCTTTCACTCTCCTGAGCACTGCATTAACATGGCATTTTCAACCATACTTTCTTTGTTCAAAGCAACTGCCCTCTATATTTTGTCTACTTGTTTATAAAAATGAAATGAAAAACCAATGTGATCTACTGATGATTCATTTGAGGTTCAGGTCCATACAAGTGAGAAAACATCAGTATTTCTTCATGTTCATTGCTACCAGAGCCTCTGCCTCTTTTTCCAACAAAACCTGCTGTGTTATGCATGGATCTCACTGTGCCTGCACATGGCTTTGTTTGTTTATACTGTTCTATGCCTGTCTGCCCCTCCTGTGTATACATTTATTATATAAATAACTTTAAGTTAGTGACTTTCCTGTGAACTACCCATGAGATTTAACAACAAGCTGCTCAGTTTCAAGCATAACACACTGATATTAGACACAATGACAAAACTCTCCCCAAACAAGAAAACACAAACATACAGCAAATGCTTGACCTTGATGTGCGGAAAACTTTGTGTGTTCCCATGGTCCTCCTGATACTCCAATGGCAGTGGTGGTGCAAGCCACTCCCTGTGATCACCCAAGTTGAACAAAGTTCAGAGCAAGGGATGTGGCACTGGTCTTCGTGTGTCCCTATAAAAAACATGAGGAAACTCAAATAAGTCATGGAAAGAACAGAAATAACAAGGTCACCCCATAAGGATTTGTGATGTTGACCATGAAAAAGCATTGACTCTTTGGAGTGTTCATGTCCACTCTTAACAGGAGCTAGAAAATGCTTCAAAGCCTTGTAAGAGATAGAGTGGCTGGCAAAAGTTGGCGAATTTGCTGTGTTACACAACTGTGAAGAGACTGTGAAACAGCAGATGGGAAAAGACAATTCTAGACAATGTGCTGCTGCCTTATCAGCAGTTATCAGCCATAAAGACACCAGCAAAATAATAAAAAAGTATCCTCTCCCCAAAGACACAAAAGAAGTAAATATTACACCAATGAACATACAGCAGTCTTCCAAGATGACATCACATTGTAAGCAGCAAGGATGAATGGAAGAGATAAAGTGTGAAAATCAGCTATGAGGAATAAAAGTTTTCATGGTACAACTCATAGTAAAGGAATGACATTAATTTGTGTTGATCCATTTTAAGATAATATTAAGAGGCATATGGTTATCACATAAATACATTCACAGGTGTATGTGGTTTTGACTATCAAGTAGATTGGCCCAAGGGGAACTAATTGCAAATTGGACCATTATCTGCAAATCAGTGATATGTCTTTAACACATTGACCTCAACTATTCATTTTAATTTAATGTATTGTAATATTTAATTTTATGTTAATAAATTTAGTGAGTTTTCTCTTCAGTTTTTTTTTAAGTGTTGTTTTATACTATCATTGTGTAAAAGTAATTGTCATATTTTTATGTAAGAAAAAATACAAACTAATTTTCTATTAAAAATTTGTATTATGCTTATGTCTTTATATTAATATCAAGGTACTGTTTGCCTTTTCCACTTTTTAATTTTTTTTTATTGCAGTGTGAGTTTTATCTTCCTGGTTTTCCAACTTTGAAAAAATCAATAGTATTCTGGAAACCAGAACATATGTTATTTCTTAAGAGTTATATTTACTTAAGGCACAAAAAAGAGACAATTTTGTAGGACATATATTTTTACACCATATATTTAAAACACATAAAAGTTTACTTCCCTTGCATTATATGTAGAATATTCTAAACAAAAAGAATATGCAATATATTCTATATGTTAAAATGTAAGCCATTTGGGACTCAGTACAGTATCTCCATTGTGTACTCAAGTTACATGAGAAATTATAAACAAAGATTATTTCTGGCAGTGTGCTCTTTGCTTTACAAACTTGAGATTTTGGTTGCTTTCCAACTTACCTCCCTCTAGACCTCTTTCTGTGAAGGACAATTTTATTCAATGCTAGACTGGTAATATTCAAAAGCCCTTTCATCTCAATATTATGATCAGTCTTCTCTCCGTCTGGCAATGAGCTTGAAAATCACCAAAATCATTCAGCTGCTGTCTTTTGTCATCTCAGTTGTGTGCTCAGGGCAGTGTTTCTTGTCTCATATATCAATGAATATTTCTATCTGCTCCATCTTCTCTACCAAGTGATGGTGAACATTACCAGACTCTTGGCTTCCTATTACTGCTAAAGAAACTCTCAAGGAAAAACATCCTACCACACCATGAAAACTCTTTCCTGTAATAATGAGTTAGAGTTTCTTCTGCAGTTTTTCTAACCATTCTTTTAAGAAGCCTTTTGCTCATTGCTGATACCTGCCATAAATGTCACATGACCTCCTAAGTGGTTCTGAATTGCTATCTAGTATTTCTCTACTGAGAATTTTTTAAGCTTCTGATATACTGTGACAAATACATTTTGATGGATTATTTATGTCTCTGTCTTGCCCATAGGAAAGCTAGAAAAGGATCCTGGAGTTCAGGAGTTAAATCTTATTGGCTCCTGGGAAAAGGAATAGGAAAAAGAAAAAGGCAGTTGCTCTCCTTTTGATGTAACATCAGGTCAGCTGAAACAACAATATGAAATGCTCCAAACAAAAGCAAGGGTTGGTCACTTGAGGCATACCAACTGCTGGAAAATCTGATGCCCTTTCGCTGGCACCCACACAGCACAGTGATTAATTGGCAGCCTAGTGACCCAGACAGTTTCCTGTTTTGCCTAAGCCTGCAGCCATCCCCAGATCCACATTCCCAGTTTGGCAAACTAACAGGGGAGGCAGAGGTATGACAAAAGCCTGGTGGCATTACAGGCAGTCCTCACCTCAGACTCGTAGGTGCCAATGGATCTCTGCTGGTGGTAATGTTATGATGCAGGAATGCAGCTACTGCCAGTGGAGACAGCAAGTGACAGGCTTTGCTGCTTATATGCCTACAGTGTCAAGTATTTCCTACACCCTTTTCTGTAGCTTTAAGAAACTTGACAGTGTATTAAGGATGCAGTTTTATTTATCTAAAAGAATTAATGCTAAGCACACTGATTTCAGATTCAGTTGGCTGAAAATTGACCATAAAAGTAGATTAAATAGTACCAAATATCTGTAGATGCCTGAAATGGATCAATAAATAAATGATCAAGAAACAGAAAGAGGAGAGGACAGAAAATAAATTCTTGCTAAGGAATCAGGTATTTAATATAATCAGAAAAAAAGAGATTTTATTGCTATTTCTGATCAATTCCGAAGCATAGACTTGCTTTATATATCTACCTATTAAGAAAAACCTTTAGCTCCTCCCTCTCACTCTAGTAACCATCCAGTCTGAACTTAGAAGCACCAATGAATTTCACTGTTCTCTTGTATTCTGCAGAGCTCATAGCAACTCTTGCAAGAACACACCTAAAACATAGGAAATTTACCCTTTGCAGTACATTGTTTTCTTTCCCAGACATCTCCACTACTTTCCCTTCCACATCCACTTCTGTTTTTTCTGAGGAGCAAAGTTGAAGAGAGGAGAAGAGACGGTTTTCTACATAAGATAGAGACAGGGTAAGGCAGCTTATGTCTCTTGATCTGAGGGAAACCTGCCCTTCAGGACCAATTAGAAATTTCAAAGTAGACAAATCATTCCTTCTCACACCGTTCATTATGTTGTGCACTGGAGGACAGAAAGGTTAAAGAGGCATGTGTTTCCATACATCCTGTTTATGTGAATTGCTAAGGTCAGGTCTGAGTTCTCCTGAAGATATGGGGAGAGACACTGCAAGAATATTCTCTCCAAGGGAAGCTCCCTAGGGTTTAGATAATAATTTCAGAAGTCTTGTACAGTGTCTCACTTGACACATAGGCTGTAATCAGAGCAGGCTTTTCTTCTAGGGACAGGTCTACATGCCATGCAGACATGATGGAATAGAAAACAAGGGAAGGTTCAGAGATTTCAAATATACTACAAGTCATGCTGAGCTGTGCAATATCTAGCAAAATGACAGTACGAGAACACTTCCGTGGTTGTCACTGTCTTTCCCTTTCTCTTCTGCTCACCATCTTCCATGAGGCACAACATACTAATTTGAATAGCAGAAGGAGCATTGCTGTGCTATTACTTTCTTTTCCCCAGATTGCTTAGCTGCATCAAAGTTTAGATTACACTCTAAGTACTCCAGCTGAAGTCTGTGTTTAGCCAGCAGTTTGCAAAGCAGCTGCAACAGCACAAGAGCCCTGACAGCCACAGGCTGCTGGAAATCTCTTTGTACAAATAAATGATTGTGTATAGGTCAATATTTTTAAAGTGTTCAGTCTACAGTATTTCAAATCTGAACAATACATGAGATGAAAAGTTGTTTGCATACCCACCATTATTGGTGAGGTTTGAGGAACATTAGGCTGGGTATGGAAAGGCGACTTAGTAGCACAAGGTCTCTGAGAAACCCTGAGTCAACTCAGTGGGTTCCTACTTCAGGTCTCTTATAGAGATTCCTTGGTACACAAAACACAGATTTGAAGGATGAGTGGGTAGTCTCCATTTGCAAGTAAACATTAAATATGTTATATTGTGTTCTTTGGAATGGGATTCAAGGCTGAGCCTCCCAATTCCCAGCCTGATGGAAAAAACATCAGGCACCTGAAACTTTCTCACCACAGACAGTTAATATCTAATAACTTTGGGCATTCCCATGAGTAGTACAGAAGAGAGGCACAAAATGAATTAAAATACTAGAGTAATGCCTCATAGAGTAAGTGCTATAGCCTGCGTAGTACAGATGGCTGATTATACCCTGCCTTCCCACATTTTATGAGAAAGAATTGGCTGAAGTACCCAACCTAAAGAGGAAATTCAAACAGCAAATAGATGGCTTCTTAATCCTCTTTACAGCCATGGATTAACCGCTAAGTTTTCTTCCTGAATACTTCTGAGGAGTTGTCAGTTTGGGCTGCTCCTGTTCCCTTAGGATCCTCACACACGATCTTAAGCTTTGCCTATAAATTCTACAGGAAGACTCGGCATTGAATTCAAGGACTGTGTGTACTATTGCTGGTGAAATGGCATGAAAGGAACACTACTTTTACACAACTCACATGCTACATGAACATACTTCTGGTGGTTAGGAGCCATCCCTAGCTCTGGTGAAGTCAGCAGCTGAACCCATACTAATGGCAGCACTGCAGAGTCAATCTCAGCATGGTGCTAGCCAGGGATGTCCAGAGATGTGAGGTATTTTCATGGAGTATATGACTAGAAGAGTGAAACAAAAGGCTCAGGGACCATGCAGTCTTGAGGGTTTAGCCGAAAGAGATCACAAGTAAAGAAAGAGCAAATGAACTTCACTCATCAAGTGCTCCTTTCTAATGAGAAGGCTAGTTAAGCCTCATTTGACTAAAAGCTTTATTACAGATTGTGCACATATCAGCCACAAGTCAGTCATATAAATTGCTGTGATTGCTGACTACAGAAATCTTTGGTGCTACCTAAAATGATCCTTTCTTGAGGAAGTAATAGGTTAAGACAGGTGCTCATCCATCACTGCAGTGTAATAAGAAGAGGAAAACAATAAAGGTAAATATTTTATCAAGCAGCATTTTAATTTATAATACAATACTATATTATTTATAATTAAATAAAATATAATTAAAAAGCATAATTAGCTCTTGATAAAAAAGGCCAGTTTCTCACACATTGGCTTCATGGGGTAAAACAGTTCAAAGGCCTCATCAGCTCTGGTTTTCTTTCAGGAGACACCAGGGTGTATTCATCTCAGCCATGATGCAGAACAGGGATTTGTAATTTTGGGGGCTACACTTTAGGCTACATACCTTTGAGGCTTTCTTACTGCCTCACTTCAGCTCATCTTTAATATTTTTCTCTCATGGTGCTGGCACCACTCATATTCCTGCTATTGTGTGACAGCTGGGCTGCATGAAACATGACTTTGGCATTGTGTCCTGTGTGCAATATAATGTTACTATTGCTGCGTTACCATGCTACAGATTTAATTGTAACTGACCACATGGCCCTCACCCTATACACAGCCAGCTGACTTCAAGAGGTGGTGTCTTGTCATTCACTAGATAAAACTGGACCGTGGATAGCCCTTTCCTGGGGCAAATTGCAGCTAATTGATTGCAAGGAAAAGATGCACGATTCCAACGCGGCACCTCCCTTACATTCATTGTCACTTGTTCATTCCTTGACAAGGAAGTTACAGTTTCGAAGGACTCATCTACAGCCTGTTCTGACCTGTCAAGTCACACGTGCTGAGTAAAGGCTTTCTCACCCCTTTGCCTGTCCCCTCCCAGTGACACCCCAGGTTTTGTAGCACGTAGGTTTCTCCCTTTGTTGACCCCCTGTGCCGCATGCAGCTGGCCACTGCTATCAGCTCTTTCCTAGGAACAACGCTCTGCATAGGCCCTGTCTTATCACAGGCTTTTCCAACACGATTCCCATGTCTTGCAAAATCTGATTGCAACATGTCTGACAGCTCCTCTTACTGCGGTGTTGCTGATGTTCCTCTAAACAGATACAACTTGTACGTCAGCTGGGAGGTAAACATAGCCCTGACTCCATTTACACAAATTCTATCTTTGAATGGAAAAGACAGACAAGCCTGAGAGGAGTGTAACATTAGTCAGTGTGTGTACTGAGCTCAGTAAGAGGCTATATTCCCGTTCTCAAAGATCATGGGAAAAGTTTGGTACTTTTTTGCTGATTCAGTGCAGAGCATTTTCAATTGTTTCCTCTTAAAGCAATGTCATTCTCAGTGCATTCCCATCCCTTACTAATGCAGTCCTAGATTATATTTTTCATCAATTCTTTTCCTTGCTAATCTGTCATATATGCATGGGTGGAGTACTCATGGTAACTCAAACCTGTCCAGCAAGAAAGAAACCAGAAAGATGTATCAATCTCCATTACACATTTAAAATTGTAACTGACAATGTATTCTGGAGTTTCAGAGTGATTCCAAGAGTTTTTCAATAACATCTTATTAAACTTTTATTTAGAAAAACTTGTTGGATGATGTTGCATTTTTTTTTTTTTTAAGAAATGTGCTAATTTGGTAAATTTTATTAGGCACAGGATATGGTCTTTTATTCTGAGATTGTTGTGTCTGGGTAGTTCACAGTTCCAAATTAAAAAACCTCAAGCTCTTGTTATATTGTTTAATTTATTTATTTCTTGTTGAATTGAAAGGTTATGAGAAATATTTTTCTTGTTATAGCAATGTGATAAGCACCAAATACTCCAAATTATTCACATATTGGGAAATGCCAACCTCAAGCATCTTTACATATTTTTATTCAAATTTTCAATGGTAATGTTGAACTGACATTTTTTCTCATTGCTTTCATTTTTCAAGTTATGCATAGAAATAAATGAATGTTCATTAAAATACATACCCACTTTGGACTCCCTGCATAATTTTTTAAGCTTGTTATGGAAATAAAAGCTATGCATAATTAAGAGCAGATAGTAAAAAAAAAATGAAACATTTCCAGAGCTTTAAATTTGCAAAATGGTCCAGTGAGAAAGCCAAAAAAACAAGAATGCCTAAAGTAAAAAACATTCTCATAAAATAAAAGCAGCAACTGATTTTCTTCAAGAAAAACATGTCTATTTGTTCAAACTTCTTTGTGTTGACAAGTTATGAAATATTATGATCAGAAGTTAATTGACTAAATTGATATATGTACCATATTAAGAATAATCTGATAAAATACTTATTTTCAAAAGAACAGTATAACTTATAGGATAAACGTTTGTTTCTTAAATATTTTTTAAAAAACAGTGAAAGATAATTATACTTCTAGCACAGAAAAGGGTAATATATATTCCATTAAGTTATAATTCTAATGGAACTATACCAGTTCAATAAAAATGGAGTGCAATTTTTCCATCACTTACAGAAAGAGCTGATTCTGTCTACATTCATGAATGGACTGTTAGATGTCTGGGATGAAATTACACTAAATATTTTTTGAGTAATTGCACCAGAATATGGGAAAGGGACAGGTCTGGTAATCTTTTTCAGGGTGTGCTGTTTTGCCTTGCTGTTTTATAGCACAGCTATAAAAGTTGTGCTATTGCCTGTGCTGTAGCCCAGAGGGGCTATCAACAGAGCTTGGACCCCTTTGAGGGGACATGTCTCACGTTGCTCCTTAGTACATTGGACTGCCCTGGTCTATTAACATCTGTGACTCACTTGTGTCTATGACCCTGTTTAACATATTTTATAATAAATTCTTTAGTGAGATGGAGTTGAACTGCTCTAGACAACCTCTATTAGCATGAATCATTATTATCTAAACATTCAAAGGTAGAACTGGATCTGGTGTTGTCTGGTTTCAGCATAGCCAAACCTAGCTTGCAAATATATTCTAGCCTGGAGCTTTATCACTTAAAAACAAACTTGACTTTGCTATGCCAAAAGCAGTATTCGTTAGTCAATCTTGAATTTCAAATCCTGGCTTGTAATAAGGAATCGAGAGAAATAAATACTTTTAATAAAAGTAAACACTAAAATTGTTTGAGAAATATGCTTGTAACTATGTGTTGCTTTGTCCTTGCACTGTGAATATTCCAGGCAGCCCTGATTCTCCCACCTTGAAAGAAAGGATATGGAAGAGCTGTAGTAGATAGAAGACCAATGCAGATGATTAAAGGTATGAATGACTTCCAGGGGAGAAACAATTATACAGTCTAGGAAGCTTTAGCCTGGAAAACAGACCATTGAGGGGATATATGATAAATTCATAAAAAATTGGGAGTGGTATGGTGAGGGTGAATAGGCATCACTTGCTCATTGTGTCTCTCCATGGCAGAAGTAGAGACATCAAATTAATCCATAGATGGTTGGTTCAAAATAAACAAAATGAGGTAATGTTAAGCACTACCTGTGAAAGGGTTTTTTGAAAGTTAAAGCTTGCAGAGGTGGAAGGCCAAACTGGAAAAGTTCATGGAACAGCTAACTATAGGGTCACAGAGTACACTGTGCCCATGAACCGCCTACATTACAAGTAATCAGTCTGCTGCAATGCTTGGGAGAAGCATGACTACTCACTCACCCTGTTTTCATAATTTTTCACTTGGTATCCTATCCTACAGATGATGGATATGTGTTCTATCCAACATCTTGGTCTGGTCCAGTATAGTTATTCTTATGTTCTTTGTTTATTAATTAATCGTCTTGAATATTTACACAGAACATATGCACTTTTTTGGGTACCTACCCAGTAATTATGAGTTTGTGTCTCAAGACTACTTCCTGAAAAACATTGCAGGAAATCTGTCAGAACAGAAATAAAATATTAATGAATATAATGTGATCTGTATTTCAAAATAAAATAAAACATAAAACACTAGTCTAAAAATTTGTAGCTTAAATATGCATGTCCAGTTTTACTAAGTCTTCCATTATGGTATAAAAATTGTAAGAGATTTTAACATTGCTATGAAAATATGTTATTTTTCACCATCAATGAAATTAAGTACCTAAATACATTTTTAAAAGTACTTATATTGGAAATAGTATGTAATGAGGACTGGGAAAGAACACAATTATAGCTTGAAGAATCTGATAATACAGGTTGTATTGCTAACTGTTATTTGGGCCTCTTACATTATTTGCCTGCCTGAAAATCTAGTGAAACATACTCTGATTTTGATCAGAGTCTTAATAATGAAATGTGACAATTAAGTATGTGTTTTACTTGACAACTTCATAATAGGAAATTCAACATTTAGGTATGCCATTGAGACACCTCAGTGAGACACTCTATGGGAAGGTATTTATTTGTTTCTGGTGGATCTCCTTTATTTATCTGGCAGGTGAAATCACTCTGCAGTTGAAAGCAGAAAACTGGAGTGTAAAATTGATACTGGTTTTAAGCTCATAGTTAAGCACATCTCTCTGGTCTGATGATTTCATGTTTTGTTGGGAGATTTGGGATGGAAAAGGGGACAGACTACATGGACATTTAAGCATGCCCCACAGGACATCCTGTCTCTAAATTGGAAAGGCATGTATTTGATGTATGGACAACTCAGTGGAATTGGCTGGATGGTGGCACTGGAAGAGCTGTGGTGAACATCTCAGTGGCCAAATGGAGACCAGTGATGAATGGCATTCCTCAGGGGTCATCACTGGGACCAACACTGATCAACATCTTTGTCAGTGTCATGGACAGTGGGATTGAGGGTGGCCTGAGCAAGTTAGCTGCTGACACCAAGCTGTGTGGTGTGGTCAGAACGCTGCAGGGAAGGGATTCCATCCAGAGGGACATGGACAGGTTTGAGAGGTGGGCCCGTGCAGACCTCATGAAGTTCAGCAGGGCCAAGTGCAAGGGCCTGCACTGGTTGGGGCAATTCAGAGCACATAGCAATTGAGCAGAGAATGGATTTGGAGCAGTCTGAAAGAGAAGGTTTTGGGGATGTTGATTGACAAGAAGTTCAACATATCTCAGCAGTGTGCACTTGCAGCCCAGAAAGCCACCATATCCTGGACTACATTTGTAGTGCTGTGGCCAGCAGGTCAAGGGAAGTGGTTGTGTCCCTCTGGTGTGTTCTTGTGAGACCCTACTTGGCATATCACATCCAGCTATGAGGCCCCCATCACAGGAAGGATGGGGACATGGTGAAGCAAGCCCAGAGAAAGCCACAAAGATGATCAAAGGACTAGAGCAGCTCTCCTATTAAGGAAGTGAAGAGAATTAGGATTGTTCAGCCTTGAAAAAAGAATACTAAAGGGAGTATAAAAAGGGACACCTTTTAGCAGCCTTCCTGTTACTAAAGGGGGCCTACAAAAAAAAAAAAAAATGGAGAAGGATTTTTTGAAAGGGCATAGGACAAGAGGGAATGGCTTTAAACTGAAAGAGAGTGGGGTTAGATATAAGGAAGTAATTCTTTACTGTGAGGAGACACTGAAACAGATTGCCCAGAGAAGTTGTAAATGCCTTATCCCTGGAAGTGGCTGACCAGGTTGGATGGGGCTTAGATCTCATCTAATACCTTAAAGATCATCTAGTTCCTGTCCCCCTGCCACTGGTATGGTGGACAGTGTCTCTGCCAGTGGCAGGGGGACTGGAACTAGATGATCTTTAAGGTATTTTCCAACCCCAGCTATTCCATGACTGGATGATAATTCCAAAGGGTCAGTGGTGTGTTTGCAAAGGAAATTTGAGTCCAACCAGCAAAACACATTAATGTCATTGAGAAAGTTTACACTTTTGCAGAAGTGAAAGCTAAGAACTTATACACCCTTTGCTTCTTACTTTCTTTGAGGAAGAGGGAAGTATTTGCTTTGGTAATGGACTAAAAACCAGCAGTAGCAAAATACATCAATTCAATTGTAATATAATATATGAAACGAGATGTCAGCTGGTATTTCTAGTACTGCTACACAACCAACAGCAGTTTCTTTCCTAGCTCTTTTCCTGTCATTTAGCTCCATAGCATGTATCCCCAAATGACACATAGGAAGTTTCAAAAAAATCTGTTTAGGCTAATCAAAGACTTCTGACTGCTCCAGAGGGCAGTACATGGGACAAGATGGATTATTAACCTCTTGGGGAGATGCTGGAGGGGAAGGATTCTTCACTCCCCAAAGACACAACACTTTGAACAGTCATGTCTCTAATGTGCCTTTTCTCATATTTTGCTCGTATTATCCAACTATTAAGAAAGCATAAGTTAAGACCCATTCTGTTTACAATAGAATAGCATAAATTAACAAGAAACAGACTCGAAAAGTAACAGAATCAAAAAGTAACAGAAAATGTCTGAGTTGCCTTTTTTTTTGAAGGTTTTAATGTACCCCAGCTTGCATGCAGACTTGCACACCAACAATTCCCATTACTGCATAAAACATAAAAATTCATAATTTTTTTTTTGACATACAGGTTTGTTTTTCTAGTAATGTTTGTATTCAATAATAGTTTTACTTTCTGAATTTAGTCTTAAACTGACCTTTGCAGCTCAGAAAATGACCTTTGTTTTAGCCTCACCAATAATATAACTGACACTGAGTGACAGATTAAAGCACAGTTCTACTCAATGGGAATATTCCACTTTGCACAGAAATAATGTGTAAACATAAACCCCCTAATTGACAACATATCCTAATAAAATTATTTGTTCTATATTATCTCATTTTCTGTGTTCTTTCATCATATCAAAATTGGAGGAAATGAAACAGTGGACAAGCTATAATACAGCACAGTGCCTCAAACTGTCAAGCAGGAAAACTGCTGTCATCAAATAAAACCCAGCAACAGTGATCTCTTATTTTGTGTTAAGTATATTGATCATCACATAAAAAAAACTCTCCTACCAAAAGTTATAAGACAAAGACTCTGTCAATCAAGAGGAGTGTTTCATTAGTCTCAAAAAAGTCACAAGGCAGTGATCTGTGAAAGCACTAGTTTATGAAAAAATAGTGACTTTTGGGAGAGGAGGAAAAGGGTAGGTAAAAGAATCATCTGAATGTGGAGTTGGGCTTTTCTCTATAAAAGGGGAAGTTTGGTGGAAAAGATTAAGAGGTTGTTTCAGTAAAAGGAGGCATAAAGAGCTCAAGTAATCATTTAGAAGACAGGTGATTAAGTGAAACACAGCAAGTTGAAGGCAGAGGGGCATTAAAGAGAAACTTTGATAAATCAGAGAGGGGGCAATCACCAAATGTATGAAGTTTACAAAGGGTAAAAAGGGCTAGATTTTTCACCTGGGATGTACAGACAGGCTGGGGAATGAGATGCTGGAAAGAAGTATTGTGGAAAGGCACCTGGGGGTCACTGGCAACTTGAACATGAGTCAGCAGTGCCCTGGCAGCCAGGAGGGCCAAGCGTGTCCTGGGGGGCATCAGGCACAGCATGGCCAGCTGGGCAAAGGAGGGGATTGTCCTGCTCTGCTCTGCACTGGGGCAACCTCACCTTGAGTCCTGTGTCCATCTTTGGATGCCACAATATAAAAAAGACGTGAAGCTATTAGAGAGTGTTCAAAGGAGGGCACCGAAAATGGTGAAGGGTCTTGAGGGGAAGCCATTTGAGGAGCAGTTGATGTCACTTTGGCATTTGCTCCTGGGGAAGAGGAGACTGAGGTGAGACCTCATTGCAGTCTACAACTTCCTTGTGAGGGGAAGAAGAGGGGCAGTGACCCTTGAATTTATTTACTTTTAAGAGTAAAAGAGTTATTATTTTCTCTTTGTGTTTCTTTTCAAAGCTGTATTGCAATGAATCAATATCTTATTACAAAAATATAGTAATTAATGGCCATACACCATTACCACAAATTATAGCAGAAATCCTATGGTCTTGTAATGCACACTTTAACTACATCTTGTTGCAGTAAGTATTAGAAGAGGTTTATTACAGTAACTGAGGGAGAGGAATCTGTGCATGTTCCACCCAAAGGTGTATTGTTTTTCTGTGAATTAAAGCAATGTAAACAAAGAAGGGATCAGTTTTCTGCAGTGCCACTGAGGTTATAATTAAAGGACAGTGAACAACACATCTAATTATTAGGAGATGGGAACTTGATAACTTTGGGGAAAGGACCTCTGATGTTTTGCTTACAACAACAAGTTGGACTCAGTGAACCTGTAAATGAATTTTATAGCCTTATATTATGAACGTCAACTCTGAGCTTATCGCCATTTAGTCAGACTGGAGAGAACAAGGACAAAGATTTGCTTGAATGTGTCAGCCTTTTGAATATCAAGTATATTCTGACTGCTTATTAATATTCTGTCACTCTTTGGCTCCTATGGAAGGAATTAAATAGTTTTACTGTGTTATTTGATCACTGAAAATATATAATTGTTATCCTGTATTACCTTAAATTCACTGCTATCTGCTTTTCATCATAGAATGGTTTGACTGGTTAGGGGTCTTATAGATTATCTAGTTCCAATCCTCAGGGCCGTGGGACTCCTGTTCATGGATTGCTCAAAGACCATCCGACCTGGCCTTGAACACTTCCAGAGATGGGGCACCCACAACTTCTCTGGGCCAGTGTTGAATTTCTCATCACCAGTACAGTCCAAATCCTTCTCTTCAGGGGTGCTCTTAACCTATTCTCTGCTCTGTCTGTATTTTTATTTGGGACTGCCCCAACCCAGCTTCAAGATCTTACTATTTGCCTTCATGAGTTTCACATGGGGTTACTCTTCAGGCCTTCTGGATGGCATCCCTTCCATCCAGCATGTCGCCTGCACCACACAATTTGATGTCAGCAATCTTGCTGAGTGTGTGCTCGATCCCTCTGCCCGTGACACCTACAAAGATGTTAAACAGCACCAGTTTCAATATCAGCCCCTGAGGAATGACACTCATCACTGGTCTCCACATCAAGTTATTGACCCCATTATGGATAATTCCCATGCCTTTTAATTCATTTTCAAAACAAAAGTTAGTAGTTAAATTTGTATGGTCTTAAATCTACATTTATTACACTTGGAAGGAGTACAACTGCCGAGCTGCACTAGTGATGAAAATGAGAAAATTTAGTGTAGGATGGTGCATTGGAGAAAATAGTGTAGGATGATTTATAAGATTAAAGTTCCTATATTAAGTGTCTTAAAATGAAAAAAAAAGATGAAGTATCAGGCAATTTAAAAATTCCTAATAATGATGAGTGTCTGAGACATCATTATGTGGTGTTGAAACCAATTAAATATTCAAGCCAGCAAAGCCCTGGATACATCACTGGATACACAAATCAAACATATGTGATTGACATTGGTCAGTCAATGTGTTTAATGGAGTGAGACTGACTTGAAAAAGATAGTATCAATGATGGAAGGAAGAAGGTGCTGCATGAAGGGGTGGTTAATGCATCCTTCTATGATTAATTTAAAAATCCTGCTGTGATGATAGAAGTAGATGGAGCATTTCTATTGAGTGATGCCCAAAGCATAACGCCACTGACTTCAGAGATGTGCAGAAAATAGATGCCAGATGAATATCTTGCATTTGATGGGGTATGTTTGCTTTCTGTAGTTTACTGGTGTACAGAATCAATGGAATAACTAGACAGAAATCAGCTCCCAGGTTTCATTGTCAACAAAGAAAAAAGCTATAGGACCTTGTTTCTGCTTTCACCATCATATGAACTTCAGAGCTGAGCAATCTGGTATGCAGAAAACCTCACTATGGAAGGTTTACTTTTTTATTTTTGTTTCTGTCATTAATCTGAATGAAATGGTACGGAATATTAGTTGTTATTATGAGCCCTCTGTATCTATCAATTACCTACATTATTTTAAAATCTTGAAAAAGGCAGGATATATATCTGCCTTTTCATATAGGATGAAAATCCTATTTAAGCAAAAGATAAAACATTTCCCCCAGAAACCAAAGAGATAATTTAAGCCTCAATGGTACAGATCTTTTCCACTGTGTGATTAAGAATATCAACTTATAATCTTTGGAGAATAATAAATAAACCTTTGAGAGTAACAAAATGACTGGTTGGGATAGCTACAAGAATATCTTGTATGCCCTTTGATTCTTGTTACCTTTATTAGTGTTTTTTTTTTTTTTATATTATAAAAACACCAATAATACAAAAAAAGTTATAACACCATAAAAAGCAAAATAACTCCACTGAAGAGCTCTGGACTATGTTGCTAAACAAAGCTAAAGTAGTGGATGGTCAGAGACAAACATGCAGAGCTTCTTCAAAGTGCTATTTTCTCAAAAAAATATGCTTATTATGTCTAACATAAAAAAGAGGGTACAAATGGCAGTGACAAGGAATGTGAGGTCTCAGAGAGTTTCTGGCTTTTACTACTAGTTGCTTTGAAAAGGGAAAATGTAAATGAATCAAGTTCCATCTTGTACAGAAGATAAGGCCCTTCAAGCAATTGCAAAGAGTAGGAGGTGTTGACGAGTGATATCTGCACGAGTGCCACTGGGAGAACTTGTATTGCTATTTGATTTGGACAGTGATAGGGGAATAAAATTTTCTTCATTATTTTTTCAGACTAATTCAAAATATTAGTACTGACTAAATGTAATTGTTGCAATTGTTTTAAATAATCAAGCTCCGTTCTCTGATTGTCCAAACATTTTTGTGTTTATTACATAAGGAAGTTAAGAAAAAAGTAACTCTGTATGTCGCAACATCTCATGTTAATGTGCAAACACACAAGCCAAATATCATACACAATATGTGCAAATGACAAACATCTAATTTGTATTGACAGTTATCACAATTATTTGCACAAATTAATCTCAAATACATACACATAATTAGTTACATTCAATAACCAATTTGTTTCTAGATTGAAGTGTGCCATTTTCCATGTCCAACACAGCATCAGAACAATTTGCTAATTTCCAGACACTTTCCTGTTTTTGATCTCAAAGATAAGCATTTTCCTTCCCCAAATAATACCCAGAGGTGCATTTTTAAAGACAAACAGCTGTTGTTTTGTCCCATCTGTATGTCACCTAGAGGAAAGTCACCATTGTGGTATCTTCTATCTTGTCTCTTTGTATAAAATATATATAAATAATATACTTAAAATACTGTAAATCTTCTTTCTTGCACTCTACAGTCACCAAATCCCAGACACATACAGTTTTCTTCTTACAGTGGAAACAATAGGCAATTAGGCTATGCCCAGAGTAATTTTTAAGAATAATTCAAACTGACGATGGGAATATTTTTTATTTTTTTTTCCCTGAAACCATCATAGGCAGTATGGCAGCAACACTGAGGATGTGAAAAGAAACCACAGTAAACAAAGAAGCAGCACTGGGAGGAGTTGCAGCCACTTGCTGGATCAAAGTCACGCTTCAGTCTCACAGCGGTGCTTCTGCCTCTGGCCGAGGTCCAGGAGAAAGGCCCAAGGGAGCGAGCTCCCTGGCGAGTCACGGCGTCTCTCCAAGCAGGCGTGACATCTCCTACAAAATCAGACTTGGCCTCACCCTGCCTGAAAGCAACTCTCTGCCCAAGCTAGGAGTATCTGAGTTAACTTCTAAACTCAGTACCAAGCCCATTTTTAATTGGCAAGGTAATCGTGTGAAAATGCTGACTGAACGTCACT
This sequence comes from Cyanistes caeruleus, assembly GCF_971803275.1. NCBI lineage: Eukaryota > Metazoa > Chordata > Aves > Passeriformes > Paridae > Cyanistes > Cyanistes caeruleus. Next base: position 44,180,007 of record NC_141701.1, read on the forward strand.
TGTAAGTACCAGCCTTTTAGTTAAGCACATTTGTAGGTGGGGCATTCATAAGCATGAAAAGGCCTGAGGACAAGCTGGAAATTGAGCTCTGGCAGCCACATTGTCCCCAGATTACAGTTTATACATGATGTTCGCTAAAGCTACATAAACTTCGCAAACTTTACCACTTTGGTAAATCTCATGAAATCCAGTGTTTGAGAGACTTGGCTTTCCCTTGGTATTTACATGGTGAATCCACATTTGTGCCTTTTCATTGTATTTTGCACACCTTTATAGGACTGTAATTAGGCTGGATTAAAATCTGAACTAGAAATAGAATAAAATTCTAAATTCTGTGTAATTTAAAGCTAAAATCTCAAATTTTGTCAATAAAGCAAGTTCCCCACATCTTCACATTTGAGTCATAGAGAGGTCTTTGAAGTCAGTTGTGTTACAATCCTCTAAAACAGTGTTAATGGCCCAATTCTTATTTTAAAATCCAGTTTTATGGCATTCCATTCATTTCCATAATGTTTGTTTCTCATTTGCAAAGTCAGATTAGAATCATTCCAATGAGGTTTGCTGCAGAAGGTCAGATAACAGTGAAAAAGTATCTCCAGGCTTTTTTTCCTATGGAAACAGGTCTTCTAAATCATGTTGATCCTGGCAAAAATTATCAGGAATGATTATTAAACAGCAGTTGTATTGTCTTAATGATACTTGTTTGGTCTGCATCTTATAGGATGAGTTTAAGTCCTCCAGAGACATCTAAGGTTGTAAAAGCCGCAGTACCAAATTAAACCACAGCTGGCCCAGTTCCCTCCCTGAGAATGGCCAATAATCGATCCAGGGGAGAGTATATGAACAAAGTAGGTATAAAGTGGCACGTTCCTAATGAGCTTGTACGGCCTACAGCAATCTTTGGCACAGTGACTTCCCAAGGGAAAACGTGACATGCTTGTTTCTTACAGCAGCGTACAAATCAAGAGTAATTGCATTGAAATTTTGTGGAGTTGTAAAAGGGTATGCAGCCAACAATAGGTGCATCTTTTTTCCTGCAGACTCAGGCAAAACATTCGATTTTAATATCGTCCTGTCATTGTGAATTTCAAATGATGTTTAAAAGTATGACATTTTTAGGAAAAATACCTCCTTACCTTATGGTAGTATTGATACAGTTAGAAAAATAAATACTCTTGAAAGATAAATGATACTTATATTGAAATCTGCTAGCAGTAACTATATTGGAAATCAAATTCTTGATAAAAGAAATAACATTAAAGTATCTTCAGTGTTAATCATGTTTATGTTCCAGTCATAACTTATACTGTAAACTTTAAAAGCAGTGGTTTTTTTTTAAATGAGTACACTGAATGAGATTTTTAGAAACATCTGTTATTCTATAAGAAGGTGCATGATAATTTATTGTCCATATAGTGCCCCAGGTGCAGATTGTGTGGATGAAGATTAGCAAATATAAATTCAGAAAAGGTTCCTGCCCTGAGAAATTTGGAGTCTATTTTGAACAACTGCAACACTAATAATTTAAGGATTAGGCATAGGAATAGGTGTAAAGAGACAGAGGATGTTTAAAAGGTTACCTGAAGGAGATGGGATTTAATGGGACATCTGAAACTGGCTTAATTCACAGGTGGAGGAAATGTGTTCTCAGGAGAAATACTCTCATGTAAAATTTCTTCAAAATATTTTTTGAAGGACAGTGAAGGCCTTCGCAAAATACAGGAGATATGAGAACTGATGTGTATATGAGCTGTTCATAACTAAAAATGATGATTTCCTATGGCATGAGTTTCTTTCCTTTTTGCACAAAACTGGGCTGGCAAATAAATTCCTGGATTCATAGATTTTGCCTTGCCCCAAACTAGTGAGGATTGCACGACTAGAGTTTTAATTTGCTGTAATCTAAACACTTCTATTTACAGCCTTCAGGCCAAATTGGAGTGACTGCAGGGAAACCCACACTTTTCTAGAAATGAAGGACCGAAATTGCAGGGCTGTCCTAATCCAGCTCTTTCCTCAACGAACATGCACTGGGGCTTGCACACTCCCTAGCCTTTTTCTCAGCTCTCTTTGTGAATTCTTTCTCTGTCCCTGCTTAGAAGAGGTTGGTTGTGCCTGGTGGCCTGTGGAAATGATACAAAACAAACCCTCAGCCCAAGGGCCTCATGGCTCTTCAGGCATCATTTGGGTTTTGTCACGGCTAATCTGCACAATAGCTTGGACATGGACTTGGCAAAACTCTGTGTGCTCAGGCAGTAATAATTTGTTACTAAACATTTAAATCATTGCTGTCTTATACAGCACCTGTAAATCTACTTTCACCTCAAAATATAATGCTGACCACAATTCCTGTTTCTGTGCCAAGAAATTCATGACTTTGTGTTTTAGAGATTAACCCATTTAAAAAATAATCTAAACCTTTGATTTTTTTTTCTTGTTACAATCTCCGTTTTTCTCAGCATTAGAAATTGATCTTGATATTTTTTTTAGCTAGTATGCAAGACACTGCAGTGAGGTGAGACTGTGCCAAAAGTGTTGGGTAACATCAGAAATAAAAGGTATAACTTGCTAGTTTGAAAGTATAATTTCACTTTTTAATTTTTTATTAGCAAACTAATTTTACATGATTAATTGAGTCAATTAGGTTATTTTTAAAGGTATACAGGGAAGACAGGAAATCCCCTAGTTAAGAGAAATACAGAATGATAATAAACAATCTCCTGAAATGTATTTTGTTGGATACGTTTGAGAAACAGAAGAAATGCAAGCAGAAGCACATACCTATCATGTCAATGAGCTACATTTACAAGCTAGGGGAAGGGTATGCAATGCTGTAAGGTGTACTGTATACTTGCAATCTTTGCTTCGGCTTTTCAGTGTTTTATTGCTCTCTCTAGATACTTTGAAAAAAAATACAGCATGAAATTACGTAACTGTAAATAATAACTGGGCACCAATATAAATCTGAACCCTTAGAAAAAGCTGTCATAACTGAAATGCAGTTAGTGTCATGAAAGCAAGTAGGGACCTGTTAAATTATGCATTTTAACAGCTGTCTTCAAAAGGACACAGATTAAAAGGATACAAAAAATTATACATGGAAACAGAAAAAAAAAAGTTAAAACTACAAAGACATTTTGTAAATTGTGCTTCTCTGGTGCCACCCAGACCATGTCTGGAAAACTGAGATTTCTGCTAATAATAATATAGATTTATTCTTTGTTATAGTTTGGTTTTCATATGAAAAACAAAACAACAAAGAAATAATTTAGAATGACCAACAGCACATCACTTAGTCTCTATACTTCAGTGGGTACACAAAGAATCATATAAAATGTGTTTACTTCACAGTACAGCAAATAAGAGGAAGGAAACATTTGCATTTCCCACAATATACTGTGTCTGTAGAAAAAATTAATTGTAGAATAGAAATAATTAATTTTTTGTCCCATTTTTTTTAAAAGTTGTGTTATTTTTTCAAATCAAATCACAAAAAAACCCAACAAAAGCAGCAGAAAAAAAAAATTTCAAAGTGAATAAGAAATGCTGGAAAAATAAAGAATTCAACTGATGGCACTGGAAATGAAGATTAACAATTACCACAGTGCCAAATAGCAAGTACAGTCTCTTCCTCCAGGCAAACAGAAACAAGCCAAGACAGCCCCAGAGCATAATCCTGTGAAGCTCTGGACCTGGCAAAGACTGTGCTTCAAGCACAGGGCTAAGGAGGAGCAAGCACAGCTGCAGCATACGCCCCAGTTCTGAGAAGTGGCCTTAAACATCCTTTCTCTGCTCCAACCCAGCCTGGCTCTCTCTCCTAAGAACCAAAGCTGTTTCTGCAAGTCTGTAGTAGAAAAGCAAGAGCAAAGAACTAATGAATCACTCTCTCCTTGAGTAGCCATAAATGCATTATCTATGTTTAGTTAAATCAGGATTGTCCCTAAACCAGGACAATCACTCAGACTGTTTTTAAAATAGTTTTAAATGGGTTCCAGCCTATTCATACCTCCCCTGTACAAAATTAATAAAAAGAAAACCCCCCAATGGAAGTATCACCTCCTAAGCTGAGCTCAGGTCCCATTCCCAGAAACAAAAGGCTGGCCTGCATGTTCAGTTTCCCCCAGTCACTTTCCAGCCCAGTCTAAACGCTGACTTTATACTTATATATAAAATGTATGCTTCCCATGAACCTGCAAAGACCCTCTCTTGCTTACCCAGGGCTAGAAGGACTGTTAATTTGACAATGGAAATGCACCAGATCTCCATAGTTGAGGTCCATCCCTATAGACCTGGAAAACCCCTGCAATTCTGCGCTCTCTCCAGTAAAGCTACAAGCTTATGGTGAGCCCCCTACATTCCCAGGACTTTTCCACATGCTTGTGTTTTACTCTATTTTTCCTGCACTGACCCCTTTTTTTTCCAGCACAACCAATAAGCAGGGAGAGAAATGCACAATTTTCATCATGATGATCCAGGAAACAGGGATAATCCTACAGGGCAAAGCCAGATGGCATTACTTCCTGTCATGTCTTTTCTGCTTCACCAGCAGGAAGACTGATTCCAGTCAAAATGGGGATCTCAAGGAGGATTTCCAGGGAATTAGGGGCAGGCAGCACTGGGGGCTGAGGCTGCAGGTGAACACAAAACCCTGCAGGACAGGAGGAAGATGGGGGATAGAGAGACAGTGGACTGTTGGCAGCATTACAGGAAGAAACGTCAAGATTTCTCTTCCTGTTTTTTTCTCTGTGAAGTTTTGTAATAGTATAGGAAAGGTGGGTTTAAGTCTAGGAGCGAGATGTGTGCATCTGTGAATGTAAACTTTGAAAAGCAACCTATGCCTGGAAAATTATAACAGTAGCATAACATATATTACAAGTCTTTCTCAGGGCAGTTGTTTTATTATGTCTCCTGAAGAGAGATATATATTATATATATATATATATATATATATATATACCTATGAGATATATAGTTAGTGTCTCTGTCTGAGGCTATCTGAAGCTTCTTCCCAAAGCCAAAGGAATCAAGGAGTGAATCCATAGATGATAGATGTAGAATTAGGATAGTAACCTCCAGCATTGAAAGCAATAGGACAATGTGAGATAGAAGCTAGCAAACATCTTAAAACCAAAGAAACATTTTAATATTTACAAAATGCTCCTTTACCTTGCCTGGAAAAGGCCTAGAACTGTATAAACTGTATTGCATTTCAATGTGCATGACTTAAAGATGGTTTAAGAGTCCTACTTTAGTAACAGAATGTATAATCAAGGCTTTCAAAAAGGATTTCTGTCTTAAAGGACCTGTGTTGCCAGAAGGTATGTTTTCTGGCAAAGAAATTGTTTGTACAGACTGTTTACCAGGTTATTTACTTCCACTGATTAGTGTGTAGCAACTTCATAGTTAGCAACATAAGATGCTACATAAATGGGAATTTCCTGATAGTTTTCCAAAGCAGGTATCTTTCTTGATCTCATGCATATATTGTAAAAAGCTTGTATTTTGCCCAAAAGTTTTGGCCCTAATTAGTAGAAAATCACAAAATGATGTTTTTATGTATATATATATATATATATATATATATACTGTTTTTATATAAATATATATACTGGTCTATGAATAAGTTGGATCTCTGAGAAAGAAATAAAGGGGTCGCTGATCTTGCTTTGTCTGTTGTTCCTTTTATTAGGAACCCTTGAGTATTTCCAGATCTAATATTTGGAATCATACAGAAGTTTGCTAATTATTTTCCTGGCCCTTGCTATGAAATAAAGAGATCAAAAGCTTTAAAGTACTAAATACAATTAAGAAATACTACAACAGATGAAATTTCCTCATGAATCTGAAATATCTGATAAAATATTTCTGGCATGTACATACTACTATTACCATTTCAAAATCTGGTCTTGCAGAAGTGAGAGGCAAGTCAAGCTTCTGTACAGTGACTACACCTACAATGAATAATCCAGTTGCAAGAGCACGTGAGTCATGTTAGGATTTCACCTGGCTGCCTTTTCCCTGGGATAAAGGCTTTAGCAGATGCACTGCTACCCAGGGAAGGTGTGGCTGCTGCCTTCCTTTTTACAAAATATAAGTATCAATGTGGTCTGATGTGATTAATGAGCTCAGATATAACTAGGCCAAACCATTGGTATAAAATTCCTTTGGGGGAATGGTACAGAATTGTATTCTGAGATATCACAAGAATGTCCCCCAATAGCTTATTTGAACTATAATTAGTCTCACTAAAAATTGTGGCACAATTCTTCTCAGATGGTGCCCAGCCCTGGTCCTGCACTAGGGAAAGTAGCTGGGGACAGAACAGCTACAGAAGTGACATCTCACATATACAGTGAAAGGCAAAATAAAACCTGGTGTTACACAGAGGGAACACTTGAATACTCCTCCTGGGAAAGATGGCCAAACTCCTTGAGACTTCAAAAAGAACACAAATAAACTTTAACAAAGAATGAACTGGCTCCCTGCCAGCCTCTCAGAGACCTTCACAGAGCATCTTCTGGGCAAAGCACTAGGTCACCCACAGACACTGCACTGCTAAAAGCAACCTTCCCACACCAATTTAGGGGCACATAATATTTGTTAGAATAGAATTCATTAACCTTAAGATTCAATATTCAAAAAACAATTTTTCTGGAAATCTGAAGTAATTGGAGTGAGTCCAGAGGAAGACCACCAGGTTGATTAGAGGGATGGAGCATCTCTCATATGAGGAAAGACTGAGAGAATTGTAATTATTCAGCCTGAAAAAGACAAGGCTTTGGGGTGACCTAATTGTAGCCTTCCAGTACCTGAAGGAAACTTGCAAGAAGTATGACGAGAGACATTTTACAAGGGCATGTAGTGACAAGACTAGGGGGAATGGCTTCAAACTGGAAGATAATAGGTACAGATTAGATGGTAGGAAAAAAATCTTTATTGTGCAGGTGCTGAGGAAGTGGACCAGGTTATCCAGAGAAGCTGTGGATGCCCCATCTGTGTAGGTGTTCAAGCCCAATTTGGATGGGGCTCTGAGCAGTCTGTTCTAGTGGAAGTTGTCCCCATCCATGACAGGGGGATTGGAACTAGAGTATATTCCAGGTATTCAACCCAGGACATTCTATGATTCTATGATTCTATGATTCTATGATTCTATGATACTAGACAAAACTTATTTGAAACCATTCTGTACTTAAGGATTTTTAACACTGCATAAAATGGACATTTAGAAATCGTGGTGGATGTGCCACAAATTCCACATGTGTTTTGAAAAGCCCTCATATCCAAGTTGATGTATAATGTAACAGGCATTTCTTCTAACACCAGTTTCTGACCACTCTGTTGCATATGTGAGTTCAGTGCATGTGAGTATGTTGGTGGAGTGCTCACGTAAATGCACTGCTATAGCCTACTGTTACAATACTTGACAATATAAACAGTTTTAGTGGAAATATGCAATAAAAATACTTATTGTTATGAGGGCCAAAGGTGGAGATTTCTGTCATCTTCAACATTTTAATTTTCAAATACAGGACACATTTCTCAAGGTGTTTTTTTTAAAGATAGCCAATTACAGAATCACAGAATGGATAAGACTGGAAGGGACCACAATGGTTCATCTGGTGCAATCTCTCTGTTCATGCAGGACCATCCTAGAGCATGTGGCTCAAGATTGCATCCAGACAGTTCCTGAATATCTTCAGTGAGGGAGACTCCACAACCCCTCTCAGCAATCTGTTCCAGTGTATGGTCACTTGCATATTAAAGAAGATCCTCCTCACACTTGGTGGAGGAAGGCCACTTCTCCACCAAGAAGAAGTGGAATTTCCTGTGAATCAGTCTCTGTCCATTGCCTCTCGTCCTATTACTTGGACAATTTCTGTACACCTACTGAGATGGACAACAATACGACCCTGAAATGCAGCTAGCAACACACAATACAATGACATACATTTAAATATTGAACATTTAGCATTGTTTAATAATGTCTTTTTTGGACAAAAATACAAATTTAACTATACTTAGAACTGCTTAATTACAACAGAGTATATGAGCAGATAAATGTTACAGAGATGAAGAATATAACTGTAATCTGTCTTTGGTGTCTGAACAGCAGCTTTCCAACCAAATGCAATACAAATGTCAGTTAGTAGCGTAGCCAGAGATAATTTTCCCATTAATCCTTAGATGAAAGGAAGATCTAAATTTTGTGCAGTGAATAACATCTCAAATCACTTCCTTTACACTAACAGTAAAACTGTTTGCCTAATTTGCAATATTTAGATGATGTGACACTATGGCTCTTGCCTATGCAGAAAGGCAGCTAACCTATTGAGCAGATGCTCCTTCCAGTATTACTTAAAAAATGTAATCACTTGCCTATTTTTTAACTGAAAATCCAGTCTTGCCTGTAATCTCTAATTTGCAAGCAACATCTAATTTGCAAGTGATGCAAGTGCATCACAGATACCTCTTCACATAGTCACATTTCTCTAACAATGACAAAAGAGACAGAAAGAGATAATGTCAAGAGTTGTGTTTAATTTCAAGGTACTTCAGAATATTTCTCACTTCTTTTGTTATTACCAGTCACAGAAAAGTGAAATACAATTGTTACCAAAATATCTTGGTATTATACCAATAATACCAATCTTAGTCCCTCTATGACATTTAGGTGCTCTGGTTGCATGTTCCAAACAACATTTTTTTCCATCACTACTCATTTTTTGATTCAAGTCTTGATAAGAAAGGCAGATATTTCAGCATGGATTCTCATTGTCACTCAGTACACATGTTCTGCCAACATTTTATGTAGATTTGGCTGTTATGCAATTTAACGTTATTTTTTAAATATATGTAAATTATCTTTTTGAATTCCCTGACCAAAAAAATGTCCTAATCTTGAAAACATTTAATGATGTGCATAAGAACTACTAGTAATCTCAATTTAGCATGTGAAGAAATGTTTTCAAAGCTAGAGGACACAAGTGTGCTTGAATTTAAATGACATCAATATTCATGGAATAATATACAAAAAGGATAAATTATAAAATGGGCTATGTATAAGCTTTCATGTGTGCAGGCTTGCAGCCCACGAGAAACATCAATAGCAAACTTATTTCCATACCATAGGACTGGTTTACTGCAAAAGATCTTCAGCATACTCTGATTGTAACTATCGACCTGACACTGGTACAAACTTTCAGATCAAGAATGTAGTATGAACAAGCATATAATTGTAGGAATTTACTTTGTCTTAGTCAACAAAAAGCTTATTTATTTTACATTAGGTCTTTCACATGAAGTCTTCACTCCTTCCCCTCAACAATAAATCCACACAATGCTGAGGAAACCTCAGTTCTCCAAAACTGAACTCCTTTTATATGTTTGTCAGGAAAAATCCGCAACCCTTATAAAATTTTGCTTTTTACTCTGTGAACTCTTTAAGATCATACATATTAGCTAAAACTGTCTTGCAATGATAGATTCACTACGTAAACCCAGTCATTGAGCACATTTCTTTCAAAGAAGGAATAAATTAGAAATGGGGCTTTTGCTGACCACAAGAAAAAAATTACAAAAACTTCACAATTTCAGTTTATTTACATTGCAATTTAAACCCCTAAATAAATAGAAATAAATCAGCAATTGACCAGTTATACCAAGTATAGTTCCAGCAATGTGTTTTTTTTAGATTAAAACATGAATTAATAAACTATAGTTTCATCATGTTTGTAAAAAAGCTTTTAGGAATTTAGGAGTATGAGTCATATTCAAAGGCACTAATCTATCATAGATTTCAAGGCCAGAAGGGACTATTATTTCATAAAGGTTCAAACTCTGTAATCTGCATCAAACCCATAACTACTATTTCAAATATGCTAGTGTCAAATTATCCATAAATTTAAAGTATAGAATGTGCTGGCTATTAGGACTAGGCCACTCTGAGTGCTTTAATAACTAAGCTCCCTCCTGATTCCTCACACTGTCGATTCCTGACCAAGTAGGGCCCAGCCTCAATGGGAAAAGTGGCTCCACCCAAATTAACCTGATATTTAGGACAGTTAGAGAGGAAATAAAGATGTGGCCTTAATTCTGCTAAGGCTGGGGAAGGCATTAATTTAGGACATCCTATAGCTATTTTAGTTAAGTACCTGTCTACTTGCCTTGGTCTTCTGTGGGCTCTGTGAGTGGTCAGTCCTGCTCAGGTCTTCCATGGAGTTGTTAATGTGCCTGCTCCAATGTTCCTCTTGGAATGATGGTTTTGGGCACCTCTAGAAAAGAACAAACTCAGTGTTCCTCAGAATAACAAAAACTGATATTTTTAATGTCCCCTGTATTTAAATATGTTATAAATCAACATTAATATTTCAAATGCTCCACGACAAAATATTTTAATGTCTTTGATACAAGATTGGAAAACATTGCCTTGTAAAAATTAAAGTTGTATATCACCCTTGAAGACTAGAGTGTGACTTCAGAAGGTTATTTATTTATACACAGCCATGTATTTATTACACAGCCAGCAACTTTAGCTGAGGTTTGTTACGAATATTTTGAACTGTTGACTGTGTCCAATAATTGGAAGTCATCACTTTGTTTTTAGAAAATATTATAAGAAAAAATATTTTTAAAAATTTTTATTTTGTATTAAAAAAATGGCCTCCTAAGGGCATGCAAAAATATTAATTTTGTACTCATATAAATTATTTTCAAGACACTAACATTTTCAGAACATTAAGGGTACATCACCTAATTTACAGACTTAAATGGAAGCTGATACTGAACCACCTATTAATGCAATAAAAACCAAATTAGAACTACGCATTAGGTGTTGAAATAATATAAATACATGTATTTTTTCTCATCTCCCCTTTAATCATGCAATATTATAGCACTCAGATTTCTGCACAGGTGTATTATTTTTAATAACATATTTACAACATAACATCTCATAAGTGACAATAGCAGGATAATGTTGGCTTTTCTTTATTTGTGAAAGAAACCCATACTAAATGTGTTTAATTTCTGCTTTATAACTCTGTTGACAATATAAATGCTCAATTTTTAAACGGAAAACTTCCAAATTACTTCATTTTTCCTAAGGAAAGAGTGGCTTTCAAAGGGTGTTATTGTTATAATTCAGATCTTTAAGCATTTGCATATACCTGCAATTAGAATCATGGCAATAGCTTATTGTTTTGAAGTGACATTTGAGATTCTTCTGTGTAACTATATTCAACCATTTTGTGTTTGTAACTCATGTAACAATATTATCAGACTCAATATTGCTCATGTTAGAAAGGCCTTGAAATAAACCTATATTGAGCAGTTTCACATTTCATAGGAACCCACTTTAAGTCTTAAGGAACGTTTCTTATTACAGATATACTGAATTTATTTTCAGACATATATGTCTTAATCATAGTTTCTGACACAGAAAACATGAAAGAAAACATGATGACCCAAGGATGAAATGAAAAATGTTCTGAAAAAGAAGAAAGTTAAGAGATTTTTATAAAATAAGTGTGCATTGAGACAAATCTTCTAATTCTGTACACTCTTCTTAGTTATAGAATTTAAAATCATAACTAATGTGCTCTTCTTTTTCTTATTACCATTGTTTGACTACTTTGTTGGTGCTGACCTGTAAATAATTCTCTTATGTACCTACATGATTGCCCTGGAAGAGGCAAGTATATTACAGGTGTTTAGGCATTTCCCACCAAAATTCTAGCTGCACCCAGAAGGAGGAACTTCACAGGTCATGATAGGTAATCACTCAGTTGTTAATCACTGGAAATGTGGCAGCCCTCAAATATACATCTTCATCACATTACTCTGCCTTTGCAGAAAGTCTCTGCTAAAAGTTACTTCTAAGTGCCATAAACACCATCACTAGAAGTTTCATCTTTTTTTTCTGGAGGACTCCTTTACCAGTGGATTGCATCAGAGCCAGCCTTGCAAACAGGGAAGCTCGGCAGCTCTGCCTTCCCACTGCTTTTGTAGAAGGCTAGCTCTTAAAACTGCGAGTGGTGCAGACTTTGTTTACATTCAGGAAGGATAGGATCTCTTGTAGGCTTTTGATGCTGTTGTTGCACCTGGGTTGTGTTTGCCTCCACTTGCCACAAGCCATGCTGGCCCTCCACTGCCATCCCCAGCCCCTCCTGCAGACTCATGAAAAGGTTGGGCATGTTTCATGGACACAGAAATGACTTGTTTTGGGTAAAAAAATAACTGTAACACTTAAGCTAACTTTAGGCAAATTGCTTTTTCACCCTGACCAAGTATTTTTCTGATTTAGATAAAATGACTGCCCACATTCAAACGTAATTGCTCATGATGCTTTGAGGTTCCAGAGCAAAATCTCACAGCTGGGTGAGGTTCAGCTTTCTCACCAAGCTGGCATGACTGTGCTTGCCTTGCTGAACTCATCAGAAACGATATCACTTGCTGCAACTCTTAAATTTGTTCAAAACATCTCTTCACCAACTGAATGTATTTGCTTTAATACAATATATTTTAATACTATATATTTTAGATTTTATTAGAATAAATAGCACCATACACTTATAAAATCTCACAGTGTTCTGCTGCTAATGGTTAGACTATTCAGATGTGATACAGCACATTCAAAAATAAAATAAGCTTGTGGGAGCCACATTTGTCCAGTTCTAGTAAGTGTAAGATGACAGTTTCACTTGCATATACAAGTCTGAGGTACACAGAGAGTTTGACAGTCTTTGACTAAACATGTTCACATGAAGATCAAGCAGAGAAAAAGAGAAAACTCTTATAGTAACATGTTTCTTGTTTGTTTGTTTGGGTGTTTTTTGTTTTTTTTACCTAACCAAAGGCTTAAGAATATATGCATGTGCTAATGAGGGTATAGACCCTTGGATTTGCCTTCTGTAGACAAGACAAGTCTAACCTGAACTTTGTTTTCCTTGCAGTCTACTTGCCTGCTTACAGACTGGAAACTACTTAAACTAAATTGGTTGGACTGCTGAATAATGCACAAACCACTGTGTTGGCCTAACTCTGCAGTGCCCCGTTAGGCAACAGAAGGCATCAATCAAGGTGAAAATGCAGTTGCTACCACAAGGCCAGTGGTTTTGTACCAGCTGAAAACAGCACAGGTGATGAAGAAAACTGGTCCTCCCCATCCCATTTATAAAAATGCTTCAGGGGTATATGCTAACACACAGGGGAGAAGTGCTGAGAGCTTTTAGAACTCTACCACCAACACTAAGCCATCTTCTTTTTCTTCTGTTTAGAAGAGGAGGGGGCAGGAATTTTGGTATGGAGGTGTTCACCTCTCCTTGGCATGTGCTGGGATTCTCCTGGAGTCTCTTTCAAGCCTGTGAACACCACTCCTGAAATGGGGAGAGGTGCTGGCTACCAGGTGAGCTGAGGCACTGCTGTCTGCCCTGGGGCTGAGATTCCATTAGGCAAACACTCCCTACTCATTACTAAGGAAAGGAGGCAGAACAACATGAAAAAGGCCTTCACTACTCCTCCTCTACCTTCCATTCTTACCTTTCTTTTTTCTCCCTTTGCAACTTTCCACCTTGCTATTTTTTGCAACTTTCCTCCTTGTTTTCATATCTCAGTTTCTGTGAATCATGTCCTGAGCTTATGCTGAGAGATTTTTCAAAGGAGTATTTATTTTTTCTCCACCACTGAAAAGAAAAAAATCTTTTTTGTTGAAAGCTGGCTTTTCAATGGAGCTTTATTTTTCTCTGGTACAGTTTTTCACACTTCCTAATTATTTTCATATTCCCATATTCTTTGATTAATTTATTTTATTTTGTTTCTTGTCCAATGTTTTTATCTCACTTTCTCTAGTCATTCATTCCTTTTGTCTCCTTTCTGAGTTTCTTCCCCACCTGTTCATTCAGCTCTTCTCTCATATTCCCCTTTTACTCTTATCCCTCCTCTAATTTCTCTATAGTTATTTTTTCCATAATTTTCAAGCAGTGTCCTGTATGGCTTGCTCAGCCTTTCCGTCCTTGGGGATGGGGAGGGAGAGGACTGGGAGGAGAGAAAATGAGGAGGGAGGTTGACTTGAGCACACTGTTATCCTACAGGAAAAAGAAATGCTATCTTTGCAAAGTCTGTAAACACAGTTTGACTGACTCACAGTACGCCATACTGAGCAGCAACCTCCTTTCCTAGGATAATGAGAGCCTCCCAGGGATGGTGGTTCCCTGAAGTATGAAAACATGAAAGAGGACTTCCCCAAAGCCATTGGGTGGAGCACAAAGGATGCGGAAAGACTGGAGGGCTGGAGAGTAAAGATGATGATAGATAAAGTTGAGGAATTTAAGCACCATGAATATCAACAATTGAATAAGGTGACACTATAAATATTTTGGCTTCCATTGACCATCAGCTGGTGAGGCTGGGGGAGTTTTGTATCTGTGAGTCTGAATAAGTCCAATGCTATGAATTGTGTCATGAATTCCTATATCAGTATACAATAGCCAAGAAAAATATGTGCATATTACCAACTCTGTTCATATAAGTTTAAGTGGAAAAAAAGGACATTTTTATTCTTAAATGTCTAAGATATAAACTTCTTTACTGCAGGTACTGGCTTAGTTTTTACAGATGGAAAAATGATACTGTATAAAACACCTTAGTAATCCTGATGAGTCATTTTAGGGGTCTCTACCTGTGTGTTTGAACACCACCATTTATGTCAGTAATGTCTGATTTCTGTACTCATCCTTTTCTCTTTCTTTTTATTCTTTCTAATACCAGTTCTTTGAGTGCTTTAATAAATCCAGCTGTATGTTATTGATTACTCACTCATATTTTCTTCCTTCCTTCCTGCATCCTGATTAGCAGATTTTTGTTGCAGCTTCCTGTAATGGAAAATTATGAAAAAATGTATTTCCCCTTTAAAACTTTCTGCTATTTTTTTTTTTTATGTAAAAGAAACATGTGGCATGATTGTGCTCTTCTGCAATCATTTTCATGTTTTTACTTAGTTTTCTAAAAAGTGAGGGGGAAGTCATAATTTTGCATTTATTTTACAAAGATTTGAATTTCTATTAAAAGCTCCAAGCAGCCCATAAGGAGGACTGTCATCACCATATTTCTGATACTGAAACCCAGCAAAATAATGCTTTATGATATCACCTGAAATCTGAAGGACCAACCCATTGTTCTAACGTTCAGTTTAATTCTTCATACTAAAACTCTAAAACAAGTTTCAAGGTGGAAAATCCAGGAAGGCTTGCCCTGTAATGGACAGTTCATGCTGTCCATACAGTTGTGCATCCTTACAATGCAGGTCTCTGTCTGCTGGATCTGCATATGTCAATGAGAAAGAAATATATGTGCAGATAATATTATCAATAGTAATGATATTCTAATATAATTTGAACAATAGGTCTACTTAATTTTCTCATAATTAGCTAAAGCTCTTTTTATTCTGTGGTAGTCAACAATGTGACAATGTAAAGATAAAAGCTTTTCAATGTCATTTCCTCATAGCAACACAATGAAGAAGGAAATTAAAACAGTTTCATTTTTTTAATAAGATGTTCACTCTTTTGAATATCAGACAAAAGCAGAGATCCAATGAAAGAGAATAAAGATACATAAACCAAACTGATTACAGGAAAGGGTATAAATTAATTAGACCAAAAATGTTTTGGTTTTGCAGTCATCTTTCTCTATAATCTCAAAAAACATCTAAAATAATAAATGTTAAACATGTGCCGAAACTAATGTACATGTATCAACTTGTCTATGCTTACAAATGGAATAATTTAAACAGAATATGGCAAGGGAATTAGAGAAATAAAGAAACTACCACGCCTATCCTTGTAAAGCATGTAAAACTGAATAGCATGAAAGAGCATGAGTGAGTGAAAGAAAATTGTATGTGCGTGTGTATAAGCTACTTAAGGTGATGATATTAAATTATTGTATCACTAACACAGGGTGGATGAGGTGGACCTGGTCAGCTTCCTCTTCCCATGACAAAATAAGATCTGATCAACGCATTAATTAAACAAGTGTTTCATCTGTTAATTGCTCTGTTATTGTCGGAGTTTTAACAATTCTTGTGAATAGAAGCCACAATGCTGAGATTTTACGGGAAAGATCCTTATGACATTAAACCAATTTAACTGCAAGATTTTAACATGAGATGGAGTCAGGCTGAAGAAATTCTAAGTGAATACTTTTTGAATTATAAATTTATTCAAGATGTACTCCACATAACGTAGAAGTCACAAAGGGTCATCTTTTGTGATTTCTGAAGCCACAAACCGCAGCATCATAACAAAATTCTGTAGGTCTTGAAAATTATCTCAGCTGGAAGAATGTCTCTTCATGAATGCCAAAGCATCAAGTAGAGACTGAGATGTTAACTCCATATTCAAAGTTTTGCCCTAGTAACGCAAGGCAATATTAATTTTTTTAAAAAAGTTGGACACATATTTGGAGATTCTTTTTGAGCATTCTGAAGTAGATGGGAAAAAAAAAAAAAGACCAAATGTAAGTCATCTGGAAGTCATAGTCAAGGTGAAATATGTGAAGTTATCAATAAGTATATACTTATGCAATTTGAAAACAGCTTTTGGAGTATAAAAATTCTGTGTATATTCTAGCATGTATAGTAAGACTTTGGAGTGCTCCAACATCAAGCAGAGTACCCCGACCATGGGGGTTCTGGAAAAAAAAGAAATCATCCCATGTTCCCAGCATCTCTTCTCCTCTGTGTCCTGATTTCCACTGGATGGGAATTTGTGCATGTGGACAACCCTTTGTATGTCAAGAGGTTGCAATGTATTTCTCAAGGCCAAGACTGCAGGAAGCACTGGGGACACCTAGGCTTACCAGTTAAACCATAGAATCACAGAACAGCCTGGTTTGGAAGGCACCTTCAGGACTGTCTAGTTCCAAGCTACCTGCCATGGACAGGGACACCTTCCACTAGACCAGGTTGCTCAGAATCCTATCCAATTTAACCTTGAAAACTTTCAGGGATGGGGGCATCCGCAACTTCTCTGGATAAGCTGTTTGAGTGCCTCAGCACCAGTAAAGAATTCTTTTCCTAAAATCTAATCCAAACCAATTCTCTTTCATCTGGAAATAATTTCCCCTTATCCTGTCACTGCATGCCCTTGTAAAAAGTCTCTCTCCATCTTTCTTGCAGGTTCCCTTCAGGCACTGGAAGGATGCAATTAGGTCACCCCAAAGCCTTCCCTTTTCCAAGCTGAATATCCCAGAGAATATACTGTTATTTAATACTAAAATGATGCCAAAAATAAAAATATTTCTTCTTTCTTCAGTTGTCGATAGACGTTTCAGTTGGGGTCAGTGTCTTTGGTGTCATACGGTATACAGAATGTAACAGTTAATCTCCATTAGAAATTACGGGAACTTAAACAGAAAAAAATGCTACATCTTTTGTCTTTTCCTACATTTTGGATCAACTCCTTTACCAATAGGCTCAGTAATTTGTGCTTGAGTAATACTTTTGGGCTTAGGAAATAATTATCCTTAAAGGTCTTTGGTCTTGGTTTAAGGTCTTCAGTAACATGAGTCTCCAACTCCTCCACCCCTCATTTTTTCAACATGCCGAGTTTTTCAATCTATCACCATGCGTAGTATCTATTTTCAAATCCTAAGTGCAGCTTTTTAGCTATTCCTTTTAAATCCTTTACCATAAGAATTAGGTGTTTTGTTCTAGTAGTGCTCTTAGCAGCATTGGATACAGATGTAAACTTTCTGTCTTTTTCTCCCAATCTCTATATTTTATCTGAGGGTCAGTCATATAAACTGTGCTTTGTTGACTGCTAGCATTGGAAACTTGGGTTCAGTTGTTGCTTTTGTGTAATTCCTCTACTACAACATGAAAACAGGCTAAGGTCCTTTCTCCACACTTTGTCACTGTTTTTATTGGTAAGACCTGCCTTCAGCAATCCCATGTCCCTGAGACCAGAGGGAAAGTCTGGAGACAGGAAGGCTTATCTTCAGTGGAGGAGGATTGGGTTAAGGAACATTTAAACACACTGAACATACACAGATTCATGGCACCAAGTGCTGAGGGAGCTGGTTGATGAGATTCCAAAGCCACTCCTGATGATCTCTGAAAGGTTGTGGGTATTGTGGGAGGTTCCCAAGGCTTGGAAGAAAGCAAATGTTATTCCTATCTTCAAGAAGGTCAAGCAGGAGCATTACAGGGCGGTAAGACTCACCTCAATCCCATGGAAGGTGACTGACCATGTAATCCTGGAAGCCATACCCAAACATATTAAAGATAAGAATGTGACTGGAAGGAGTCAGCATGAATTTATGAGAGACAACCTGTCTGACCAACCTGATGAAGTGACTACCTTACTGGACGGGAAAAAAACAAAACAGTGAAATATTGTTTCCTTTGACTTTAGCAGGGCTTTTGACACTTTTTTCCATAACATCCTTAGACTAAACACTGAAGTATGAGCTAGATAAGTGGACAGTGAGGTGGATTGAAACCTGGTTCAACTTTTGGGCTCAAAGGGTTGCAATCAGATGCACAAAGTCCAGCTGAAGGCCAGGCAGTACTGGGGTACCTCAAGCTGGCACTGATGGATCTGATACTGCTAAACATCTTCATTAGTGACCTGGACAATGGGACAAAGTCCTAGGTAGGACAGAGTATGCATCTTTTGGAAGTTTACAGATGATCCAGAACAGAGGAAGAGCTGGTACACAAAAGGGTCATGCCATCATCCAGATGGGGTACGGCTAGGGGCAAAGAGTCCTGCAAAGGGCTACAGAAGTGATTAATGTCTGGGAGCATCTGACTCTGATATGCACTCAGAGGGTGAGAGAGTTGTGACTTCTGAGACTGGAGAAGTCTCAAGTGGGATCTTGTCAATGTGCATCAAGACCTGATGGTTGGAACAAAGGAAGTGGACCCAGGCTGTTACTCAGTGATACAAGGGACAATGACAAAGAAACACAGGAAATTTTGCTTAAGCGAAAGGAAAAGTTTTTTTGCTATGAGAGTAGTCAAGCACTGGCGGAGGTTGCCCAGAGAGTTGGTAGAGTCTCCCTCATTGGAGATATTCAAAATCCTGGACACAGTCCTGAGAAACCTGCTCCAGCTGGCCCTGCTCTCAAAACAAGGTTTGGATAAAATGATCTCTGGAGGGATCTTCCAACATTAGTCATTTTGAGATTTTGTGGTTCTCTAAATGACAGGATATAGGTTCAGTAATTGACAGGATATAGTATTACATTATTTGGTGCAGCCTAACTGTGTTCTTCCAAAAAATAGATACCTTTTATTTTAATGTAATTTATTTTTTTTATTTTCAAAATATGGTATAAGTAGAAGCAAACTTTAAAAGCCTTCAGGGGTAATTTCCCTTGTCTTTATTAATTGTCAGTTGCCCTCAGATGCCACAACTAATTTTATAAGGGTATTCCATTCCTGGAATAATTGTTACAGAAATGCATGAAACACTTAAAACCGAACATATTAGGGCCAGAACAAATAATAGGACAACAATAAAGACAGAAGTAGAAGGTTAAAGAGCTTTAAAGCTGGGTACAAGATGCTTTCATGTAAAGTGACAGGGAAAGTAGGAGTGATAACTTACTAAGAAGGAAAAATAAAATGTGTTCATTCATTCATGTGTTCATTTTTAAAGATTCTATTATTTTTTATACTTCCCCCCCCCCCCAAATAATAAAAGACATATTTAATTGATATTACAGTAAATAATATTGTCCTAATATAGGATGATAAGCTGAGATCCCTAGACAAGTAGTGACTGAGAGCAGAGGTGAGCATCTCCCACAAGTGAATCCCCCCAACATCAACCATTTTTGCAGGGAGACTATCTTACCCTATAGAGGAGTGAGGGAACCTGGGAGAATGTGTTCATGATTTATGGAGAATTCAGTATCTAAACTTCAGAAGAAAGACTCTTGGACAGTCCTTCAAATCAACACAGACCAGAGTTAAAAGCTTCTAGTAATTTCAGCTGACTGGGAACAAAATAAATGATTCATAGTTTTATGAAAGGTGTTTTGAGATAATTATTTGTCTGAGTTATGGTAGGATAAAGACTGGGTAGCAACATGTTTCTGGGCATGTATATCTCAAAAATAATCTCAGAAGTGGCTTGAGGCACCTCGACAATGTAGGCAAAACTAGGTGGTGGCAAAGGGCATTTCACATGCGAGTGAGTTGGGATGGAGAAATCTGGGAGTTCAAATAGGCACTGTGTACCTGCTGAGACAGGAAGGTTTAGAGGGCCTCAGGAAATACTGAAATAGGGAAGCAGCACAGGAGGAAACAGGAAAGGCCTGTGGGGATTATGGGGGCTGTGAGAGCTCAATGACTTTCCAGGCTTTCCTCTCCCAGAAGATGGGGAGAGACCTTAGGCAGGCCATGGAGGCTTCAGAAGGCCATAGAGTGTCAAAAGAGGCCAGAATTCTTTTCCCTTTGTCCTTGAAAAAAAACCCAAAAACATTTCCAAGCTGTTTTGATTAAAAAGTCACAGATAGCAGCCACCATAACCTCCCACACAGAGTTTTACTGAAGGGTTATATGCATTATCCTCCCATACTTGGTGCCAAGTTGTGCACTAGACAGATCTCCATCTGCCATGGGAAAGAGGAAAGGAAAGGATGAGGCTGGGCTGGGGTCTCAGGGACAGAAGTGGGCTTCTGACCTTCAAATAAAGCCTGAGAGATGAGCAGAGCAAGATGCAACAGCTGTTGCGAGAAGGAGCAAAAACCAGCTGGTGACCATTGGTTTGAGCAGGTTCTTTGTAGGCAACAGCCACCAAATTTAGTGTTTGCAGACAGGCCTGTATAGTCATCCCCTTCCTTTGTCTGTTACAAAGGCTGTTTAACACTGTCCCAGAAGATTACCACCTTATATGCCTGCTTATCTTGCTCTGTCCTAAAGTCAGCTCTGCAATAACCATTTGTAAAACTTAGGGATAGATGTAATTTAAAAGAAAATCAGTGGAGTAAGAAATATGTATTATATTCCGAAATTTGGCAGGAGATCAATATACCCTAACCACCAGTGAAGTCATCTATCCATTATGTCACCCCACCCATCCAACTGCAGGTATGTCAGTGGGGGAATTACATGATTTTCAATATACTCTACACAACATAAT
Source organism: Cyanistes caeruleus (assembly GCF_971803275.1). NCBI lineage: Eukaryota > Metazoa > Chordata > Aves > Passeriformes > Paridae > Cyanistes > Cyanistes caeruleus. The sequence goes on from NC_141701.1 coordinate 44,201,156, forward strand.
ACATCTTTACATAAATCTCTAAGAATGTACGCTCAAGAATCCATTTGATTGACTTTGAATACCAATGCCAGTGTTGTCTTAGCTTCTGAATAATTTCTCTATTTCCTTAAATAATGTTTAAGAGATATGCACGAGGATAAAGAATTTTACATTTCAATACAATTCAGCTGAGCAGCTTTCATTTCCCCTGTCTTCCTGAAGGATGATTCCTAAAGGTCTTGGTTAAGGCCATAGCTAGCCTTGCAGAATGCATGGGATGTGGAAGATATACATCCATCTTGGTTTTTTTTCAGGCTGCACCCCTTGTCAGAGTACTGTTTATCACATATACAGGACTAGTACCAGTTCTGGCAAGCCCTGCTTTGCAGTGCTGAAGTCAACTAAAGAGTTAAGTAAACATATAAAGAAATAACTTTAAAGACTTAAACTAGTTCTAAAAGTAGAGATGTTACTGGTTATACCTGACACCAAATCATTCAAGTCAAGATTAGTAAACCTAAAATGATATATTATTTGTTCATCTTTCTTAAATCAATAAGGCAAACAGTTTATTTTGTTTGAAATGAAGTAATCTCTCTAAATATTTTAATTGCTCTTGTTCTTTTCTGGCCACAGAAAACTGAGAAGGATCCAAATGTAAACAAACTTACTGGCCACAGAGAACTGAGGAGAATCCAACTGTAAACAATCTAATTGGAAAATTTTCTTTCAGAAACATTAGCTAATCAGATATGTAATTTTTTCATATATTGTGGATAGCCCAGTAGCATTAGTGAGATCAAAGACAATATTTTCTCTTAAAATGTTAATTTCAGAGCACAGAATGAAATTATCCATAGTACTATTTAAAGAGAGTATTTTTTTTTAATATTATGGAGTTAAATTAAGAAGGTAATAAAGAAAAGGCCTCTGAAGCACTTTCCCTTAAATCTTGTCACAGTGATACATAAGAGTTTAATTATGAGTATATATTTTTGAACAGAAATAAAGAAATAGAGTGCTCGTCTCATCTAGTCATCATCTATTTGATACTCCAGGAAAGCCCCCATTATTTCATTCCATATTTAGTGAAACCTTGCAAACCTTCCCCATTATTCCAATATCTCTTGCAAAACTTCTCCATTACTTTTGGTAACAATTCTGGATGCACAGAGAACAGTAACAGCAAGAATGTCAAAGTATTGCCTGTATATTAATCTATCACATGTATTGGTACCATTGTGTCCTTTAATTGTAGTCACAGAAGCTCCATTTGATTAAAACAAATATATCATTGGCATTTCATTGGCATTTCTATTTACACTAACTGAATTTGCCTAATGATAGCATCACACATTTACAGAGGTTTACATGAGCTTAAAAAGAAAAAAAAAATTAGAAAGCAAGGAATGTTTTGCAATATGTCAAAGCTTTGTGAAATAAAGGATCACTGTTTTTCATTTCAGTAGCACAACACTGGAAATTGAGTTTTAAATTTTTCTGTTCCCTTCTTTTCTTCTCTTGGAGATTAACAATTATCTGTTTCCTCATTCACAGGAGATATTATTGCCTTTTGCAATTCCCAATCCCCTGCACAAAGACTTTTAAAATGTAATTCTCAAAAATAATTAATATCTGCTTATTTTATTAATCCTCAGTAAAACAAACAAGAAAGAAAAACAAATCAAACCAAACAAAAAACCCAACCAAACAAACCCAAAACCAAAAACTGGACAAAAAACCCCAAAACAAAACAAAAACAAAAAACCAAAGTAAGCCCCTGGGGTTGATGTTGTTCCCAGAGAAGGGCACATTAAAGGACACTTGGAAGACATGTCATAGAGAACACGTTTAATGCAATTATTTGTGTCAGAGAAAAATGAAGAAGTAAGTTAGAGCTGCACAAATTTCTGTCAAGAGAAGCCAAAAAAAGCACTGGGGCTTAGCTCTTTTAAAAATGATGAAATGCTGTAAAACAATACCCTGCAAACAATTCAATTTGCTACCTTTATCTACATATGAGAAAGCAAGACACAACAGTTAATGAAATAAAATGAAAATAGAATAAAAATATCAATACACAGCTGTCAAAAGAGACCTATTTGGCAAATAACCATTTTAGATTCTCAAGGCTATTTAAATGAATGTCATTGATTAGATGAAGCATTGCATTTCTGCACACATTTTTAATTTTCTTTATGTTATTTGCATAGATTCTCTAACGCAGTATAAATATTTGTACTAGGATATTTGTATTCAGCAGAGCAAGGAAGAAGACCAGACATAGCAGTACTAAAGGCAGCAGTAGAAGATGTAGTAATAGAATTACAAAACAATAAAGCTACAAAAGTAGTATCAGCTGTAGTAATATTTTCAAAACCTGTTTAGTCATTCTATTTTCTCCTTTGTGTCTGTAACATTACTTTTTATTCTGGCAAGCACAGTATATAAACATCACCAAAATACTGTTTTCTCTAGAGCATTAAAGTTTTTCATCTTCATTATAGGAAAATTAAGATTTGAAAGCATACTTACAATTTGTTGAATTCATACTTCCATTTGTTAAAATAACTATTTTTCTTAATCAGATGAATTTAAATAATAAATTTGCAGAGAAAAAGAAGGGAAAGAAAGACATCCTTGGACAATTCTGTGTTTTCACATAGAATCCTAAATAATTGTGACTAATTTTTGTTCTGGCTTTTATTCTTATTGGCAGTTCCTGAGTTTTTCCTCACGGTACTGTTTTATATAAAAATACTGAAAGTTGTCACAGGGAGTTTCCCTTTTAGGAAGATTCATCTTCCAGAAAAAGTTTTCATCTGATGCTGTAGGACAGAGAGGAGGGAGAAGAGAAGAACACATCTATAGTTCCATGAAATGCAGGTAAGCTACAGCTCTGTCTTCAACAGAAACCTCTCTGAATATCAGAGTAATGTATTAGGAATTTAGCCAAATCTTTCACCAGAAAAAATAACAACATGCAACTTTCAACTAGAATCCCCATTTGCCTTAACAAATTGCATTTGATTCATTAATTGGAGTAAAACAATAGTAATTTTGGCCAGTATTCAATGTCAGACTGCCACTTTTGCCATTTGCTGTGTTCCTGCAAAGATATCTCATTACTTTTATAATAGTTGTGGCATATATTGTGATCAGAACTATTAATATAGATGTTTATACTTAGATTCTTCATATTAAATCCTCTTAATATATAACTACATGGTCTTAGGCTCTGCCACAGCAAAAATTGTTTAGCAAATACCTGGGTATCTCAAAATTACTTCTGCAAAACTTAACTCACTTTTAAAAACAATATTCATGAGGCAGTTGCAGTACAGAAATGAGAGTAATATTCTCTTCTGCTGTAAACTCTAGCTAGCTCTCAATATTACAATGGAGAAGAGCTTATAATCAATGTTAACTCCAGAAGAATTCATTAGACAATCTAGTTTATCTGCTTGTCCTTTGTACATCAGCTGGAGAACATGACTGAGACTTCTTGGCTTTTATTAAAAAGGGTTTAGATCTTTCATAAAAAGCTGTATCTTCGGGCATGCTCTCTCTCCCTGGGGAGAAAAGGAATGTTGCTTCCATCTATGTTACAAAAAAAATTGAGAGTGTGAAATATTCTTACATAATCTGATCCAAAGAATTAAAATATCAGGCATTGTAGAAAAAAATTCAAAAAACAAGAAGGAACTCCAAAACAAGGGCTTATGATACTTGCATCCAAGGAGAAGATACTTTCTGATTCTATGTCAATGACTGATGATATGATATCCTTTGCTGTTTGTCTTTGATATCTTCTAGACTTGAAAGAAAGGGAATTTAAATTTCCCTAGAGTCTACACTGTGCATCAAAACTTGTAAAAATTCTTTCCTGCCTTATGTACAAATTAAGTGAATCCATTACCCATAGGATAAGCTGAATTCAATAAAAGACACCACAATAAATATTTCCAGCATTTTAAAAGCAAGTATGAATCTGTAAAACCCTCATAAACTTCACAAGCATCATATTTAAACAATGAGGGTTTCTTGCCTACCATTTCATTTGAAAAGCACATAAAGGGTTTCCCTCTTTAAATGGTTACAGACTATATATATACAATGCCTTTCCTAAGATCATTATGCCTAAAAATCATTCCATCTTTGGAGATTACCCAGGTGGATTCTAAAGAATAAACATACCTTCTCTAAAACTTCTACCTTGATAGCTTAAATAGCCTTTTAAACTTTCTAAAATACCTCTTCCTATTATTATATTAGTCTTTCGTTATTTTGATCCAAATTTGTATTATTTTATAAGCACGGAACATCTTACTAATACTATGCACTGTAATGCTAAAGTTCCTCAGTCTTTACTGAAAGTTCTCCTGTGATCTTCCAGTAAATCCAGTTTTGTCTCTAAGTGTCAAGTCCAGTTGATAAGCTTTCAATTTAAACTAAATCTTCTGGATTTAGTCTCTATGTGCTTTACTTTCTATTACACTGTTTTAGCCTAAGTTTTAAATTCCTATTCACAATGTGCAGTCCACGTGCTCCTGTCAACATTGGCTGGACTTTTCAAGTGTTACATCATCCACACCACGATTTATTAAAGCCAAAATTGTTTTTAAGCAGTGTCGCAAATAATGATATTAGGCAGAAATTGTTCTAAGACTGGTCCTGGGAAAATATAATTTCTAGTCTCTATCCACCTGGAAAACTCTCTTATCATTGTAATCTTGTCTTCAGCTATCATGGTAATTATTACATAGGCCTTGTTTAAACTTCCACTTTCATTTCCTTTCCTTTGAAATCAATTTTAATTTCTTTGAGTCATTATTAAATTGACTTCATTGATCCTACCTGAAGACTATAAAAGAAAGATGTACTATGACGTAACACAATCTACCTTTGCCAAAATCATATTGAATTTATCATATTTAAACTTCATGTTCTTGGTTACTTTTCCATACAAACCCTGCTTATTTTATTAAGGACAAATGAGGAACTCTTTTGGATATTCCACTTTCCCTTATCAGATAAACGTATCACACTTACTATTTTCTAGTGAGAAGAAATAAGTACCACAACCAAAACTGCAGCTTCTTTTAAAATAACTGTTATTGGACATTATCCAGGCTGTTTATATTTTGCAAAATACCTGCTTATTTTTGAATTCACCATGGATGTTATAATTTCCATTTCCTATTCTCATTGGATAATCTTTTCTTAGTCATATATATAATTTCTTCAGCTAAAACCGGGACAAAATATTAAGATGTGTGACATTCAGTGTCACCTAATCTCTGTCTAGTTTTCAGGATATGGCCCCACTTGTCCCCTTCATGTTATTTCTATAGTACTCCGGATAGAAATCTTATAATTTTGTTTCATTTCTTTGAAGGATCTAGCTCAGATAGATATTTTGTCCTTTTGACTCTATTTTTCTACTTTCTGACCAACACACACTGATAGACAATCTCATTTCATTAAATTCCTTATCACCTACTATATGCTGTTTGAGGTGTTTAGTGGTCCTGGCAGATGCATAGTTCTTTCTTTTCTACATTCTTCTGCTTAAAACTCAAGACCAGATTAATGAAATTTTCTCTTCATGTGATCCACCTGACATTTGAATTTTAGTCCATGAGTTCCTCTTAGTTACTTTTATTGCCTCAAAATGTTAATAATTACCTATCTTTGTCTACCATGAACTTGAACCTATTGTGGGAGTTTTGAACCTGTTTCTCATTCCAAAAATACTGTCTCAAGCTACTTTTCTCTCTGCTCAGTCCCCACTCTTGAATTAAGATTCACAGCTTTTAAAGTAAATATAACATGGCAGTTATATTTTTCTTATTAAAGAAATTTGTCTGGTATTATTCTCCAAGGACGCCTAACCTGATATTGTGGTATAATTAATACTGTAATCTATTAGCTTTTTTTTTTTTTTCCAAAACCATTTCTAGTAAATCTATGTACTTCTCTCATAGTTTCTAAGAGTCTTCTAGCACATATACAACTCTTTTGCGTATTATAAAATGTGTTGGGGACTTCTCTTGGCTTTTTTAAAAACATCTTTGACTTCATTCTTTAATTTTTCTCTTACATGCTAGGAATATGACTATAGGAAGTTTCAGTTTTGACACCTGTTGTGAGTAAAAAGGAGTCATAGGATTAGTAAAGATAGTACATGAAGAAAAGTATGATGAGTAACACTCTAGCAACTCCTATGCCAGCCCCTCCTATGCAATTTTATTATGCATCTTTTATGTGAGACAAAATAAAGCTGTGCAGAACAAATACATCCGGCTTCAAAGTGTTTGACAAGCTGCTGTCATTCTGTTTTTCATTTATATATATGTAACTAGAAAAATAGAGATGGAAGCATGATATAGAACTAATTCAAGACTTTAAATATACCCAATGTGTTTTATAAGAGCACAAAAACATTTGTCTCATACATTTAATGCCCTCACCTCTACTAGATGTCTAGGAAAATACAGCAGACAGACATGAGAGAAAAATAAAATTAACCTACTTTACCACACCCTTTTGAAGGTCCATTTCATTCATACTATCTCTCACAGCAAATAGAAACTGATGTTTAGGTGGGAAGTATAAAAAATAAAGCATGTATGTATTGTCTTTTCCCAGTATACACTCCAACTTTGCCAATCAGTATTTAGGAATTTCCAAAGTCAAGCACTCAGGGCTGGGTCTGTAGCAATCACTGATGAGCACACGTTGTGCTATTTTTTCTGATAATTTTTCAGATGTATTTATGCTTCTTTATACTATAATAAGATAGTATTAAGGTGCATCATTTGATTATCGACCATAAAAAATAAACATGCCTTTTTTTACTTCTTTTTATCTTGTTGCCTTGGCATTTCCCTTGATAACTTTTAAATTCTCAGCTTACAAGAAACTGTGACTAAATATTCCCTATTATTTTCCATATGTCATTCATTATGTCGCAAATCCCTGTCATAGTCCTTTTCCTCACCTATCTAACCTACTACCCACTGCCTTCCATTGTTGATTCTGGATTTAGTTTCATTGTATGAAAACCACTTTTTAGTTCTTTTCTTGATAGCTTCTCTGCCTCCTGTAGGTGCTTCCTGAGATGCCTGGACCCACATGCAGAATTTTCACAGTGTAAATTCCTGCATTCACACAGTGGCATGATTCTGCTTTCAATTTTGCATCCCCCTTCTTCCATTCCTAATAAGTTTTGAGATTCAACTTGTTTTTCAAATGCCTCTGAGTAATGACTTGAGCTTTTCTGAGAAACAAAACCGCTCTTACCATGAGGGGTTTCTGCATTAAAAGCTGTTCAGGCTTTTTCCTGCAACTCAGGACCAAGTGTGTACACTTGCTGGAAATAATCATGTATATTTTGGTAATAGTAAAGATCAGCTGGCTAAACACTTGTTAAACACAGAAAAAAAGCTGCACTACTTTCCTACCTATAAGACACTTTTTGCCTTCTATTACTCAATTTTTTTAATAGTTAAGCTTATTGACACTTCACCATCAACCACTTCCTTTTAAAATCTTTTGATTTGGATGAAATTTTTTGAACTAGTTTTGAAAGAAAACCACTTTTAATATGCACTTTTTGCTTCCTTTTTTTTCTCTTGGTCTTGGTCTGAACATGGCAAAAACCCTCAACTATAATATTTTTCATTCATTGTCACTTAGAGGTAGAAAATTCTGGATCCTCACTTCCGAATAAACTGATTAGCAGCCACTATTTTCCTGGCTTTTTACCTGAAGAGACAGTTTTTCAACCAAGTGTTAAAAATGCCCATGCAGTTTTAAAGAACCTGTTTCAATTTAATGTAAAGATTCATTATCTGTATTTAAAATTATTTTATTAAAACAATAACTATTTAATAAAATATTTAAATTCATAAAAGATTTTTTATATAAACATCTGGAGGTATATATACTTAAATGGCAAATAAATAAATAATAAATTAACTAGAATTTTTTTGAAATTGCACAATGGAATAGCTGATTGTTTCCCCTTTGAAAAAAGCACATGAAAATCAAGGTCTACTGTGACAACAGGTATACTCAGATCATAAAAAGTACACTTTTTGCTAGGCAAATAGTGGTTTTCATATAAGAATAATAATGTGAATTACTAAGTGGAAACAAGAAAAGCTAGCTTAAGTACAGAAAGTGCATTTTTTTATTCTGTGATGTAAAACTGATATAAATTAAAATTTGGATAAACATTTAAATGATAACAGTTTCAAAATTGGAGATTTAATCTTAAATTTCAGAGTATGCTTGCATTTTAATAGGAGAAAAACAGAAGTGCAAAAGTGCAAGGCTATAGGCTCCAATGCCTTAGTCAATCCAGCCCTCATGTGGGAATGAGTAATGTGGAAAGCTTCAGACCACTGATAATAATTATTCTCTAAATTAAAGATGAGCTTTAACCCATCTTCTTTGATGATTAAGAAAGCCAAATTTTCAAAGCTAATTAGTTTCTCAGTAAGGGTCATTGTTGTTTATTGTTCAGGTACTCTTAAGGTAATTAGTACGCCCAACCTAAATTAGGCACATTTTACACATTTTATTAACAATGCACAGTAACAGAAACCCCTGACCAAAATATATGCTGTGCCTCTGTCTTCTGAGGTGGCCTACCAAGGAAGCAAATTCCACGTCCAAGGATGCTTCCAACATAAACATCTGGCTGCAGGTTCTTGGTTACTCGACTAACAAAGGTTGCGCCATCCCACTGCTCAGGGAAAAGCAGCTTCCATGTCTTCCAAACCCTTTGTTGGTGTTATGTTGCTTTGTGTGTAGTGCAGAACTGAGCACAGCCAGACAGAAAAGCACTTGGAACTACCAAAAGAAGTAGTAAGGACTGGTTTGCCATTCTATCTCAATAGTTTGCTATCTCAGCAGTAGAAAGTAGCTGATTTTTACAGAAAAATAGTTGAAATCAAAAATTATTGAATGATCCCTCCTACCCATAAAAACATGTATAATCTCTTTTAGCTTCCAACCATTAGCATTTTAGAACTTTCTGAACCAAAGGTGAAACTGCTTTTAATACCAAGATCTAATTATTCTGATATTTAGATTATGAGAAAGCATGCAGTCCTCCCCAGCTCATCTTCTCTGTATCATTACCAATTGTGTATACCTCTAACATACTCCTTTTTTCCCAAGTTCAACAATCCGGTCCACTTAGTCTTCATAGCTACAATCTTTTGTTGCTTTTCTTGGACCTGTTTTTGTTTCTGGTACTGAATTTATGAAATAGCTTAACAGAATTGCAAATATATCCTTTTCAATATATGGTGGTTCAGAGAGCATGACATTAAACATTAAGAGGTTGATGCTGTTCCTTTCAAAAGAATTACTGCTGTTTTATTTCCCTTTGATTGAGATTAGTCACTGAGCTCAAGACATTTGCAGAGATCTATATAAAATCTCTTCTCAACAAGGCTTCTTCTTCTTCTAGCAAGGCTAGAGCTTGCCATTCCATTTGTATCACGTTAGTTCCATTATTATATTAATTTAAAATTTCATTTATCAATTTAGCATCTTTTCACTTACCTATCAGTGAAACATGGTAACATTTTTGTTTTACTTTGGGTAGCCAGCCTTAAATATGGCTGCCATGAATATGTCATACAACAATATGACAATAACAATTCTCCATTGTTACTGTGTTACTATTAATCTCCTTTCACACATCCTTTATGAAAAGATAGTCAGGTCAAGCTGCCAACCTCCCCTACAACACAACTTACATAATTCTTCTTTTCCCCATTTAAAACTACCTATGATCACAGCAAAACCTCTACTCCTGTTAAAACTTATCAATTTGTGTATTGAGTGCAGTCTTACCCTCTGGTTGATTTTTGAGATCTAACTACCCTCTATTACAGTCATGCTAACTCTTCTCCAATATTTCATATGTCTTTACATGCTCACTGAGCCCACCCTTTTATAATCTTTTATACTATCTGGTCTCCAAGATAATCAAATCACAAGTAAGTTTTTTGTTAAAACTTTTCCCCCAAGACTATCATGCATATCAGTGCCATCAAAGCTCTAAGTAAAACTGTTGGAGGATTCATTCTGCAATTATGTGGCTCTGATGTGGAAATTTGTAGGGTCTCTGTGCCCAAAATATCATGAAACAAAGGGATGCTTTTCCCTCTCACATTCTTCCTGCTTGACTCTAGACCTAAGAACGCACTCACAGGAACTTAAAATATAAACATATTCATGCACACCTATGGTCAAAAGCATGGTGTGGGAAGAAGGTTAATTCAGAGGTTAATTCAGAGCTCCAGTTATGAGATTCCTCACGATCAAATCAAAGCCTTGAAATCTGTGTATAAGCTCAGGGACACACAGCTTATAGGGCAGGGATTTAATTCAGTTACACAATACAACTCTTCCAATGGGCAGGACAGCCCATTGTCAAATACCTCTCTGCCATACAAATGCTTCCTGGTGATGAGGAAGGCGTGAACGACTCTAAAAAGTGCTGAGATTAAAAGGCATTTACTCACTCAGGTGGAATTTCCAACTGGATTTTTGAACAGCTGAGTGACTTTGATGCAGCTGACGTTAAGGAAGGCCCAAGATTTTCTGGGAGAAACTCATGGTAGCAGAGGAGCACATGAGAGACCAACCAAGATGTGTCAAAGTTGATGGCCTTTCCAGCCCAGTGTGATTTCTCCAGCCATGGCAGTAAGCAAATAGACAGAAAAAGCAAGAGCAAGTCAGCCTTGGGCTGAGGGTACCACGATCCCATCTAATTACTATTCCTATGTCTATGTCTCTCCTTCCAGCATCTGCCTTGTCTTCCCTTGAACTCCTGCTTTCTCAACCACAGCAGCAGCATCACGTTCAGTGTAGAGGTCCAGTGTGTTACTGTAAATACAGAAGAGCATGTAGGAGGAGGAAAACACGAGTGGTACGAAGCCAGGCCAGAATTTTAGGATTGTTAATTAGGGCTTTGGAATAGACAGTCTGGGTCAACCCAATCTAGGCACCTATTCTGACAGATGTGGGTTTGTCCCACACTGACACAAAACAAAGAATTCAAAAGCTCAAAAATTAAGTTTTGACCACAAGGTAAATATTCTGAGTTATTAGGTTTGGATGGAAATTATTGCAGGTCCAGACAATTCATTCCGTTTCTATATCCACAAGTGCTTGGATGGAGCGCAATGAATTAATATAGTTAGAAATTAGGCCCTTGTTCCTCCCACCAGGCTGGGAACCTCACTAAAGCAAAGTGGAGGGTCTGGTGCAGCTGCAGGGGGCTGTAGACGCTTGCTTTGTGCTTATCTGAACACTTGAATTGGGACAGCCAGGGATGTGAGGTTTCTTCTCAAAGACAAATCACGCTTTATCAATTCAAACAAAAAAAGTATTACAGCACTTTTTCCCCTGCTCCCACTGGATCTGTACGATGGAATTCGGTGCAATGTTGTTACGTTTATGGTTCAACCATCAGCAGAGTCATCCTGCAACACCGACATGCCATGGAATACGGCAGCACGTAGCTGCTAATGTTATCGTAGGTTATCATGAGTTACCACAGGTTACCAGAGTGCCTGGTGCCAAAGTGCACTTGTATGTAACCAGCTGCTCACACACCTCTGTGGATGCCCACCTCTCATGCTGTGAGATGCAACAGGTCCCTCCTTACTAGCTTAAAATTTTAAGAAACACAAGGCTTATTTTTCAGAATTTTTGCTCCTGAGCTGTGAATGTCAATGTACACAAATACTGCAATCTACTTAGTCTCTTTTTTTGGTGTGCTTTGGGACTGCCTACAACTCAGTAATAACTGTTTCTAAAGCAAAGCGTGGAATAAAATGTAGCCGGCAATAGAAACACCATTCCTTGCTTCGGGCTGAAGGCTCTTTTGAGCGCAGGCTGCTCCCATGGGAAGCCCACCTCCTCCGTGTGCAACCCGCGTCTCCGGCTTTGTTACTGTTATTTCGGCTTTTAGTCACCCGAAGCCACTTAGAAACCAAGAAGCCACAGGCGAGCAAGAGCGGCCTCACGCTGGTCAGCACGATCGTCCCGAAAAGAAGAAAGGTTTTTTCCGGAAAACTCGAAAGTTTGGCTCTGAGCGCAGGGCACTCTGGCTCGCCATGGCGGCCGCCGGCCGGCACCGCCCCGACGGGAAGGGACGGGACGGGACCCGCCCGCACGGAACCTGCGCCCCGCGGAGCGCGGCCCGCAGGGAAAGGGAAGCCGAGGGAAGGCAAAGGGAGAAGGGAGGAGAGGCGAGGGTGCCGCGCCCGGGAGCGGCACGCCGGGGCGGGGGCAGAGCCGTCCCGGGCGCGGCTCCGCGGGGCTCTGCGCGCAGCCGGCGCCGCGGCGGGGCGGGGTAGCGCGGGGAGGGGACGGGCAGCGCCTCGCCGCGGAGGTGGGCGGCGAACGGGCGGGGTGTTCCAGCGCCGTGCCCGGGACGGGCATTACCCAAAAGGCCGAAAAAAAAAAAAAGGCAGTAATTAAAGTCGCCGCTGCCGCGCGCGGTCCCACCCTCCCCAGCGGCCGGCTCCTGTGGCAGACGGGAGGGGACAGCAGAGCCGGGATCCCGCGGAGTCGCGCCGCCACCTCCGCCGCCACTTCGCGCTCGCTCCCTCGCCCGCCGTGGCAGCACCGACGGCGGCGGCTCCCCCCTTCCCGCCTAGCCCCGCGCACCATGGCCCCCGCAGCCCCCTGCCTCGTCCTCGGCCTCCTGGTGAGTGAGGGAGGAAAGGAGCGGGATCGCTGGGATCGCGAGTGGGATGAATGGGATGAGCGGGTGGGCGCCGGGGGGAGCGCGGCGGAGCTCACTCACCTGGCCGCGCCTTTCCTCCGCTGCACCGCGGGCGCGCAGCGCACAGCAGAGACATCCGAGCGGGTGATCTCTGGCTGGCTCTTGACCCCAAGTCGGGTTTCTCCTCGGCGAGGCCCTTGCGAGGGGCGCAGAGCGGCGCGGAGGCTGCGCGGCCGCGGGACGCAGCTCGGGGGAGCTTGGGCGCCGGCAGGAATCCAGTGGGATGCGAGGCTCTCCTTGGGACAGGTGGTCGGGTGGCTTTTGGAGCCTGCCGTGAGGTTACGCGACGGGCACACGCTCGGGTCGCTGATGCTGATGCTGGTTATTCATAGAAAAAAAAAAAAATAAAAATACCGCGGTTAATTTTATTTAAATCTCCCCCTCTGCCTCTCCCCACCCGGTTCTTCCCTTTTCCGTGGGAAGGATTGTGCCGCAGTGTGGAGCGTGTTGAGCTTCTCTGAAAGAGTTAGTTGTGCGTCCGAGACTTTTCAGCGATTTCCTTTAACTTCAGTTTATTGTATTTGTACATAATTATCAGCTCCGGAAAGGCCTTCGGCAGGGAGAGCAGGGGAATTCTCTCTCACGTTTTATTTTTTTTAAAATTTGTAGTAGATGAGTAAAAGTGATTTGTCTTTTGTTTCCTAGCCCTCTTCCTCCTTATTAACATTGTATTCACAAAAATAGGGCAGATGATCGTTTGAGCCTGTGAAAGAAAAATACTTGCTAGTGTTGAAGTACTGAATTTGTTATTTTAATCTTAGTTGTATATGCACATTGAAATGAAAAAGTTACTATTTCAGACAGTGTGTGCTTGCCTTTGCAAGGATGTTAAAGTAAAATCCAAATAAATGAAAGCAGCTTTACTCATACATCTAATAAAAAAAAAAGAAAAAAATTCTTTCGTCAAGCAGAAAAAAACAAACAACACTCAAAGAAAAAAAAAAATCATGAGTTGTTTTCTTTGTGTAAAGTGAAAGGACATCACAACTTATTTTTACTGATGTTTTCTTATGTCTTGATGATGTCCATGAATAACTACCACTTATATTTGTTTAACTCATCAGTAGTTCTTTGTGCCGACATCAGACTGGGATTTGCGTTACTATTTAAAAATTATATGTCATTGATTCCTAAAATATTTCAGAACAGTGTAAAAAGATGTTGTGATTTCAATAACTTAAAAATTAGTGCCGTGTCTTTCAGGAGAGAGTGTTTTATTAAGTGTCTGCTAATAAGGAAAGGCTATTAATACATAAGCAAGGATGTTTAAATTATTTGTATATATGCAATTTTTATATCTACTTATATATATAAGGAACTCTATGACGAGCTTTTATGGTGCAGACACAGCAATTTTTTTTTAAAGGGTCCTAAAGACTTTAGAGTATTTTTATTTAAATATTTTCTTAATAAGCATCACAAGTAATTTTCAGGATTTCCATTACCTATTTGCCTCTTTATACCTTTAATCCTAAAAGTATGTGCAAAATAAAAATGCTTTTCCTTTTTTGCTAGGCTTTCATCCTAAATGAGTAGAGGCACTTTAAAGGGTGAATAGATTTATTTACATTTTTCTATGTCTTTGTTTAATAGTCTGTGTGATATTTGGATTGCAGTTTTAAAGATGGAGATAGAAACTAGGCAGAAACATTCACATATAATCTGAGATCAGGATTCACTTGCTCTCTGCTGAGGAAAATCTTTGTACCTCTGTGTGATTCTTTTTAGAAAAAGGTCTGGTTATCTGCTACTCATTTGAATTTTTAGGAGGACCCTATTTTGTAACTGGTTATATGGGAGTGGATTTATTTATGTCATATCTAATTGCTGAAGCTACATTTAATTAGCTTGTTGAGAATGCACTTTTAAGATGCAAAGTGATATATAAGTGCAAGTGTCGTCATGTGGTTTTAATGAGACACTTGTCCCTTTAATGTTCAGCATCACCACAATTCTACCAAACTGAGTGTTGGTGGATTAAACCTTAATAATTTAGAGACCTTGGATCTAAATTGGCCAGGAAAGCTGTTTGAGGGAGCGTACATCCAAGCTGTATTTTATGTTTTCTCAACTGAAGTAATAGTGTAGGCAAAATCTTCTGGTGAAAGGGAACTCAAAGGAACCACTGTCAGTGGTGCAGTGATTTTAGAAAAAAATTAAACACAAACCATGGACAAATCCAGGAGCAGTAGTCAGATCTTGTTTCCAGTTTGAAACTTTGTATGCTGTGCTGCACAGTACCTGAATATTTAGGGAGGAGTTCTTTATGTGCTGTTTCACTTGTTTGTCATAACAAAAAAACAAATCAACCAAAGTCAGCATCTGTGTCTAGTTCAAAATACCATGTAATTATGTGGGTTTTTTCCTATTTCTTCATTTGTTTTCTAGGTGCTGAGTTTGTGCTGTGAAGCTTGCAAGAACGTAATTTTTCATGTTCCTTCTGAACTAGAGGCCGACACGTTAGTTGGCAGAGGTGAGAGAAACTATGAAATTCCCAGCTTAACAACACAGCATTGCACCTTTGCTGGAGATGCTGTTAGCAGTGGAGGTGACTTTATTTTTAATGGAATGAATGGATGACTGGAGAGCCAGCTAAACAGCTGGATCAGCCTTTTTATGAAGGATACGCCCTGTGTTTGTTATGAATTTGAACACCAGCTCCATGCATCCATTTGACTTTTGCATAAAGAACTATTGTCAGTTTACAGAATTTAATTTAAAACTCAAATGGCAGAATTTAATGTTTTCAAAATTTGGAGCGTAAAACTTACTGTTTAAATAAATGCTTGACATTCCAAACCTCACCTGTAACCCACGGTCATATGAAGAGGAGAATAAATCATTTGACAAAGGAAATGATAAAAAAAGAAGACAAAAACCCGCTTAACCAGGCACCAAGAGGCTGCTGTTGTGTGGAGCACGGATGTGACTGCTCAGCAGTGCTGGGGCACTCAGAGCACACGAGGGGATGTGTTGCAGAGGTGTCCTGCATGCACATTCTGTTGGGAGAGTGCTCCTGTCTGACTGGACAGTCTGCCTCAGTTTAGGGCAGCTTGCTGGTGACTGAGAGGAGTAGAGACCAGAAAACATCCCACTCCTATTTTTTTCAGACCAGTCTTTCAAAGGCAGCTTTGAAGGGTGTGGCATAGGAGGTGCTGAAGGATTCTGTCCTGCCTGAGACTGATTTTGAGGATTCAAAAGTGCCCTTTGTGAGTCTAATGACAATGGAGAAGTATGCTTCAAGTCTGCAGTCCTAATCCGTATTTCTATAGAAGGAACAAATAAAGTGAATTTGTAGTTTATCACAATTGCCTAGAAAATCTAGCTTTATAGTGAAAATTCCTTGATCTTACTTTTAAATTTTAAAACTAAGAAGGCTGCTAAAGATATGTGAGTTTTCATAGACTTTAACATTTCTCTATGTAAGTAAACTTAATTAATATAAAAACTAAAATTCATGTTCTTGCGGTGCTTTAAAAAATATTGCATAATGTGGAACTTAATTTTTTTCCCCAAAAAACTTTTAATGAAACCATTATAGCTCAAATGACATCACTTAAGCATTTATGGAGAAATATTTTACATTGATACAAGGACCATACCTTGACAGTGAAATTAGTCAGGCTTTTCCAGCTTGTCATAAGGGTACTTTATACATTATACAAGAGTTTTGAAAGAATAAAAACCCCACAAAACTACAGCTAACCATCCAAAGGGTTGACTCATATAACCATCAGAACAATATCTCCAGTCTGGTAATTTTTGAAATGCAACGTTGTAATAGGCAGCAGTATGAGGCACTTTTAAGTGAGGCAGTGATATTCTTTTCAATACTTCTTCATTTGCACCGTACAGATGAAAAAAGATAGGAGTCACTTCTGCAGTACCATAGAAAGTCTAGGAAATCTTTATTTGTGCATTTAAAAGACTTCAGAAGAAATCACATCATATTTAAAATTATGCTTCCCATCTATTTTTGCAGTTTTGAAAGTGAAATTAAATTTAGTTTATTGAAAATGTCATATATGGGATGAAATTCTGAATCTTCATGAATTTTGCAATCAACTTTCATACAGCAGTGTCCCACCCACTATGATACCATTGAAAGAGTATTGAACAGTTTTGATTTTGAGACCATGAGACACCTCTTGTACTCTGCAATGATCATCTCTTTGGAGCTTGAATCTCTGATTTTCATCCTTTTCAGGGTGCAAATAATTTTTTCTTAGGGCTGTCGTCATATCCTGACTTTGCTTTTTCTCCAGCTGTAGTGCTAAACTACTTGCTGGTGCATCAAGTTCACTGAAGTACAAAAAATCTGTTTTAGCTGCAAGTGATAGTGAATACTATGAAAAATAGCTGGGAAGTATGCTGAAATTACCTGTATGGGATTCTATCACATGCATATTAAAAAATTGCTAATTGTTTGTTCTAGAGTTAGTCTTTATCTCTCCCATCTGTCTGCCTCATAATTTAAAAGCCTTTGTCCTCCCAAGAGTATTAAATCACATAGTACCAGTTAGTGCTTTCCTCCTGAGGGCAAATCTTCCAAGATGTAACATCTCCATTGGGCATTTGCATTAATTAATCGTCTTCACCGATATTGTAGGGCATGGAGCACGAGGCAAACGTAATAGCTACTGGTCCAATAATGGGCATGTCTGCAATGTTTTTGCATTTAAATGCACATAATTTCATCTCTGATTCTTCAATAATTTTACCAGGGTAATAGTGTTTTGTTGAGTGATATCCATAAAGCACCCATGTCGTTTAGGAAACACTAATGAACACAAGAGTAGCAATTAATGAAAACTTCATCAAATGTGAGTGCATAAGTGGATTTTAAAATCAGGATTTGTGATGCTTAAATACTGAATGAGAAGGTTTTGAAGACTCTGTCAGTAAATAAAATTTTTACGTGGGGCTTGGGGTTTCTTTGTTCTGTGAGGGGTATTGTTTTTTGCTGTTTGAGTTATTGTATAATTTTTTTTTTTATAGTTGATTTGCAAGAATGCCTTCAGTCTGCAGAGTTTATCACTTCCAGTGATGGGAACTTCAAGGTTCTAGACGATGGTTCTGTGTATACAACATCTGCTCTTTCTTTGTCTGCTGAGAAAAAGACTTTTACCATATTACTTAAGGACATTCAAGAAAAAGTTGAAAAGAAAATACACGTTAGCTTGGTGGAAAAAGAAAAAAAGGTTAGGTTCTCATTTCAAGACATCTTAATTATTTTTCACAGAGTGCAGCTTCATACTAAGTATGTGTAGTTGAATTTTAGAATTCAAATAATCAGGCAAAATAGTGGTGTAGAATGTGTTTTTATTTAGCAGTTGTTGATTACTGTGTTGCTTTAGTCAGCAGATTTGCTTTCTCAAATGGGAGATGCTAGCAAGTAGCATAATCAGGAATGTCAAGAATCTTAAAAGCCATGTTTGAGGAATTAAAGCAGATCTTAGTCATGCAAAGTGTTACAAGAAATGAAAAAGCTTGGAATATTATCACAGATATAATCAGAAATTAAGACCTTGGAAAAACAAATTGTCAGTAGGAAGACTTGCATGGATGGAAAAAGATGGAAATGCAGATGGCAGTTAAGCAAAAAATATATGCAGTTAAGAATATATGGATGTATTCTTATCTGTCTTTCTATCTTCTCGACCCAGACCCCGAAGACCAGGCATTCTAGAGACACAGTTCTCAAGAGAACCAAAAGAAGATGGGGCCCTATTCCATCTGTCATGATAGAGAACTCACTGGGACCTTTCCCACTGCAAATACAGCAGGTACATTTTGGATGAGCCTTAATTTTATGACTATGGTAGTATTGTATGTGACTTTTATGATGAAGAAAACGAGTTGTCTTGTATTCTCTACCGATTCTATGACATTCCTGCTAATGTTTCTCTGTCTTTTTCCACCCTGTTCATTGTATATATCATTATCTTGTATCTGAAATAATTTGTGATCTTAGTTGTTGGAGTGAAATGGAATTGTGCAAAAGTTGAAAAAAGAAGGGAGACATACTCTCAAAGAGAGCTCTTTGGCCTGGAGATCAGTATGTGTAATTAAAAGAAAAGCAATAGCAAACAATCTTCCACTAAACATTGCTTAGAAAAGGATTTTGTAAATACAGACTGGGGTAAATTTTGCCTGCTTGTCTACATCCTTTCTGGAGCTTGAGGTGTGTACCTTCAGCCTTGAAAATGGAGTATGGCCTATGTTATTCAGAAAAGTACTTACTGGGGAAAACAAGTAGGCGTGAAATAGAAATGCAAGAACTAAAGTTATCATGGATCCATCTAGCCTTCACTAGATTACAGAGTGGCTGGTAGCAGATGTGTAGAGACAAGTATAATAACAGAGTCTGTGCAGAGCAATCATTCTTCTCCTAATCTTACCCTCCTAACTTCTGGCATCCATTAAATAAGGAAAGTATTTTGGGAGAAGAGTGTTTATAAATAGATAAGTCTAATGTTGCCTCCTTGGTGCTCATGATGAGATGCAGATGCTATCTGAATTGGCATATATCTGAACTCTACACTATGTGGTCTTTCTTCTTTTCTTCCTTCACTTTTTCTTCTTTAGGTGCAAACCACATTCTCAGTGAATGCACTAAAATTAAAGTCTCTTGAACCGGTTCAGAAATGAGCTGTCTGTATCTGAATATGCCTTGAGTGTGAAGTATTCTAGAGAGATTGGATTTCAGATTTTTTTTTTTCCTTATACTGTCATTTCTTTAATTTGATGGTTATAAATATTTATGAGTTTGAATTAACTTTCCTTCTCATGTACACATATTATAAAGGAAGGCAGTCATATGTCAGGTTGTTCTGCTATTCTGTGAACAGTAAATCAAGTTTGTTTTTTAGTTTTAGGAGTTTTTGTTTGTGCTAAATATGATTGTGAAAAGGGGGAAATGTATTGAGATGCTGTTGCTGTTTTATCTTGGGCTTAAAAATGTCTTCTTATAGGTCCAGTCAGACACAGCTCAGAACTACACAATTTATTATTCTGCAAGTGGACCAGGAATTGATCAAGATCCAAAGGGTTTGTTTTACATAGAAAGAGAAACTGGAAATATCTTTGCTACTCGTGCGGTAGACCGTGAACAGTATCCAAGTTTTCAGGTACAGGCCTATGTTGTGTAAATTTGACTAAATATATATATATATATATATATATATGTATAGATAGATAGATAGATTTTATTTTTATTTTTTTTAAAAAATCTCTCATGCCTACATTTGACAGTTGGATTGCAGGGGAAATGGCAGCAAACAAGATCTGGAATCTCTATTTTGAGTAATATCCTTGGTGTTGAAGAGATAAAATCAGTAGTAAATAAATAAATAAATAGCTGTTCATCTAGATCTTGAGAGTACTTTTGGTTTTTTTACTGCTTAATTTCTAATTGAAGCATGAATATAGTGAGCTATTGGGTTTGCATCAAATTTTCAGGGAAGGTTGAAAAGATGTGCAGAAAACTGAAATAGATGGCTGTGGTTTCATGAGTCTCTCAAGCTGTTCTGTTCTGTTAACAAGGTACACTGCTCTCTCTACTGGCTGAGAAGTGTAAGAAGGCAATTAGCAGAAGCAGCTTCTAAAATGTAATTTTCAGTACCTATTGCTGCATTTTAATAGGTTATGCTTTAATCGGCAAATAGTTTTGCTCTCCTTCTTGTTTTGTTCTAAATAACAATCTAAATTTTGGTAGCTGTGATGCCTTGTAAACACCTGGAAAAAAAGTGTTCAGGAAACTTGGAAAAAGTGATAGAGTTGGAGGAGGGGTCAGGGGGAAAATGAGTGAAGTACTTGTAGTGTGTGAGGAATGGGTGGGGGAAAGATTGGAAAGCATTCAAAGGTTTTGTTCTGTTCTCACTCTGAGATACCAGTAACATCCCCTTCCACGTGCCTTAAGAGCCTGGTCTTGAGAAGGATGTGCTTTGCACACTGTATTTCGTTTCATTTTATTGACTCCTCCATTGAACTAAAAATGTAATAATACTACATGTTACTTAAGCACTGAATTTTTCTTACAGATCATTTGCTTTGCAACCACCCCGGATGGTTATTCACCAGAAGTACCACTTGTGCATACAATCAGGATAGAGGATGACAATGATAATGCTCCGTATTTTACACAAGACCTTTTTGAATTTTGTGTGCCTGAAAATTCCAGACCTGGTAAGAATTTTTTTAAATCACTGAAGATACCACTACTCAGCTCTGTTACATACCAGTATGGCTAGGTGTGATCCTCCCTTTTAAGACATTTCAGTGGGATTTCCTGGGGAGTATTATGTTTCAGAAAAGGCTGAATTTGCAAAGAGCAGCAGTAAATGATCAAGTAGCTCTTGTCATATGTTTAAAACAGAAATATCTTTTCAAATAATTTTTTACTATTTACAGATTTTTCTGGAACTAAAAATTGCTGTATTGTGTTCACAGGTGTTGTTGTTGGAAAAGTGATTGCAGAGGACAGAGATGAGCCTTATACTCTCCATACCACATTGAAATACCGGATTGTGTCACAAACCCCACCAATTACCCCAGCATTTTCTTTACATGGTGACACCGGTGTCATCTCTGTATTACTGCCACAGCTGGACAGAGAGGTGATGTTTCCTGAAGCATTCTCAGCTGTCATTTGGTGCACAAAGATAGCTTAACACTACTCTGCTCTGCCCTGTGAGACCCCACCTGCAGGGCTGCATCCACTTCTGGGCTCCTCAGTGCAGGAAGGACATTGACCTCTTAGAACAGGGCCAGAGGAGGGATGTGAAGAAGTTCAAATCCAAAAGTTGGAGCACTTCCTCTATGAAGACAGGCTGAGAGAGTTGGAGTTGTTCAGCCTTATAAAAAAGGGAAGTGGATTAAAACTAGAAGAGGAGGTATTTAGGTTCGATGTTGGGAAGAAATTGTTTACTCACAAGGTAGTGAGGCACTGGAGCAGGTTGCCCAAAGAGGTTGTGGACACCCCATCCCTGGAAGTGGTCAGGACCAGGTTGTACAATGCCCTGAACAAACTGATTTAGGGGGTAGAAGCTCATGGGGGTGAAATCCCATGACATGGGCAGGTTGGAACTAGATGAACTTTAGAGTCCCTTCCAACCCAAGCCTTTTTATGATTCTATGAAATGCTGGCATGGGAATCAACAGACATAGCTTCTTTTTAATTTTTTGTTAATGCCTCTAAGGACTTTCTGATGCTTTTTGGAGACCTGTAATTAGTCCAGAGAGTTTCTGCATAGATTACCATATTCTAGCTAACCTTGGCAGAGAAATTCCTTCTGCTCAGCTGTTCAACCTATGGAATTTTTACTTTTTTACTGAACACTTTCTGTGTTCAGGAATTCCATGACCCACTGTTTCCTCCTAATTAAGCTTGATTTGCAGTGCTTCTTGATTCTTCATAGAGAAGATGAACCAGTTTCTGTGGAAGTAGTCAGTCATCCTATATTAACCAGAAATATCTCCAATAGTTGAAACCTAAACAGTAATACACCATTTCTTAGAATTGATGTGCCACCCATTTATTTTCATCAACCAACTTTCAAGCAAATAAGATACAGGATTTTTTTTTTTTTTGATAGAATGTCATACAGAGTCTACACTAGGAAAATAAATTACAGGTGCATGTAGTTCAGAATAATAATTCTAGCATAAGACAGTCATTCTAAGAAACATTGTAACAGCCGCATCTCTTCTGAAGATAAAAGGAGTTATATTATGACATACTTGTGTTGTTTCATGACTGAAAATCCAAGTAAAACGTGATGTTGCAAAATTTTGCTCTTGCAGATACAGTGGTCAGCTTTTTTAGCAAGAGAAAATTGCAGTGCTTGTGAGCATCACCATGACTACTAAGGAAGTTGTTGCAGTGACTACTTGAAGGAAGGAGGGATTGAAAAACTAGTCCACTGCCTATCTTTGAAAGATAAACATATGTAGTAAAACAGGAGATTTAATTCATGCACCAGAGAAACCGAATGCTAATTCCAGGCATTCAGAACTGGAGTTATTATCTTGATTTACAAACTTTCTCTTTTTGTGCCTAATCCATCTGTATTATCTTGTGTTCCCTCCCCTCCCCTCTGTCCACACTTCTTTTTTCTCAGTCCCCCTTCTCTTGGTTGTTCACATTAAAAAAAAAAAAAAGCTTTCTGTTGTTCTGGCTCAAGTTAGGGATTTAAGTGGGCTGCTTCCTATCGAGGAGCCCCTTGGAACTGATAAGGACACCGAGTCGTTCAGTGCCAGACCCTGCCAAATGACAGGCATTGTCTTATCCTGTATTGCCCAGACAGAGGCTGGTTGCAGCACAGTTTTCATTCATCCTCAGTGAAATAAGAGACGTAATTGAAACACTTCACCTGCTGGCAACCTGAGGGAATTCTCTGTTGCTCTAAAGGGGAGACAAATAGCAGATGAAAGTGTGTTATCTGTATCTTCCAAAGTTTCAGGTTCTGGAAAACAGTGCTGACATTGTAAGAAGCTTTATTTGGTGCAGGGTATAGCATGCATGTTACTAACAGATGTTGAACTCAGTGCTTCTTAGCCACTGAAGATTATTTTGCTGCTTTTCCTTTTGAGCTATTGCACAAAAGGCCCCAAAGCTAATTGTCCCATTTTGTTGGTAAGCACTGAATTTAGAGCAGAGTTATGGAGCAGGAGTGGAATATTCAGTTCTACTCCTGTGTTTAGCTATGCAATTAAAAAAGTGAGCATGACAAACTTCTGTGTGCTTTTATTCTTCTTTTTAGCTTGTACCCAGTTACACTTTGTTAGTCGAAGTGAGAGATATGGCAGGTCAGCCTTTTGGTTTGTGCACTACAGGAACAGTTGTTGTCAAAATTGAAGATACAAATGACAATGCACCATCCTTCAAACAGTTACAAGTAAGTCTGCATAAGTAAAATGTCTGTATAAAGGCTAAAAATGAAGTATTTTCATCCCCTTTCTAATTTCCTGATAGACAGTCCCTCAAATATGGAGTCTAATGCCCTGAGATAGTTAATGCCAATATAAATGTCTTTGCTTATTCTAGCCATGTATATGATTCAGGGCAAAGAGTAAGTCTCAATAACCATGTTCACATCTCAAATACCACAGGAGATTTTGTAATATAAAATCTGTGAAAAAATAATTCATTTTTTCATAAGGGATACATGGAATTTACCCTTTTCTGTTCACTACTATAGAATATCATCAGTAATATTAATTGAGAATCACTCTTACCTGATCTTCTTCAGCTTGTACAGAATAAAGCTGCCCTTTAAAAAGATAAAAAAATACAAAAAATTGTTTCATCTTTTACCATCTGAGTAGAGAGGTATTTAATCCTTCTTGGCTTTTCTTCAAGTTATTTTTTGTTTGTTTATTTATATATTTTTAAATTTACCCCAATGCCTTTTCTAATTCTCAGCTTGATCACGTTGTTTGCAAATTAGAGTCTATAGTTGATATAACTGAGGGAAACTCTGCTAATCTGCCTTTCCTGGAAGGAGAATTCCAGAATTAATTAGGTCAGTGATAGTTTGAGTGTATGAAGAAGCTGAGATTTCAATAGTGGTGTCAGGAAATGTTTATTGTTTGATGCAGGGTAAAAGGGAGGAGTGGGGAAAATATGCTGATGCATGGAAACAAATCATTACAGCAGCATGGTAAATTGATCCCTTAAGCTGAAGTAGTCTTATTTAAATATGGTGTTCTTCAGTCCTGCCTTGTGGAACGGGATTTTCTGATTTAAATAATTTTTTTCTTTTTTTTTTTTTTTGGGTACTCCAAGTATGAAACACGAGTGGAAGAAAACAGAGTGAGTGTAGAAATACTGAGAGTCTCTGTTGTTGATCTTGATGAACCTGGTTCACCTGGCTCAGGAGCAGTATATGAAATTATACGAGGAAATGATGATCAGGCCTTTGAAATTACAACTGACAAAAACACAAACGAAGGAATACTGTGTGTTGTTAAGGTAAGTAAAAATTGGAGGGCTGGGGGAAAATTTATGGGTTTTCTAGTTTTGATTTTAAAACATAACACATAAAGCTCACCTTCCAGATTGTTCCTCAATTTTGTGTGCTCAGAATCCAAAGAATTTGGTTTTTCATTTCAGAAGAGCTTGGTGCTTTGGCCTGGTTCTACAGCTGGAGTTGTTTAGATTTAGGAATGTAACTGAGGAATGCTTCATGTTTTTTTACATAAGTGAAAGAGTGGCGAAGCAGGCAAAGATTGAGCACCTCCTCTAGTCTCGTTCTCTCTGGGAGTTAAGTAGACTTCCTATTTCAGCATAAAGCTCTCCAGGTTTCATTCTGCAGTGTACTGACTTCAGGTTTGCTTTTCTGGCATGTGAGCAAGTCCATATACATAGAAGAATTTGTGTCAGTTTAGTTATTTGTTATAAGTGTTTCACAGATGTGAGGTAAAAGGCCCATTGCACCTGTACTCCAGCACATCTTTGCCTCTTTTCCATTATATTTTATAACTGCCATAGGAGGTAACTTCTAAGGAGCAGAAAAGATTACTATTAAAATTTGAACATGTAAATTGTAGAGGCAGAGATGCTAGTAATTTTTAAAATTAATCCTTTAAAATTTATAACTATATTTATATATATTATTATTATTTATTATTATTATTATTTATTTATTTTGTTCCTAGTAATCATTAGAACTTTTTCTAAAGCTCTGTCCCTGGTATATAAACACAGCTGAAATTTCTCACATTTATTGTAATGCTGTAGTAGAGTAGAGAATATTATGACTTTAGGATAATATTAGCTCAATTAAAGGTATAAGATGACTTTGGAGAATGTGTCTGAAGAATAAATGGTAGCTGCTTACTGTCAACTCCATAAATTGCCAGATGCATTTCTAACTACTAGAAAGAAGTGTGACTGACTAATGGTGAAAAGCAAATGTAAGCTAAAATATATGTATATGTAAGCTAAAATAATGACTGACTAAATATGGAAGAAGAAAATCCTCCACTAAATTTAATTTCTTTCTGTTCTTTTAGTAACTCATTTATCCAAAATATTGCAGTGGTTCTGCTTGCTTGGGTATTTTTCAGGCCCTTTTCTTTGACTAACTTAAAACTTTTTTTTTTTTTAAAAATCATGTTCTTTTACTCTGTCTCCATGGCTTATTTGAGGACAGCTGGCTTCTTTTGTATATAAATGTGATACAGTTTCAGCTGCAGTAATTGCGTGTTGAAAACAGTGCTAGGCTAGGTTTGAAGGAAAAAAACCTCCGCCTCACCTTTGTTACAGGGACTGGACTATGAAACTGCCAAGCAAAGGATCCTGGTGATTGGAGTGAACAATGAGGCACCCTATGTGCTGGCTCCCCACTCACAACAACTTTCCCAGAGCACCTGCTCTGTTACTGTGCATGTGATGGATGTGGATGAGGGACCGGTGTTTAAACCCTGTCTGCTGCGCTTGGACGTTAAAGAATGCGAAGATATTGGAACGGCTATTGGGAGATATGTAGCAGAAGATCCAGAAACTGGAAATAGTGAGGGCATAAGGTATGAAACAACCTTACTGACTGTTTTTTTTTTGAGTACAGGATGGGTGGGATACGGGAAGGGGGAAATAGTTGTTGAGGCTGTATGTACGTGTGTGCACCTGCACGCCTGTCAGTGTATGTGAATACATGAATCTAAAATACGTGTGTGCATACATACACACGTGTGCTGTGTTTGGGATCTCAAACAAGACAAATTATTCTCCACAGGTACCGGATACCACCTGGCCAGTGTAATTGGATCAACATAGATGACAAATCAGGTGAAGTCAGAACTGTTAGGGTCTTGGACAGAGACTTAGGCGAAATGAGACGAGGTCAATGCAATGTCACAGTCCTTGCAATAGACAGAAGTGAGTACTAAAATCCTTTTAGTAATTTTAAAATGAAATATTTTCCTCTGGATTATGTTTCTTCTATTACTTGACTATTCTTTTTTAAGTGATAGCTCCTGGCAGCTGTCTAACTCTGAGCTCTGAGCTAGGCAACAGAAAAAGTAGAGAGGACATTTTGAAAAAAAGTCACTGACCTTGCAGCAAAAAATTCTATGTCCAAGTTTGCATATTAAAGATAAATTTAAATAATACAGATTGAAATTGTTTAGAACTTCCGTTGTCTATAAAGTAAATATGATGTAGGCATCTGCAATCAACTGTTTCTCGAAAAAGGATTAAAAAATAGACTTGATGTAATTTCACTGGAATGCAGATGCAAGCACTGACCATTTGTGTATTGGAAAAACTGTTATTAGGAGGAAGATTTCATTCATTCTTGCATGTAGACTTTGGTGATACAATATGGGCCACTGATGAATGCCTGGTGACTTAGAGGGTAGAGGACAGAAAGAAGTCCCCTGTTTCCTTAGTGATTGTGTTCCCAGGGAAGGTGGAAGTAGGCAAAGTGTAATCAATTTTCTCCTTCCAGAAGTTAAAAGGCTGGAAATCTTCACTTTCTGCTTTCGTCTCTGTTTGTCTTAGTGTCCTTCACTCTTGGCTTACGAGCTCTTCCTCCTCTTATCCTTCTGTTAGACTAGTATGTGTTCCCAAACAGACACACACGCTCAACAAAATACAGTCTGCACATGCAGAGCATGGAGATGTGGGAGCTGCTGATGCATCTGCAACCAGCCAAGCAAAGAGAAGCAGCCAAGAAAGAGCTGTGAGAACTCCCCCTCTCTATCTGGCTAAATCAGCAGTTGCTTTGCACCTTACTTCTAAACATGGATCTTACAGTTGATGATATTTAATTGTAAAAGTTTGGACTAGAAATTAATGTGTGAATGTTAGAAGCAAGTGCTAAAACTAGTTATTTTTATCTCCTAGATGGTAAAACAGGCACTGGAACAATCCAGGTTTGCATTGTGCCTGGCAACAAGAATTTCCCACGACTCACTCAAACAGACTATATCATGTGCAGAGACAGAAAACCAATCTGCCTCACGGCACAGGATGGCGATGAGGCTCCTTACAGCGCGCCCTTCGTGTATCGCATCACGGACCGGAACCTGGCTTCCATGTGGAAGCTAACTCCACACGATGGTATGTTAAAACTTCCTCCTCCTCCTCACTCAGCTGTAGGCTGCCAGAGGAGGCTTTGCTGTCTCTCACTTGGGTGGTCTGCAAGAATAGATTAGATGAATCTCTGTTTGGAATTGTTGTAGTCAGTGGAGCTGCTTTGGGGCTCACTGATGGTCTCTAGTGATCCCTCTAGTTCCCCTCTAGTGGGAAGGGACCCATAAAGAAGATGACACTGTTGGCATCCAAAAGGCAAGGAGAAAGATCTGTCTCTTAGTAAGAGTCTTAATAAGAGTGCATAAATAAGAATCTGTCCCTAGCATCCCTGGGTCAGCAATCAACTACTGTCTGAAATTACTATGTAAGAGGATCAGGAGAAAGAATAAAACTTGATGTAATGCATTGCATCAACACCTGGAAGAGCAACTGTAGATTCATAATTCATTGAAATGGCTAGTAGGTCCAAAGACAAATAGAACTTTTCTTATTCTGTTATTATGATGGAGAACTGGGAAACTGAAATTTTACCTGAAATTAATTATAGGCTGACAAAAAAAAAAAGTTCTGAAAGTTTTTTTGTTACTAGTGCTGTTATCCAGCAGACTTTTTGTAAAGCTGAGCTGGGTGAAAGAAAGCCTATCTCCTTTAGTATATATTTGAATTTTTATAGAAGTAGATAAACAATTTATTAGCAAAGGAATCGCTGTTTCCTGAAATTTGTTGATCTAAAAAGTTATAGCTCATGGTGTTTTCCTGGTGGTTGCCAGATGATGGCAACAAGAGCAGCACATAAATTTGCTACTATGGTGACATGAATTAGTTGTAAAGGATCTGATTCTGTAGCATTCCATCAAATATTCACTAAGAAGGGCAAAAGACAGAAAAGTCTGAAAGCAAAGACATGTAAGAATTTTAATGTTTATATCAGACAAATTGAAAACCACAATTTGGATGATACATGTTGTTTCATATACTTCATCATAAAACAATCGTTATGCATATCAGTGTCAGTCTTGTACATTTTTTTACAAATTATTTCTTTTGCCCCTTAAAGAATATGGTCATTAATCATTGCCTCTAAACAGGGCAGGAGATTAAATTTTTTTTCCCCCTTCACTAGAAATAGTCATTCTCACTGAATACAGCAATATAAGTAAAGAGTAGAAGAGGTATAAATTAAGTTTATAATTAATTAATTCCAATCACACTACCAAAGGTCTTTTAAATAAATGCCAGTTTACTTTACTAGTAAGCCTAAGCAGTGTCATTTCCTATAATGAACTAAATTATTTTCAGAGTTTTAAATCATATGTTTTCAGAGGGTTGTATAAGGTATGCTTTGTCAGTTCTAACATTTAAAAGGTGCTGAAAGTATAAATTCTTTCAAGATGTAGTTTTGTATAAACACATTTAATCTAACTTGAAACTAATTAATGTGGATCTGGTAGCAGTATAGCTGTAACAGAAAGGAAAATTGTGATTATGGTCACATTTGTGACAACTGAGTTCCAAGAATTGTTGACCATAGATCTGGTTTTGTCTTTTTTTTTTTATAGATAATTCTTGGTATCTTTCACCAAAGAGTGATATTCCATATGGAATTTATGAAATTCCTGTAAGTGTGATTGATAACGGAGGAAAGATAGGAGAGAACACCGTAAGAGTTAACCTCTGTGACTGTGTTACTCCAAGTGAATGTGACGGCAGAACTCGTCAGCTGTCTGGAGGAAATGTTACCCTTGGTCTCTGGGCCATCCTTGCAATGATCTTAGGATCATTATTATTGCTGCGTAAGTACATTTTTTTAAACACAAAGTACAATTAATTTATTATAAAATTAGCTGAGAACATGATTCAAACTTGATTCAAACTTTTTTATTTTGACGGTTGTATAGGTGTCATCACTGACTTAATGTACCTGCTCTATTTGTACCAGTATCACAGGCTTCCTGCTCTCATCTTGTGCTGTAGTTACTTTGTGTGGATTTTTGTTTATTTGTTTAAGTATATTTTTTGTGAGATGTTCTGTATGTTCATGTAAGTAAGGCCAAAAAACCCTGCATTTAGCACTTGAACCAAAAAAGTTTGTGAGTTCTAGAAACATTTCTGTTTCTAGGAATGCTGAAATCAATTTTCCAGAGCATTTTGTGTTGTGGATTAAAACATGGAGTATCTGAGACACTGGATTTCACAAGGGGTTTTACAAGACCCCATATGATCATGGAACCATTGAATATACTGAGTTGGAAGGGACCCATCAGGATCATTGTGTTCAAATCTTGGCCTTGCACAGGACACCAAGAATCATGCCATGGGCCTGAGAGCATTGTCCAAACACATCCTGAACTCTGTCAGGCTTGGTGCTGTGACTGCTTCCCTGCAGAGCCTGTTCCAGTGCACAACCACCCTTTGGGTGAAAAACCTCCTCCTGATATCCAGCTTAAACCTTCCCAGACAGAGCTTAATGCCATTTCCTTGAGTCCTGTCGTTGGTGACGGGACTGAAGAGATCAGTGTCTGCCCCTGTGCTTCCCCTGAGGAAATTGTAGACTGCAATGAGGTCTCCCCTCAGTCTCCTCTAGGCTGAACAGACCAAATGACCTCAGCAGCTCGTTATACAGCTTCCTCTCAAGGCTATTCACCATCTTCATGGCCCTCTTTTGGACGCTCTCTAATAGCTGAAAATCTTCCATATATTGTGGCACCTAGAACTGCACACAGGTGAGGCTGCTCCGGTGCAGAGCAGAGCGGGACAATCCCCTCCTTTGCCCAGCTGGCCATGCTGTGCCTGATGTCCCCCAGGACACGCTTGGCCCTCCTGGCTGCCAGGGCACTGCTGGCTCATGTTCAACTTGCCAGTGACCAGGACCCCCAGGTGCCTTTCCACAGCTCTGTTCTACAGTGTCTCTTTCCCCAGTTTGTATGCACAACCAGGGTTGCCCTATCTGAGGTGCAGAAACGTTAAGGGACAGATTGAATAGCTCACAACAGACCAAAATCTTGAATATATATATATGTTGTGCCACTGGAGCTGCCTAAAAACTAACAGATTCTGAGAAGGATAATGCTGTTAACCAGTGAGATCATGACGGTGATATATAAAAGCAAAAACAAGTTGTTGTTTTTTGTTGGCTTTTTTTTTTTTTACCAAAATCAAATATAGTGTAACTAATAACATCCTTAAAAACCATAGAGGACATGCTACAGTAGCTAGTATTTCAGAATTTGGTTTAGTTTTTTTTTTTTTTCCCTTTTTTCTTATCTATTTTTTCTGGTCATAGTAAAACTGTTTTGCTCCTGTTGAATGTCAGGTAGCTGCTCTTACTTAAGTAGCTAGAGCACTGGTACCTGGAGATGTTTTGAAGGCTAGCTAGTTCAATGTTTTATCTCAACAGGGCAGGTACCCAAATTTGGGATATATCCTGAAGGTGGAATTTTCAGATGTGGGAACATACAGTACAGGAACTGTGTGAAATGTCACCTACCTCTTTTCCACTGCCTCTTGACTGCATCACTTACGAATAAGTCCTTTATTTTACTGTGGATAGGTTTTACCCTATATATTCTCTGTGTCATGGATATCTTCTTCCCATCTGTCAGCATCAGGAGGCAACCTTCTGGAATCACTGACTGCATATCTCTCTGACAGCTGATGGTACAGAAGCTAAATTAGCTTGAAGGTGGCTCTTGGCCAATTTTCACAGAAGTTTGTATGTTCAGAGATCAGTTTGCTCAGTGGGCAGATAGGCAGAACTGTTCTCTCCCTCATGGGCTTTATTTCTAAGCTAACAATTTGAAAAATGAAGAAAACAGAGTGGATGAAAGGTTTAGTCATTTCTTTAGGAGAGGTATTAGGTGATCATGATTCTGTTATTCAGTCATTTTTGGGTGAGTCTCTGACAAGAAAAAGTAGTATTGTTAAGAGGAATAAAATGAATACAAGGGATTAAATAAGATTGTTCTATAGCATAATGTTGGAAGTCCTCCAGGGTTCTGCTGACCTTTCCTGTGAAACAGAAGTTTCTGGTTTTGGGACATTCAGCTTGACTATTAGTTCCTTATGATATAATTTGACATTTGCATATTCAGACATGAAAAGTATGTACAATCTAATTGTAGGCATAAGACACGATTTTTCACCTGGGTTTGGACCAAATTTTTCATTACTGTGAAATTGTGTGAATCACAGTGCTTTCATAAAGGATGCTTGCACTTCTTTTGGAAAAACCAGACGTGTTTTAGAAGAATGAAATAATTCAACAATGCAGTGATTACTCTCTATACTGTTTGAAAAAAAGAAAAAGTGAATATATAAAGCTTTAAGTATGGGCATTTTTGGAAATGATTTTTTTTTTTTTTAAACCACTCTTAGGTTTAGGCCCTTAAAATTCATTATCCAACATAAGTAGATACCATTGTGAGGTAAAATTTATACTATTATTTCCTTTTCTGTAGTAATCCTGATCACAATTTGTGGCTGCTGCGGTGCTGGGGTAATGCACAGGCAGGTGACTGATGATTGTGCCAATCACAATTTAATCATTTCAAACACAGAAGCTCCGGGAGAAGAAGTGATGGTGAGTTGTCTTGTTTTTATCAACATAGAAACTTGCAATTGAGATGTCCATAGCATTGCAGTTTGAGAACAGGACCACCTACAAGTAAATGATTTGATAAAGGAAATAAGCAATCAAGGCAAGGATCATTAGATGTGCTTTGCTATTTAACAAGAATTTGAAAATTCTTACTTTAGGTAGAGGTGGTAGTACTATATACATTTATTTAAACATGCCTTGTAGTCATTAGGCTGGCTACTTGTAATTCTTCCAGATTTTAATGATTTGGTTGAAAGCTTCAGGTGAACATTTTAATAGCATCTCCAGTCATTTTAAACAATGAGATTAGATGGAAATTAATTATTTTGCCTATGTTGAATATGTGTTAATGGCAAAACATTATTTTTAGTTGGAGAAGGATAGCACATAGCTGCTATCCTGTATATATCCTGTATATATCCTGCTATAGTGTAAATTGCAGGTGCAATTTCTGCCCTTTTCCTGAAAAATTACCTCAAATGCAGTTGATTTCATGAACAGTCCATATTCATGTAATTTTTCTTGCTTGTGGCATCTAAACTTCTTTTAGTCTACCATGAACATAGTTCAGTCCGGGACTGCATTCATGCAGAAGAACTGAGCTCTTTAGATTCTACCTCTTTTCTGTCATCCTCCAGCCCCTCTTCCCTAAGAAGAGGAGATAAGTTTAAAAATAATATTTCATATTGAAAACCAAGAAATCGTTATGGTGGCAAGAGTCAAATTTCTTGTTGCCTATGAAGTGTAATGTAGTGCCATTATGGAATTATGGGTTACACTTGGATGAAACTTCTATTTTTTTGATATCATATTGTATTTAAATGCAGATATCTTCTCTCTTGTCATAGTATCCTTTCCCAAGATTATTTACTGATCTTTAGATACTAAGTACTAAGGATAGCCTTTTGTTCAAGATATCATGGTGCCAGGACAGAGACTTCTCAAATTTCAGTTGTGAGAGTTTCTGATTGCTGTTTCTTCTTTTGAATTAAGAAGGACAGATAAATGAGGAGGAAAAAAGAAGTCCTCACTACTGCTTTTTGTTTTGTTTAGTTTTGTTTTTGTTTTATTTTGTTTTGTTTAGGATCACAATATAATTCCTCTGCAAAATACATGTGATCAAGGAGGTTATGGAGTAAAAACAGGAGAGCAGCAAACATTTGAAATGGTAAAAGGAAGAGGGCATACCTTGGAATCAGTCAAGGGAGGTGGACATCAGACTCTGGGATCAGTTAAAGAAGGAGGAGGACAGCCTATGATGGATACTTGTAGATACTCCTACTCAGAGTGGCATAATTTCACACATCCTCGTTTAGGCGAAGTAAGTATTCTGAAACTGATTTTCTTTGAAGTGTAGGTTATGGTCAATATATGCAGGCTTTTCAAGGAAGATGTCTAAATGTGCTAGAAAGGTGGCTTTCTGGTTTTGGTTTCATTTAATTTTTCCTTTCCTTTGCTCCTCTGCATCCCCTTTGGAATATTGCTCTTTAAGGAGTAATCCTTGATATATTTCAGACATAAGTGTAAATTACTTTCTTCTCTTGGCTTAAATGACAGGCAGTGTGCTATTTTTCATTTTGAATAATTTAGAATAATTACTGAAGCTTTTGTGAGTTTTTCTGAGGATGTCTGTTTGCTTTTATTCTAACTGCTTCCTTTGTGCTAATTTAAACCTCACACTTAGCAATGGAGTGGAGCAGGAATGAATGTACAGCATTAGAAATGTAGTTACTCCATTTCTTGGAGATCAAAAAACTCTCACTACTTGCCTAACTAGTTATGTATAAATCAGTCTTTTAATGTTCAGTGAATTTTAGTTGCTTGACAGGTTATTTAAACAGGTTCTTCCTCTTTTATTGTTACATACATGATTAATAGAAATTATTTCTTTATTACTTACATTTTGTAGTCGTAATGATATAGACCAATCATGTGCATTTTTTGTATGTAGGAATCCATTAGAGGACACACTCTGATTAAAAATAATTGAATGAAAGGTAAATCAAAAAGAAATTTTTTTTTTTGCAATATGTTTAGGATAACAATTTAAGAAAATAATAAGATTTGTTCTGTTCCTATCCAGAAGGTGCACCTGTGCAGACAGGATGAAGAACAGAAGCATTCTGAAGATTATCTCCTTTCATATAACTATGAAGGAAAAGGATCCTTGGCTGGCTCTGTAGGCTGCTGCAGTGATCAGCATGAAGAAGAGGCACTTGACTTCTTAGATCAGTTGGAACCCAAGTTTAGGACATTAGCAGAAACATGCATCAAAAGATAAATGTGCCTTTCACAGTGCTGAAAAAGACCTGTAAATAAGTGGCTGATATAGTTTTGTGATACAGGGTACTTTGGAATTGAGGGGGGTAGAGGTTTTTCAAAATTAAGACAGACTGGTAAGAGTGTAAATAACTCTTGCTTTAAATTTACATTTTCTTACACTGGATACATTCTATCAGAAAAAAGGGATTCAAAATATTTTTTCTTTAGGTTAATATAGTAATGCTAGTTTCCACTTAGATAACATTTTGCATTCTTTGTGATTGCTCACAATGCAAAACTTGGTGTTCTGTTAATTAATTATCCAGCTTCAAAATCTTACTATATATGGCTTTGGAGAAGGAAAACTTTATAACTTCCTGTTTCTTTGTTCTCTTTTAATTTTGTAGAAATGAAGCAAATCATATTGTTGGTGGATATCAAATACCTTGTTAACTTATATGAACTGAGATACGAAATATTTTTTCATTTTGGACGTAAAAATACTCATGAATATATTAGAGAACTTTACATTTTGATTGAAAATTAAATATATATATATATATTGTATATATGTAAAATAATATTCAAAAATATATTTTTCTCCTAATGGGTTACTACCCATCAAACTTGCTATCCTAAGGGATTTATGGTGTCACCACATAGGGTATCAGCATTGTATGCGAGGATGTATTTTTCTTTTAAAGAAATAAGAGATTAAAAAAAAAATAAATAAAAAAATCACGCAATAGAGGAAACTATCATAATTCAAAGGAATGCAATATAAATCTCATGTTTACTTCACACAAGTTTGTACCTCAGTTTCTTGTGAGTTTTGACATAGTATCACTGCAGAAATGATGACCACTGCCGAGAGTTTTGTCCAGTGTAGCTACCACTACCTTTTCTACTTTCCCTGTTATGGACTTCATTAAAGTGTTTCTTTTGGAAGTGGAGCTTGGCAGAAGATACGGCTCAAATGGATTGAGTACACTGCATTAATAATGTGTTTCAGAGATACCTTTTTACTGAGATGCAAAATTGCACTGGGAGAAACTCTCTGTTTTAGTGTAATTTGGGGTAGTTGTAGAGGTCAGCATTTACACACATCTCTGGCAGAAACCATCTGAATCCCATTTGTTACTGTTCTAGATTAAGCACACATATACACTATATATATATATATACACACAAACACACGAAAGTCCGAAGTACCTTTGGCAGATGACAGCAGTGGGACTTGAATGCTGCCATAAGCAGCAGGTGGAATTCCACCTCTGCTTCCCAGGTTTTAAGTGTTTTTTTAATGTTTGCACTCCTGGTTAAGCAATCTGTCTTCTGTCCTCCGGGAATTCTTTTGTGCCTTAAAAGAACAACTCGGTGCCTATGAGAAACTTGTGCAATTGCTTATTTCTGGAGCTAGAAGTCTGCTTTTAGGATTTGCTCTGTAAACATACGCCTTAGAGATATTTTTAAACATTTACTATAGCTAATGATCTGTAAAAGGAAAAATTGCTAACAACCAAGAGTCTTGCTGCTCTAAATTTCAGTTACTGCTGACTTCCAGTGGTTGCAGTTCATTCCATAGATGATATTATATATATGTATATATATATATACACACACACACACATATATATATATATATATATATATATATATGGTTAATGGTCAGTGAAAACCCTTAACAGTATAAAAACTTATCAACTTCATAAAATAATACTTTTAATACTTTGTTTCACACTGTAAAGAGGCTTCAGAATATTTCTGGTAACTAGCTGTGGTTAAGGACTTCATAGACCAGTGTTAAATATATTTTACTGTATTGTTTGAAAGTGGTAATGAACTGATCCTGAAGTAAATACACTGCCAGTGGCAAGAACGACAGTAACCAGCAGCAAACTAGCTGGATAGCAAGGTGTTACAAACTTGTTTCATTTAAAAAATGTGGGCTAACACTTCTCTTCTGAACACTGCTTATCTTTATCACTAACATAAACAAAATTTTCTGTACATGGACAGTCAGATCTGTGACTGATAAAAGTCAGAATTTCTCTGCTGATGCCAGTGGAGCTATGCTGACTTTATGTCAGGTGAAGGTCTGTCCACTAGTGATTTTCTTGCTGCTTTGTGTCTTGCACCTTTATGTTTAGCTATTTGCTATACACTTTTTAAGGTAACAGTAATGTCTCCCCCTCCCCCTTTTAATGTTTGGTGGTATTTTTGTTTGTTTGTATTTTAAATTATATAAAAGTCCTATGGTTCAGAAGGACCTAGGATAAATAACGACTGCACTCTTTGGAAAATTACTTGGAGGGTCGTGTAGAGAAATCCCTGTGAGTATGCTTTCTTCCCTCATAAAATATAGTAATAGTACTTTTCTAAAAGAATAGACCAAATTTGTATGAGCTTAAATTGAATCAGTGTTGGCTGCCTTAAACAGGTGGTTGCCAACTTACCATCCTAGAGTGAAAATAATACATTATTTAAATCAAAATAATCCTTTTCTAATCTAATTTACCTTTAAAATGTTTTATTTGGTTTTGTTTTTTTTTCTTTTTTTTTTTCTCTTACATTTCAGCAAACATAGATTAATTACTTTTTTTTTTCATTTTTAAACAAAGTAGAAATCTGGAATCACTTCTACTCCTTTGTCTCTTAAAAAAGTAAAATTCTGAGTTGAACCAGCTATTTCTGTAAAACCAAGACTAGAAGTGAGGTGCTTTAAAAAAAGAACTGCAAAACATTATTTTAATTTTTTCTTCTAATTATGTGAATGGAAACTTTGTATAAAGCACTAAAGTTTACAGATATCAAGTACCAGGTAACATTTGTGTAAGTCTTATAAATGGAATATTTCAAAATATATAATTCACTTGTTGTTACTGTCTTGAATTGCCTTAAAAATTGTGAAGATTTCTTCCCTTCAATTAGGTAATCTGCAATCTACCTAGATGTGTCAAAAATATCTTAACATCATATTTTTAGGTATATTTTGTACAACAGTGAGTAATAAATTTTTTGCAAAATAAAAGGATGTTCTATAAAAACTCTTCATTTCTTGTGCGTGAAGCAGTTTATGAAGAGAAGTATGCCTGTTTCTGAAGGGGATTGGATTTTTAAATTTTAATGCAGGTGGTTTTGTGCCACTCTAGTTCTGTAATGCAGGTAGTACTTGTCCTTGCAGCATGAGCTGTGGGAGGGGCGAGCTGGAGTTTATATTTGGCAAATTCAGGATATTAAAAGTACAAAGCATTATTCTGTCATCTAGATGATAATTTACAAAAAAAAATACACAGTGCCTGCTTTGGAGACCACATAAAAACCATTTGAAAACCAGTAGCAGCAGATTACCCAAATTTTAACACATTTGTCATGTATAGCTGCAGAATATCAGTATAGTGGAGTTTATGATATTATGACCAGGAGACAAGTGCAAGGTAAGTTTGGTTATCCAGCTTCTAGGAAAGGGAAATTCACAGAATGGCTGAGATGGAAGGGACCTCTGCAGGTCCTCTGGTCCAGCCTCTTTGCTCAAGTATAGCCACTTACAGCTGGTTGTTCTGGATCATGTGGATTTTGAGGATCTCCAAGGATGGAGACTACAGCCTCTCCGGGAAACCTGTTCCAGTGCTCAGTCACCTTCAAAGTAAAAATGTGCTCCCTGGTCTTCAGACAGTGCTGCCTGTGTTCTGGGCACCACTGAAAAGAGCCTGGCTCTACCACCTATGCACCTTCACTCCAGGTACAGGTAAAAATTAATAAGATCACCCCTGGACCTTCTCCAAGCTGAACAGTTCACATTCCTCAGAAGCTTCAGTCCCTTCATCGTTTATTGTATCTTCCTTGGACTCTGTCCAGTATGTCCATGTCTCTTGTACTGAGGAGCCCAGAATTAGACACAACAGTCCAAGTGTGGCCTCACCAGTGCTGATTAGAAGGGAAGGATCACTTCCTTGGACCAGGTGGCAACTCCACATGCAGCCCAAAATGTCATTGGCCTCCTTTGTGGCAAAAGCACATTGGCTCACGGTATCCACCAGCAGCTCCAGATCCTATTCTGCCAAGCTGTGCTTTCCAAGCACCCAAGCTTCTGCCTATGCCATTCTAGCAGGTATCAGGATGGTTAAGATGCCCCATGAGGACCAGAGTCTGTAGATGAGAGGCTGCTTCTGGCTGCCCATGGAAAGCCTCATGTACTTGTTCCTCCTGGTCTGGGGATGCACAGCAGACACTCAGTACCTTGTCACCCACACTATCTACTCTTTAATCCTCTCTCATAAATTCTCAGTGGGCAAGCAGCAAAATTGTCTAGTGGGCAGCTGTGTCTATCTGTCCCTCGAAGCAAGAGTCACTCGCTGCTTCCTCCTGGTGCTTCTGCATGGCTCAGGGTCAGTGGGCGCAGATGTGTCTCTTGAGAGCCTGCCTCATTCCTCCTTAGCTTTGAGGGCAGTGAACCTGCCCTAATATTCACTCCTTGTCAATATTTATGCCACTGGTGTTTTTCAGCTCATACAAAGGGTGCCCCTCTTTCCAGCCCTGTGTTTTTTAGTGCTGTGGGACTGAGAGGAGGAGGAGGAGAAGGAGTAAGGTCACACAGGCAGCATGGAGAGGGTCTGTGACACTCCATGCTCCCTCATTGAGCAGCCAGGATCAGAGGGCTGAGCTCAGTGGTTGTGTGCTGGCCATGGAAGATGGCTAAATCCACTTCCTTGGGGTGACTGAGCTGTGGAGAAACTGGTGGGAGGGGAAAGAAAAGAAAGGACCTGAAACTGAGTCACCTCAACCTCAGTCAACCTCAGGTTGGGGCTATACTTAAGCATAACAATGAAAATGGGATTCAAAGTCTCTCACTGATCTTGCATTTTTCCTGGTTTTATGTATTTTCCTAGGGGGAGAGTAAGGGGGGAAAAGCATTCTTTTATCAGGAGACTGTTACACAACATGCTGTTCTTGCTCTTTTAATCCCATTCAAAGCCTTCTGAATGAATATAAGCCAAGTGTTTTAGGTTACAAGGACTATCATATTAGAACAAAAATGTACCTGAGATGAGAAGGGCACCAGGTTGTCTAACAGACTGCTACTGAAAATAGACTACCATAAAATCTATCATGGTTTGCTATGGTTTTTGTTTTGGTCTTACAACTTTTTGTGATTTATCTTTTTTTTAGGGGACAGTATCTATTTTGGCATTAATTATTGTTGATTTCCACTGAAATATATATAGATTATTACCCTTCAGTGTATATATTCAGGTGGAACAATGTGAATACTCAAACTTCTGTAATATCTTCAGATAAATCTGTGACATAAAAAAAAAAGTTATGTATAAAAATCCTATTCATTGTATTTAAAGTTGCCCTGGTAATGCTGATGATCAGCAAAGTTAAACAATGAGATCCACAGAAGAAGTACATTCTTTTGAACAGTTTTGAAACATCTAGAATATAATTTTGGCTGAGGCACATTGAAAATTCTGTATGCAATTCTTTCCATTGGCAAATATCTTGAAGAAATCTGCAACTCCAAAGTACTAGCTTCATATGCTAAGGAGAAATAAAATTATTTATTTTCAAGCAACTCCCCAAGCAATTTGTTCTGTTCTCTGATCCCAGCCTCCTCATACTATTTTGGGCCTTTTCTTCTTTAGTTCTAGCCTCCAGATCCCTTTCTTATCCTAGTTTTTTCTTCCCCTTTGCTTTTGTTCTCAGTCTTGGCCTCAGGACATGTCTCTGTCTCTGTGTGAGTGCATTTCTTACCTCTCAAAAGACATGTTTTTTGGGGTTTTTTTTTTAGGTTTTTTTTTGTCTGTATGTTAAACACCTCTTTTGCAATTTCCCCTCTTTTCTTGCAGTCCAGCTTCTGTGTAATCTGAATCTGAGTGGTCTGTCTGCACCGTACAGACCAGTACAGGGTCTGTGAGGAAAACACAAGTAACTTAGCATAATTTGCATTTTAAAAATGTAGATGTCTACAAATGAGGTAATCATCATGCAGTGAATTTCTAGTTAGCAGAGATTTAGATAATGGAGTTTTGGATCATGATTCATTCAATCTGAAGATAAAGGTTTCTGTTTGGTCAAATGAATCCCACCTCTGTATCTAATTTCAGTTAGAAGCCCTATGGTTACAGTGGCCACTGAAAGGAAAGCCTTGGTCAACTTCAAAGATCCTTAGACAAAGCACATTTCAGAAAGGTCATTCTTTGCATATAATCCAACAGGCATTTATAGGCTGTCTCACAATTAGATCAAGTGGGACAGGTATGATACCAATAGACATATACCTGACAGTAGAATAACCCCATGGAAATAGTCAAACTTCTGTTGAAAAAACTAGAGACACTGAAACTTTTGAACAGGAAAGGCTGTGTGTGTGTGCGTGTATGTGATTTTTTTTTTCCACTTTCTAATATAGCATTAGATTTTTGAGCTAAAATTATATATGCTGTTGAGAAAAAAGTTGCCCTCCACCTAATGCCAAGCAACTTAGATTTTCAATGCAAATGATCTTTATCACCTGAAATTATTAGACTGAAAGTAGTCTTGGGCAAACAAGGAAGCATTACACAACTCTTTAAATACAGGTAACTTTGCTGGATCAACCTATAATTAAGCCATCCCATAACTACAACCAAACCATGACAAACTTATCACATGAATGTTAAAAATCAAATAGGCTGCTAAAGTCCCAACTCTTTCCTCCCACTCTAAGGAGGCTGTAATTTGACCAGATCAAAGAGAATACGATGAGGTTTTATGATCCACCTGTGTTCTAGAACACAAAAGTGATTGGCACCTTTTCCTTGCCTTCCTAACACATGATTTTAAGATCATCTTATATCTTGGGTTTTGTTTTGTACACAGCTCAATCAGCCACTACATCAGTAATAAAACTAAAGAAAAGAAGTGAAGTATATAACACTAACTTAAAGCAAATACTGGAAGCCTTTACTAAGTAATCAAAAGATACATTATTTTCTCATGCTACTGACAAATTCTGTAGTAACATAAAGAAACTTTTGCTGATGAACAGTGGATGTCTGTTACTGAAGCTAAGGTTTTAGCTGTTTTCTCTCAAATTAACCAGATATCTAGAACTCCAGACTCACAGTACTGTTAACAGCCAGCAAAAACTTACACAACAGATAGTTTTATTACAATTAATAATTATGAAGGAAATAACAATATCAACATGAAAATTCAAAGATCATACCATTATGTGGAGTAGCACTACAAACAATCATAACCTTTTCAGTGTTAGCTTTCTTAGTTTTTATCTTACAGAAATTGTATGGGGGGAAAATTGTTAACCCTATTTTTTCCTAGCTTAGGATAAAAAAATCCAATTTTTTCTTTTTCAAATTAGCGATGTTTTATAGAATCTGTTTCCTAGGATAGCTGTCTCCTTTGTTTGTGTACTGGTGACAGTATAGCATAGATCATACTGGTCTGTAACATGAATATCAGGAAAAAAAGGAAAAAGGTATGGTTTACTAGAGAAATGGTGGCAGGAAGATGTCAAAAATGGCTATGCCCTCTTTATTGACTGTAACACTCACTTGTCTGTGGATGAAACACTGAGTCGATGTAATTTTATTTCCCTTATCATTATTATTAAAAGTATATAATTTTTCCAAAACATGCTCTGGTTTCTGTTAGATGTTTGCATTGGCACCCTATCTCATTACTCATGTATCAGACTAAGATATAATACTCAATGTGAAGGTCCCTGAACTGTGACTTTTGGAGGAGTATGAATTTATTTCCAAGTACCCCAGAGCATTTAAAAAGCCCCTATCATCTGCTCTCAGCACTTTTGCAGTATTCACCCTTCAATCAGGAGCATGTCAGAGGACAGGTCAACTGAAATGCTTACTAAAGGATGACTTGTTGGCAGGAATGAGAGTTTCTGGCAGCAATATCTACCTCAATTTTTTCATCCTTCGCTGTGGTGAGGGTGCGCATCTCTGCACCACTCTCAGCCTGTGCCCCAGCTGAGCAGCTCTTGCTGCTGAGCCATGGGCAGGCATCGAAGGAGGTGCCAAGCCTGGGAGAACAGGCCAGCTCTGCTCTGTATAATGTTTCTGAAAATGGGTTTTCAGGGAAGAGCATAGTGCAGCCAGCAATGTAATACATGACTGCCAAGAATGCAGCACTATATATTTTCTGAAACACGATAGAATTATGGAAAAGCTGGAACTCCTAATATCATTTGAGCCTAATGTCTCCTATGACAGTTTGCTGGAGTAAACTGCAGGTCACTGTTCTGATAACTGTGAAGCTTAAAAGACATTTTCTAGACCATTAATTTTCTATATTTTTTCTTTATTTTTCTAGGGGACATATACATGCACACAATAACATATACAAAAAAAACCCAGAGAAAAATATGTAGAGATGCAGTGAAGAATGTCTTTGATGTAATTTTAACAGGGAAGATGAACCTTGAAAGCTGCTGGGAAGTTAAGCACTTGTGAGACAGTTACTTCTGCTTGAAAGATAAGAAATGGTTAAATTGGTAAAAAAGAAAAAAGAAAATTAGGGCAGGTCTTGTAATAAAATAAACTACTGATTTGTAGTTATTGCAGCTGAAACACAAAGTTTGATTTAAGCAGGAGATAACCTGTGCAATCAGCTGATCCTGGAAGCTGCGGTTATATTTTCAACTGTGGGCCTGTAACCAGGTGGGACAGTGGCTATGCACACAAATGTATGTACATAAAAATCTGTGAGTACAGTCTGACAGATCTGACTGACAGAAAACTCCCTTTCCTGAAATCTGTGCATGAAGCTCTTCATGCTGTGCTGCTACTTCTAACCACAGCTATGACTGAAAGTTGTTTCCATTAAGGATGGGAACAAGATGTACAGTATGGTAGAAACAGGTGCAAAAGACAGGAAGCAGAATATTATTCAGCTATTGGTATGACAGAGTATAATGTACTATGATGTTTGTGAATTCAGATAAAAACTGCAAATAATTGACTTTTTTGACATTAGAGTAACAGACCCATACTTCTCATATCCATCACAGGATATGCAGAGCATAGATTTCTTCTTTATGGCCCATTGCAACAAAATATAGGAAAAAAATCAACATTTATGCCTTAATAAGCATCTACATACAATGTAGTGTCTTAGAATGAATCAGGGGGAACATTGATCAGTATCATCAAGAAAAGAGAACTAAATTTGAAACCATGCTCTACCCTTTTACTGAAAGTGAACTGAAGCATTTTTGCACAGGTTAATTGTTGCAAGACAGGACTGAAATGAAGTAAGAATAAAATTTTGGAATGATTTGTCCTCTTCATAGATCTGCTTTGTTAAAAGAGCACAATTGCTTCTTTTTAAAATATTGTTTAAATTCCAACAGCTGGACCACTGCATGATAGTGCTCAAAACTGCTGGCATGAGGTAAGTTTTCCAGAACCACCCTGCACACTCCATGAATGAATGACTAGAGCCTCAGAGGCAAGTCCTGCAGGGTCTGTAGGAGT
This sequence comes from Cyanistes caeruleus, assembly GCF_971803275.1. Classification (NCBI taxonomy): domain Eukaryota; kingdom Metazoa; phylum Chordata; class Aves; order Passeriformes; family Paridae; genus Cyanistes; species Cyanistes caeruleus. The sequence continues at coordinate 44,245,357 of NC_141701.1, forward strand.
TGCAGGTTAATTTTACATTAATAAACGATCTGTCACACCAGCACTGGATCAGTAGGTTATCGTGCTTGGTGCCAAGGCCTCTACTTACACATCGAGGATAATTAGGGAAATTTCAAGTGACCTCAGCTAACCTGGTTCCCTGACCAGAACATCCCCTTCTTGTGATTAAAGGTCTTTTGATGGCTGTTCACCGACTGAAGCTTGGTATCATCATCATCAAGAGTGACGAGTGCATTTAATGTACACATGGAGCAGAGATTTTGGTTGAGTTTCCTCCTAAACAAATTCACTTTGCTGCTACCAGAACTGGTCTGAGAACTGCACCAGCATGCAGTAAGTGGGGGTGACTTGGACATTTATGTCAAAATACTCTAGAGAGAAATGTCAGTGTAGAAACTGCTTTGATGACGGGGGCACTCTTGCCCAATGCAAGATATGTACAAGCCAGCAGCTTGTCAAAAGCATGTGAGACCTGGCATCAGCTATAAATCTGTCTTCTGTCTGACACTGTAAGTCATCCCTAAATTCATATTGCATGAGGTTCATCAAGGACTTCTTATCCTGCTTCACTAAATTTAGAGATACATGAGCATATAATATTTTTCTGGTTGCCTTCAGCAACAGCTACCACGCTTCCCTGGTTCACTCCACATGGAAAGACAGGTTCATTGCAATAAATGCAGAAAAGAGACAGGTTTAATATTTTTAAGTCATCAAGTGACAAATTTGTTGATATAATTTAAGTTAAGGTAATATTCACCCCAGGCTGTGAAACTCAAATGCACGAGGAAAACAGGATTTGTTTGTCTGGATCAACTTGTAAGTCTGTAGCTGTGCAGAAACTGGTGAACATCTTGCTAGTGAAGCACAGAAAACTTTTGATGACATAGTAGGTGCAGAATCTGGGACAACTGATAGCATCATACTAAGAATGAAGAGAATATTAAAAGTAGTTAAGATCAAGGCAGAAGGCACATATCAAAACTAGTTACCTTAAATGCAGATAATGGCTGTGTGAATATGAATTCAAAACAGTTTTCAAGCCAAGTTAAAAAAAAAAAGTTGAAGCATTGCATCAGCTACATATTTGAGTTTATATAAAAAATCATTAGTATTTTAATGCACCAAGAAAAAAAATAATTAATATTTACAGGAATAATATTGTCTTCTTCTCCTCTTATTCTGAAATTAACATTTTCTATTTCTCTAAATGGTATTTCCTTTGTATTTGTCTTTGTAATTTATATAAAATACTCCTTTACCTTCCAGATAAACACAGGAAAGAAATATCATAAGATGAAATTAGCAGAGAAAACATGTATTCTAACAACCCTTTCAAAATGCTAAAATTATTAGTTGCTCAATGAATAAAACTGATGAAAAGAAATGAGGAGAGAAGGGAGAAATGAGATGAGCAATGAGAAAGAAAAGAGAAATACATTTAAACACATTGCATCCATCAGCAGATGTACAAATATCTAGTTTATGTTGACTTGCTTGCTAGCCTCTGTTTTGGTCATGCAACCTGCTTTAAAAAGCAAGCTGAAATTCATGTATCTGTTCATGAGGTTTGTTACTTGATGTGATTTGACACTCTTACTGTGTGCTGTTCTGCTGCTACAAGGCAGTTTCCTTTTACTGTCCAAACATGTCTTACCAACATGATTTAATTGGCTCTCAACAAAATTGCTATGATAATAAAAATTCTCAAAGAACAATGATTGCAAAATTTCCCTCAACAGTGACTCAGTTGTGAACAAGATCAAACATAAATGCAATAGAAGAAGAGAAATGTTAAGCAACTAAAGCTGACTCTTGCCACATGAGACACCCAGTAAAGCTAATTTTGCCAAAAGACATGAGTCTTGAATTTACTCTTCTGGAAAGGAATATTAAAATACAATGTCCTGTGAGGCAACAGGGCCAACACAATCATCAGAAAATCATATATGAAAGGAAGATTAAACTCCAAGGAAGATTAAGCTCTTCAAAGTGAATAACCTGTTGCAGAACACCAAACTACAAACGTGATTGGTGAATGCCTGGAAGCAAGAGTTCAGAAGCTGAAGGGTGGATCTTTAGTTTAGCTTGCTTAGGTACACGTCATCAACATAATCTCTTTTTCTTGCTTGTCAAAGTTCTTTGTTTCTCCATTGTATTTTCTTTTTCATTGTCCTGGGTTTTGGCCCTCACCTTGAGTAGTGAAACACAGAGGAACACACAGCCTGTGGGATGAGAATAGCCGTAGCTGAGCACGAATTCCCCTGACACACCTGTAGTGTGGACACTCCCCCTCAACACCAGGCAATTTCCTTTACAGATCTGCTCCTATTTGTCTGCACTGTGCTATGTAGACAGAACTGCTATATCACTTTTTTCCACTCTTGTTCCTAACAAGTGCTTTCCCAAATGCTTTATGATGTTCATATATAAAATAATAATATTGTGGTATAGTAGTTATCAGAGGAAATGAAGACTAGAAGCAAAAGAAATTATAGCAAAAATCCCTTTTAGTGCTAAGTAGTTACTCTTGAACTTCACAGGAAAAGTGAACCAGGGTAGAGTGCATGAACTTCATTACTATTTATGATGCAAATGCAGGGAAGAGCAAGTTGGCAGTTCTCTAAGTTTTGTGCTCTTTCAGATTTGCAGCATTCATCTCTTGGGCCAGTTCCCAGTGAACATGAACCAGTTAGAATAGCAGTGGCTAAGACAAACTCTTTTGCCAAGATATTAGCACTAACTATTATACTTGCCTGAAAAACACAGGAAAGTGAACTTACACCACTGAAACAAAGGCTGAGAGTAAAAATGTATAATGGTGTGGCATGCTGGAGAAACAGTATTTATGCTTTTTCTATTGCAGCAGATAATTTTCTTTGCCTCAATTCCTCTTCATTCCTGTAAGAGGGCTGGTAACAGCTTTGTAGCCAAAGACTGCAGTGTCTGAAGTTACTCCAGCTAATTGTAAGACTCACAGGTCAGAGGTTGACTGTGCTTACCTGTATAAGCAGATAACAGACAACAAGAGCCTACACTTCAAAGTGTGCACTCTAAATAAGCTGAATTGGTTTTGGCTGGAGTATAGTAGCTGGAATGGTGCTGTGGTAAGGGTTTGGGATGAAATTAGCATCGGTAAGTTTGGGGTGCTTTTGTTATTGTTGAGCAGCAACACAGAATTCCACAGAATCAAGGTCTTTTCTGCTCCTCACCCCACCAAACCAGTGGGGAGGTTAGGAGTGTACAGGGAGTTGGGAGGGGGCAGAGTTAGGAGAGCTGACCCCAGATGACCAGAACTGGAGGAAGAAGGCAGAAGGAGGGACATTATGGAATCTGTCTTCCCAAGTAACTCTGATCAGCTACGGCTTCAGTTTTCCTGAAGATGGCAGAGCCCCTCCCTGACAATGGGAAGTGGTGAATTAATTCCTTATTTTGCTTTGCTTTGCTGTGTGCACAACCTTTGCTTTCCCTTTTAAACTGTCCTTATCTCAACCCATGGGTTTTCACGCTTTTGCTCTTATTTTCTCCCCTACCCCTCTACAGGAGAGTGAACAAGCAGTTGCGTTAGCTGACTATCAAGGTTAATCCCCAACAGAAGTGAACCACAAGAACATTTGATTGAAAGGTGAAGGAAAGTATTATCAGATGTACAACACTGCCTAACACAGTTGGGTGCTTCTCCAGTCACCAGATGTAGCAGCAGGTCAGTATTCCACCTGGATTTTATCATATGGTGCTACTTTTTACACTGTTCCTCTCGTGTATTCATAGGGGTGTAAATATTTTCATTCATCTTTCAATGGGAAATGTGACTTTTTTTCCTTAGAATGATAATTACAGCTTATGTAAGACACTTATTCACACACTTCGTGTTTCTTTATTTCATGTTATTACAAAGGGAAAGATTTGCTCTCTATTTCAGTTGAGGTAATAGGCCTTCTCCTCTTATCCTAATACTCATATATGACAACTGAGTGTCTCTACTGCATTGATTTCCATAATTATCCAAGCCATTAATATTTTAATTATAATATTCTCACTAATTTGCTACAAGCTGATTTTCTCCAAGATCACTTCTCAATTTATTACCTAAGAAATCTTCTATAGGCAAGAATTAAATCATATCACAACTTTGCTTTAAAGAAAAAAACAACAATGAAAATTAACACAAATCTAGTCACGTACTCACAGAGATAAAAAATGCTTGTACCAATTCATGCTTAAAGGGGATGTAATAGTTTCAGAACTGACTTACAGTACATCTAGCTCTTTTTTCCCAAAGAAACCCCCGCAGAAAAGGACATTTGAATTCCATATTTAATGTATTTTTGTTTGTAGAAGTTTTAAAAACAGCATTTAGCTACAGACTGTACGCATTTTTGCTTTAACTTAGGATCACAGGATTAAGATCCTGAATCAGTTTTACAACTCAATGTACTCCACAACAGTAAGAAGAGAGAGCTTGAAATTTCTCTTTCTCCTGTCCTATAACTTCCTACTGCTACATTTCCATCTCTTCTGCTGTCAGATCTCAGGAAATAAATTTACCTGAGGTGTTTTTCAGGTTTTTTTTGAGGACCCTGATGGCAGTCATTGAGTGAAAGAGAAACTTGGATCCTCCTATAGAAAGTGCATGTTCTAAAGCTCTGTCCTGTGCTTCTTGTAAAGCTCCATCCTGAACAAATCCACTGATCCTAAATAGGAAAATATTTAAAATTAAATAATGCAGTGAGCCACGTGGAGACAGGCTTTCTCTTATGCAATTAGCTCTAAAGCATTTAATGTTTTACACAAAGAAGAAAACACTGCAGCTACCCTGGGGAGGATGTCAGAGACAACAGCTAAAGGAACTTTGTTTCTTATTAGAAGACCAATGCTAGTTGAAAACAAGCAATTTCATTACTACTAACTAACTAGTTTTGTGGTCCATCATTTAAAATGTCTGCAATTGATTTTTAGAAACACAATACAGGACTACATTAACTACTAGTCCAGCCTGTAACAGGACTAAGTTTACATTTTGATACTCATTCTTCCAACTGGGGCCAAAGCAGACAATTTCCCTGACACAGAGGAATCCACAGTCAAACAGAAGAGTTCAGTCACCTTGAACCCAATCTTTTTACCTATTCTGTCATTTTGAACTGTAATAGAAACTTGTGGGGCTCATTTGTTAAGGAGACTTCCCAGTCTGACCATTCACAAGACTCCAGCATTTTCACTCCCAATGCCAGAGACTTTCACTTCTGGGACTGGAGCCTCCCTTCACAGCAGGAAGCTCCAGTGACCCAACAGGTCCTCACTTGACTCCTCACACATCCCACTCACAGTCAGACCAGATTTCCTCTCTGGTTCGACCCCAGGCTTCCATGGCAAAGTCTCAGATCTCTGTTCCATAAAGCCATTTATTCATGGTGCAGTACCACAGAAACAGCCCGAGCTGGTGCCTTGAGAAGGATCCCCAGCCAAGGAACCCCATGGCTTTTATACCCTCACAGTCTCCATGTGCAAGTCTTGCAACAGTCTCACTCTTGCTCCTGAATCTTTGCCTCCTGCCTCCTTCTTCATGTCCATCCACATAGCTGGAACCATGCCCTTCGTTATCCTAAAGGTCCCAATTCCCAGCTCCTGCTTGTCTCTCTGTGTCCATTCGCCTGGCTGACATCACTCATCTTCATGCATGTTATCCCAAAGCTTGGCAATGCCCAATTTCATTTCAGGGCTTTTTCCTATGATCAAAACATACACTAGAAGCAGGGTACACCTATGAAGGTGGTGTACTCATCCTCTCAAATTCTAGGAGAGCATTTAAGACCCAAAGGTAACCAGTCATGAGTCACTTACAGACAGATAATCTATGATCCAGAAAAGGCAAAGAATGATTGTGCCTGGCATAATTATACTCATCAAGTGAAGAACTACACCAGTTTACCTTTCAGTTGTAAAAATAGTAATTGCACCTTTTCAGACTAAAAACTATGAACTAAAAGTACAAGAAAAACTTGAATGCTTACTAAAAGTGAAATTTAATTAAACTCCTTGGAATGAAAATAAAAAATTATCTCGAGTTACGTCTGAAGCTGTGGTGATTCTCAATAGTCTCGAGTTTTGCTCTCAGTGGTGTCTCAGCAGGCAGGGATGCACAGGGCTGGTGCATCCCGACACAGCCAGCACTGCTCCAGGCACTGCAGGAGCTGGCCTCAGGATGGCAGCATGAGATGGCAGAAAAGAGAGAGCTTCCAATAATCACTTCCAGCCCAAACTGCATCCTGGGCTACTGCAAACAAGAGAAATGCAGACTAAACGTGACAGTAACAAACCACAAAATCATTTTAGGATGAAATAGAATTAAAAGGTATCATAATCCCATATCCAGACAAAGTGATGTATAAGGTTTTTTTTTTTTTTTCTATATGGCCACTTCTTTTCTGTAAGTGTTATGATTTTTGAATTCTCAGTGTGTGTGTTTGTGTGCTAGATACCACTTAATCACCGACAGATGAAAAAGGAGCACAAAGTCAGATGTCCAGGATTTCTGGGACAGAAAGGAAGTAAAACAAACCCCAAAAAACCAGGGGAAGTTAAAAAGGCAGCAGAGAATGAAACCACATTCAACTTTCAAACTCAGCCTTCATCATAGCTCTCAAACCTGCCTTCAATCAGTTTTCAAAATTACAGCTTATTTTCCTTCCTGAGGTTCATTTTGCTTTTCCTTTTGAAATCTTTGAAAGGGTGCCAGAGACAGCTGTATGTGGAAAAGAAAGACTTCTGCTAGAACTACTCTCTGCCTTCAAGTAAGCCTTGTCCTGCTAAGCTGTAACCTTCACCTTGTGCAGGTGGAGCAGGTCACAGAGTGCAGCAGTGCATCTTCAGATGAAGGTATTACTTCTGTCTAAAGAAAGCACAGAAAATTTGGGGCAGTGGGAAAGTAAAAGGTCACTAGAGACAATAAACTCCTTCTAATTCTGAGAAGAAATACCTATACCATCTCAGAAAGACTGTCTTTGCTAGAAAAGTGAACTCCATAGACATGACCTGTGTACAGGAAAACCTCACTTTGCAGCCGTTTATGTTCAGTGGTACCTACTCCTCAGAAGCATTGGCAAGACAAGGAGCTTCAAAGTTAAATTTTCTCTGTTTGTCCCCTGCATTGTGTACAGCACTTTCTCTGCATTTTGCAGCCTGTGCTGCCATCGTGTGGCATTTTACATGTTCATGCATTGAAAATTAATAAAAATTGAAAAAAAAAAGGCATGTTTCCATGGTTTCTCTCTTTCATTTGCTGCTGACTGTCAGGAGAGAGATGGAAGACTTGAACTCCCTGTAGCACTCAAGACTTTTCTTCTTCTGATTCTTTCCTGTTTTTGTCCTTTGTGCTCAAAACCAGCAGAAAATCCAGCCTGTCATGGCAGTAAAGTCTTGCCAAACAGTAAAAGGCACAGAAGCTGCTGAGTCTTTATATTGTGGGTCATTTTCAGCTTCACTGGAAAGTCTTACCTAGTAGCAATCAGAACCTGGTGAACAGAAGGTTTAAGATTTCTACCAAACCTTGATTTTTTGTTTGGTTTTTTTACCTATGATGAAAGAAAATTATGTCTTTATTTGGTAATGAGTTTCATTTTCTACCTCAATTTACATAAATAATGTGTCCTTTTCTCTATTATCACAAAAGTATCTGGAAAAAGGTTGTCTCTTAACTCTCTCTCCCCACCCAGACCACAGGAGGGATTGCTTGCAGTATTTTGTTTCATTCCTGAGTAGTACTAATGAAGAGACTTAATATTTGCTGAAAAATTGCTACCTAAAAAAACATTTCTAGAGGATTTTAGTAATTAATTCCATCTCTGACCACCTAAACTAACACATCTCCACCATCTGTTTGCACCCTACCATGTTGCATGCACATTGCTAAGTACAAAATTTAATGCAAATCCTACTAAATGCAGATAGAAGATCACATAAATTACAGTAAGCTTTGGATCATATCTCTGGTGGTCAGGCAGTTTCTTTGCTGGTTAGACAGCAGAAGATGCTAAAATTAATTCCTAAACAGGAAAAAAAGAAAACTCCAATCATACATGGAGCATGGTCTGTGATCAAAATGCCAAAAGTCATATAAACAAACAGCTTTTGCTTTTCTGCTGAAGCAATGATTAAACAGACGAAATTAAACAGCCAAACACTTTTCATTAAACCCACCAAATTTCTAAGCAGCAACAAGAACCCAGCTACAGAACAAAACCCTGCTTTATTTTGTACTGTTTTATAAATATGATGACATATGGTTCCACTTTACATCTAGAGCCTACAGAGCTTTCCAAGTGCTCAGTGAACTGGCTCTTCTGGGATTCTGGTTAGAAGTATGCAATATTTTCACTCACATATTTCCCTTTCACTGATAAAAGAACATATCTTTTCCACAGAAGGACAGAAAAGCAAACCAAACAAATTAAAAAAATCCTACTGCCCTTGGGGAAACATTTAAAAGAGCTGCCAGTATTTTAGAATTTCTTTTCTTCTCAGATATCCATTATCAGGTAAGTGACACTTGGCTCCAGTGAACTTTATCTCTCCAGGTAAACTTTGTTTTTGTTGTCAACAAAAGACTACTGCATGATGACACTTGCTACTTCACCTAAAACCACTTTCATGTCATGTTTTAATTAAAATTAATTTTATCAACTGAGGATTAGCTTTAGTAAAGAACTAAGACTCCTTTGAAAGCAGAAATTATAATGAACTTCTATCTGCCTTATTTACCAAATAAATAATATATAATATTATTTATTAATATTATATAAATATTATATATATATATATATATATATATATAAATAAATATAAATAATAACTATCTGGCCAAAAGAAAACAAAAGAATCAAAAAAGAAGTTTCTAGGTAATGCTAGCATTCTCTTAATATTAAGGATTTATGGGAAATTCTTATGTATTTCTTAATGGATGTCAGCAAGAAGAAAATATGGCCCCAGAAGTTATTTTCTACTTGTTAGAAAGTTTCAGCTGAGCAGAAGTAACTATTTATGTTGTACACTGGAATAGGTGAATCGGCCCTGTCAAAGGTCTTTCTTGACTTTGCATATTATCTTGACAAATTTTCTCATCTTTCCAGTAGGTACTGGAAGTAGTAAACACCATGTTAACAGGAGTGTTAAACTGTGGTGACCCTATCAATTACAAATATTTAGTTAGGAGCATCATTACACAGTGTATTTCATTTCCTTCTGCAGGAAAACTATACTATCTGCATAACAAAATCGATGTGAAATGAAAGGAGTAAACAACAGCTTGCAAAATAAATATCATGAAGTATTCCACACCAAAGCTTCAGTAATTACTCCATGGAATAGACTGCCCTTAATACAACAATTAATTAATTTTTCCAAATGAATTATGCAAGCCAATATTTTTTCTTCATTAATGTTTTGTTGGAGTCATTAAGTTCCATTAATGAATAACAAAGAAGCACTTGGAATTTTATTCTAGCTGATGTGTGCTAATGTGCTTAACTTGAACTAAATGTGTTTCCAGTATGTAATCAAATTTGAATCAATCAAATCAATTTACCACTTGAAGTCCTTTTGGAACTGCAGCTGTTTTATATGGATGTCTCTTCTCAGAGAAGAATATAGACAAAACCCAAAAGACTACATGACTCTGGAACATATAACATTGTAATTAGGAACCAATCTGTCTGAGTTTTGTTAGGAGGGTACTGTTTTCTGTGCTCCAAACTCCATTATAAATCAAAGTGGCTAAATTATTTCCTAGGAATAAATTATCTAGTGAATTTAGATTTCATAAAGCTTTGGAAGCTTTATGAATTCTAGCTGATTTCTTACTTTTTTAAAATTTATTTTTCACAAAACAGAGTGAATAAATGAGCTAATTAAATAATTGGGATTTCTGCAGCCTATATATTTTTGCCTACAGACTATTGTTTTTAGGGATAGTCAATTAATAAAATTGATGAACAATGAACAGTGTATATAATTGTTACTGTCAATTTTCATGAAAGCCTTTCTTGCAGCTCTAAGAAAAGATATGATAATTATATAATCAGAGCATACAGAAAGGACGTTTCCAGACTTTTATTGAAGGTGCACAGTAATAAAACAAGATGCAATGGGCACAAACTAAAACCAGAAAGTTCTGATTATTTTACTATTATTATTGCTCTTTTAAACCCACCAAAAACTCCCAACCAACAAAACAGCTCTTGAGTGTGGTTGAACATGAGGATGCCCAGAGAGGCTGGGAATCTTAGAGATGCTTAAGATGCAACTGGACATCACTCTAAGCAACCTGACCTGATCTGACCAGCTTTGAACATGGTTTGGAACAAATGGCTTTCAGAGATCGCTTCTTAATTATTCAGTGATTCTGAAATTTGCTTAAACATACATGTATTCACCAGCAATCTAATGCAAACAAGGTGGAACTGATAATATTGATACTGCAGACTTGTCTTTATTTATAATAATAAGCTAATTTGACAACCCTATGGACTAAAATTTGCAAGAGTATAGAAATATTTAACTTTATAACCTCTTCTAAGATGCCTTATATTTATTAAAGGAACACCTATAACTAACTATAGCAAAAATATGACATTTGTAAAACAACTCTTAAGAAAAGGTGAAAAATCTTCTCAAAAGCTGTCATACTATATTTTTGATTTATGGACATCCTTATCATTACCATTGCAGGGAAAAAAATGTCTCCATCTTTCACTAAATTTTCTTGTGACCAAGATTCGTAATAGGAATCTATCTGAGGTGTTCAGTTATACCTCCAAAACTTGGATTTAAAGAAAACTTATGTTGCTATCAAACATTATTTGGATAAGCTTGTCACAGTCATACTGGTTCTGTAAAAAGATTCCCATTACATGCTGTGAAAGAGTACACTGTACTGTAAGTGCAGGACAAGAGGACATAGCCCCAGGGCTGGCCAGAGGAGATTCAGGCTCAACATCAGGAAGAACTTCTTTATTGAAGGGGTGGTCAGGCATTGGAAGAGATTGGAACAACCCTCCCTGAAGTGCCATGAAATGACTGGATGTGGCACTTAGTGACATGATCTAGTTGACAATGGACTTGGTGATCTTTGGGTCTTTTCCAGCCTTAAGGATTCTGTGATTCTGTAAGTATTTCTACGTATAAAACATATAAAACCACACAAACACACTTGATAAATAAATAATTTGAAAATAGCCTGAGTGCTTTTGCATTTCAAAAGAGATCTTATATATATAAAACTGTTTATGAGTTCTTCCTATCCTGTTTGGTAAGAAATATTATAATAAACCTCAAGAAAACACCCCCAAAATGTTAATCTCTAGTGTTGTCATATACTATGTGAGTGTAAAAGATTACACTGTTAATGGTGTACAGCATTCCTTCACCGACTGTGTTGGACTGCTAAGGAAAGCTGAGACAAAGGTCTTTGCAGGCATCTACTAAAACAGCTTGTGAAGAGACCTTGCACAATCCCTTGGAATATGTATGAAGATAGAAAAAGAAAACCCTGTTTCAGAATTGCTGCAATGCTTCAGAGAACTGTTAGTGTTTGCAGGCTTTTAGAGAGACATATGAAGAGAACCAAACACAGTCAGATGTTTAGCTTCCCATAACAATTCCAGGCGTAATCAGGTTAAAAGGAAAGAATAAGAAACAGAGCAAAAATGAAAGGGCTCTCTCATTTTTTTTTTCTATGCCTGAAAGTATTGGTGTTCTCTTTTCCACAATCTGATGCTATTTGTTTATGACACTCAGAAGGATAAAGTATCAAATTTCTTTCTCCTGGAGTTGTAAGAAGATCCTAAACAATTGATTGTATCTATGTCTTGAAAGGGAGAAAACAATTATATAAAGCAGAGCTCTACAGATTAATGGCAGACTGGCAAATGAAAAAAGGAAAAAATAACTGAGAGCAGAAATAGCTGCACTGAAGAACACTATAAATAACCCTCCTTTTTTTTTTTTTTTCTGAATTTGCATTATTATGTTCAGAAACAAGGTTTTAGCACTGTATGCTATTAAGAGACTTAAGAAAAAGGTTTATACTCTCAGATCCCTTAGGTGATTTTACCTTGAACCAAGCTGTGTGCTAATAAGCATTTTTTCACTTAGTTTTCACATAGTTTGGATTAATCAAGCAGTATTATTACATTTATTGTTGCATAATTGTGACCATAAATTCCAGATATTCTTCTCTAATACCTATTGCTAATAGTTATATGTCATAGTTTGAAATTTGTTCTAATCCAAAAGCAGTGATAAGGAAAATTAGGTTTTCCAATAAATTATTCCTTGGCATATGTTTGTGGATGATTAATAGGTAGTGATCATAGCAAACTGAATCAGTGCTATAATCTGAAACTTGAATTGCTGTTTGAAATAGAATTTGACCAACCAAGGTCCATCAAAATAAGTGGACTTTCAAGGTGGTCTAAATTGACCAGGGTCTGGCAAACCTGCCAGTGTAAAACTAGAGAACAATCTCCATTCTTCCTGCTGAAATATGTTGTAGCATTAACAAAACTTTGGGTAGCCTTGGATGAAATACAGTGCACGGAGAGTGTAAAGTACAATTCTACCACATGCAAAATTAATTGATGTTCTAAGAAAAAACTTCTGCCCCAACTCAGTCTTATGTGCTAGGATATAACACTTGAATGTAGTTTTCATAAATAGGAATAATGTCTTGCCATTATGTGGGAAAATATCCCCCAGAAATATAAACTGGCTTGAATTCCCTTCCTCTGTCAGCAGGAGCCCCATTACTGAACCTGTAGGCAGAGTCCCCTTCAATGTAAACAGTTTGCCCACTGTCAGCAAGCTCTAGAGCAAGCTGAGTATATTTTTTCTTTTTGCCTGTCTCTCTCTTTTAGGGACATTTCTCTCACCCAAATCCATTAGATAAGAGTCAAAGGATGTCATATTTTCTTTGTGAAATTTTTTTTTTCTTTCTTTTCACATTTTCTTTGTGAAATTGCATGGCTGCAACTCTCTGATCCTAGTGGAAGAGTAATCAGTACTATGCAAAGTAAAGGTGCTGTGCTTGAAGCTGTGAACAGAAGCCTCATTAGTGCACTGGAAAAAAACAAAGTAGTTACTCACTCAAGTGCTACTCTAAGGTTGCTGCAAGAGTGTGAACAGTAGATCAAATGTGTAAGACAGTGAGTGTATTTCCCAGCTTCATCCATTGCCTATCTCTACCTGAGGCAAATTATTATCAGTTCTGACAAGTGATCATTTTGTTATTCAAATTGAAAGAGCTTTATTCAAAATTCTTTATAGATTTACTGACAGCTCACAAGTATCCCTCTGTGTGAAGGTAACATTTCAGGAAAAAAATAAAAAAAAGAATTTAAACTTACAGATTTGCATTGCAAATATGATTGTGGCAAACAAGGCTATTTGTATGCGTGTGAAGGTAGAGGACTAAAAAAATCAGGCTCCTTGCATGCTTCCCAAACCAACAGACCACAAATCAATGTGAGTAGGAAAGAGCTCATCTCAGTGAGTCAGTGTAGGTCCCAGGAAGAGATGAGTCATCATGGAAATGTCTAATGAGGAAAATATAACTTGAAGTCAAAGTGGTTACTATTTTTTCATTATGTGGTGGGTGGGGGGAGCATCCAACACAAATAAAGTATAGGAAGGGTTGAAGGATTATAAGTAAACAAAGTTTCCTTGCATTATACCATCAAAGACCAATTACCTTGGGAACCTCCTTTCAGAGAGGCTGCAAAAGCACAAAGTCACATAATTTCTCAGGTTTTCCAAAGCAATGTTTGCTGTTCCCCATAGATGTGAAGCTCTCAGCATGCAGCCAGTTTGGACATAACTTCTTACACGAGGGAGAAGTTCGTACAAGAACCAAGTCATATTAGGAACTGCAACACCTCTTTCAAAATTGACTAGGAGAATGCTTTCCTAAAGAAAGAAAAATACAAATATGAAAGATTTCTTGATTGAATATTTCCACTTACCACTCACTCAGATGCTAAAAAATGAATAGAGTAGGGAAGTATTTTAACAATTAGAAACACATCCTAGCCCTCCAAAAAAACTCCAGACAAAAAACCAAATAAACAAAAAACCCCGCCCCAAAACAAACAAAAATAAACTACCAGCCACACTCAAAAAAGAAAATGACAAGGCAAACAAATGAAAAAAAAAAATGAAGAAAGGATGATTTTGCAAGAGAAAAAGAACTCCTTTCACTGGATTCAAATTAACAACTTACTATGTGTAAAGGGACTGTATTGTCTTTACAGTTCTAGGTCAGATTGCTTATAAATACCTGATTAATATTTGCACTATCCAGATAAGACTTAAACAGACACTGACAACATGCAAAATGTTGGCTGTGAATACATGACCTCCTGGATGGTATGGTCACTTGGGCCTTTGGGATTCTTATTTGACACCAGCTGGGAGTACATTCACACTTTTGAAAGTTGGCCTAGATTTGGAAATTAGTCTTCTACTCAATAGAGACAGAGAGTTCCAGAGGACAACTCAGAGAGGGATTTCACCTCTGGTTCTCTGCAAAAGCTTCTCTCTTCACAGAGAACAGAAAAGCTTGGGTCAACTTCAGATACCTGTAGTTTCCCTTGTGAGTACTGCTACCTTTTCTTGTGACCTACCCTGTGCTATGCAGAAGCACATCAAGGAAAGAAGACCCAGGAAAGAAGAGTGAAAGCAGAAACACAGCATGTAACAGTTTGGAGCCATGTCCTGCATTTTACTCCTGTATTTTAAAGCAGCAATTGATCAAAACCCTCAAGAAGCTTGTGAATAAAATGGACTGATTCCTCAGGGCTATGGGAGAAACAAAAAAAAATATATCCGTACATGACTCTTCTTCACTGTCTTGCCAGGACTTACTTTGAATTATGTTTGGAATGAGCAGCCTGATGTAAGTTAAAAGTTGCCCCTGCTTTGACTGAAGGTCCCTTCCAACCTAATTTTTCTGTGAGTTCAATAAGAGTGTTTCAGAATTCAGGATACTTCTCCCTTTTTATCACATGCTATTAATGCTGAATCCTGTGGTACACCCACTTTCACAGTTTCCATTCCTATTACACAAATGGCCGTCTAGACTTCTCTCCATCTGTTCCATTTGAAAATATACCATTACTAACATTAGATTTAAGAAGATTGGCTTAATTAGAGAACAAGGTGCTGGGTAGAAACAAGCTTTAATCTTCAGGAAGTCTGAAGTCTCCTGCACTTCGTTTACTGACTAGAGTTGGCATTTGGACTCAAGCTGTGGTGAGTCATTGAACCTGTTTTGATGGTGACAAGTGTTTCAACCGCTGCAAACCCACTGCGGTGTTCCCATTTACTACTAGGACCTTTCTTGATCTCGTTGCTCTTCATATAGCAAAGTAAATCACAGCGAAGGATAATCCTATTTTTCAGCTTTTAGCTCACTGGGAATATAAAAATCTGTTCAATCACTCAAAACTTCTGTGTTCTGCTGTATAACTGAAGAGATACATCACACGTTCATCCATCAGTTATCCGCCTGATACAGAATGCATAGAATTCTCTGTACTTCTGTTTTTCAGCTCCTCTCCCACTGCTGTTGCTGAAGTTAAACAACAGCAATAACAGTCCTAGAAAATAATAATGCCTTGTCTCAAAAAGAATTTGAAATATGTGGGGGTTTTTTATGGCTAGCCTCTTCCACCTTCTCAGACATAGGAGAACAAAACCTTTGTCCGTGTCCTACTTTTCAATAGAATTTTAAAGGTGTCTGACAGCTTCTCTTCTGGACTAAACTTGTGAGTTACTTGAAAAATACTTCCCAGAAAAGTAGAAATTCTGCAGTACTTCTTTAATGGCTTTCATTGTAAGAGCATTTATAGATTTTAAAAAGCAAACCCAGAAAATATTCATTATATTGACAGACTTAGGAAAGTTATTGCATTCCTATGTAGTCTCACAGTATAAGAAAGTATTTAATCTTGGCTCTGTACCTCAAGGGTTGCCAAATGCCTTTAGGAAAAAGCCATCTGGACTGTTAGATTGTTTTATACTCAAGAGTCAAGGAATTGCACTTTGTGGCATTTAAAGAGTTTGGAGGGCCCACCCTCTGGATTCATGTAACTTCTGAAAAATCTCCTCAGGGTTGAAGACAATCCCAGGAGGAAAAACTGTATGTATAAATTGTTTTAGAGGCACTCCTCAGGTTCACTTCAAAGTTGAAAAATACATGTGATTAAAACATTAGCAAGCATACCCTAAAAAGATTCTGATCCCCTTGTGTCAGAGATTTTTCTTATGAACCCCATCACAGAGAATTTTGTGGGTGAAGAAAAGAGGGAAAAATCAAAAAGAGATGCTACTCACATCCTCTGGAGTGCAGAGAATTTTTTCAGTGAATGTATTCTAAAATTCAAGCGGTCTGATTTTTTTTGGTACCATGTATTGTGACATACTGGAAATGCTGATAAATGTTGTGGTTTAGGAATGGTATTCCCCAATTTATTGCTCCCACTGAAATTGTGCCAGCACTCGCTTCCCTTCCCTCTCTAGCTGTAAGTGCAAAAGGCAAAGATCACAGTCTGAGATAAGAACAATTTACTGAAAACAGCAATGAAATGAGAAAAACAAACAGTAATAACTTTTGATGTACAAAGAGAGGGCATTTTACTTTGCAAAATGCTCACCAATCCTAGTACAATGGAAAACAATGACAGACAGAGCCTACAGCCACCACACTTTTCCAAGCTCCAGAAAGGAACATCCTCCTTCTTAGAAACGAGAGAGACCTGCTCTCCCACTCCCACTAATGCCATAAGATGTTATTAAATAATACCAGGCTCTTGGTCACTCCCACATGGCTCCAGCTCCACTCCCTCATGGCTACTGCAAAGATTTAACACTTTCCTTGGCCAAAACGAGGAAAATAAATGCAGTAAAAGAATATCACAAAATTAATTTTTAGATCCTTGATCCAGATCCAGCTAACATACTGCTTATTGAATAACTTAATGAATTATCACTGTTCCTTGGGGAGTACACACTTGTCCTCCGGGTACTGTTCAGGGTATGAATTATTCTCTCATCTGCCCTGTAGGTGAGCTGAATGCTCTGTCCTTATTTTACTACATACAGACTAGCCCTAGTCTAAAAAGCTTGGTTGGAACTCACAGGCTGTAGACACTCCATGGAGGACAATTTTTGAGTGTCTGTCTCTTCTATTGTCCTATTGTACCTATTATATTTTCCGTTGTCCAGTATGGTGACTGTTGTGTAATGGTATGTCAAGTTCCAAGCTCTCTGTACATGCAAGTTAGAGCCTTAAGAAAAAATACCATAAGACCTCAGCCAATCATGATCTTTGGAATTGCTTTGAGTTTGCTTTTGAGTTTTTATTTTTTAATAGGTGAAACATTTTCTGCTGCACACGTAGTTTAGCTGACTTTACCCATCAGGTTTTAAGGATTGTTACAGTCATTCCCAAGAATTAACCCTGTGGTGTCACAGGGAGACCAAGAACTCTAAACTCTGTTCAGCTTTGCAGGAAATTCATGTCAGAGGTTATTTGATACCCAATAAGGGGAACCCTCCTTCTAACAGAGCAGTAAACCTCTTCTCAGGTTCAGGAATTGCTCAGACTATGTTCACAGATTTTATTTTGCAAGTTTTATGCAGTGATCTAACATACTTAATGCATATTATCTTTAAAGGCCTTTGAACTGCAGAATGCTTCTCTTGTGGAATTTACTCAGTTTTATTTATTTACTATTTATTATTTATTTATTTAATTTATTCAGTTAATTTACTGAATATGAGAACTTCTTGTTAAAGTTCTCATTTTACTCATGTAAAATAATTAGGAAAAGAAAACCAAAACAAACAAATATTTCTACGATAACAGTATTCAATAGAGAAGAACCTTGAAATTGTTTTAGTTCATTGTCATGAAACATAGATAACTCTTAAACCCATTCTCTTGACAATTTTTGCATATCTTCCTTGAGATCTGTGAACGCAGAACAGAAAGTTAGATAATAAATTGATATATGAATTGGAACTCTTTTTTATTAATTTTATTCAAATGCTAGTAAACTATTGACCACATCAGTATTGATGACTGGTTCACAAAATAACAGATGAACAGTGCAAGCGTAGTATATCATCTTTATTCATGTTTTTCCATTTTCCATTGGTCTCATTTCCCTTGCTTTCCTCTGGAAAGTACATAGTACACATTTTTTAAAAGAATTAACTCCCTCCACACACTCCCTGAACTTTGCTGAATCCCTTCTAAAGAAATAAGAATGCAATTTAAAATGCAGCCTTCTTTAGAAGTTTTCTAATTTATGGGCAGCTAAATATTAATTCTCTATATAATTTAACAGCAGACATTCATATTAGGAGTCTATTACAATTTAGCTGAAAACTAGAAGGCATGCAATCATATATAAGAAGAATAACAGTGTTGATTTGTCATGACCCCATAAAACAAGGCTTAAAGTTCTGTAGGAAGAATTTTCAATGATTGCATTTTGCAGGTATCAGCAGCACAAAATGAAGAAGCACTGCCTACCGTGCAATTTAATATGACTGAAATGCCTCCTCACGAAAAGCACAGACATCACATTCCCTCCAGGAACAATGAGACTCGTGGTGGAAATGTTTAAAGAAACTCATAGGAAAAATATCTGCATGATACCTAACCAACGATTAAAACTGAAAGCTGAAGCTCACATGAGTGAATGTGATTCATTGTGCTACATCATTAATCTTTATGATCAAAATTATCACAAAATTCTGTGGGGAGTGGAAAGCAATTACTTAATGATGTACAAAAATATTCCAATAGATGTTTCAGAAAGCACTGCGCATAAAACTGTCTGCAAAAAGCCCTTGGATGGTACAAACAGCCCAGCCCACGGCATACTTGTAAACTCTACAAGTTATTTTTTAATTTTTAACTCTGTCCCAGTCACTGTTTAACATTCCATGTTCACGCACTATCTGCATTGTTAAATTACCCGCAACTCCAGAGCAGTCAGGCAGTACTCAAATTAAGCCAAAGTAATTAGTTTTCAATCACTGAATATTCACAGCTCAATTAAATTATTTACAGAGGTTTAGACAATTCTGCAGCAAAGACAAGCATTTCTATTGACACTCCCCCAAACTGCAAAATAAATATAGCCTTTTGTGAAGATAAAACAGAACTTAGATGTCTCTTCTATAAAGAAGCTTTCCCTGCCTTTCCTATTCTACTTTAGAGGTCAACTCTTTTAACTTTGGTTATGCCTACTTATACCTTTATAGTAAGAGGGGTGTTTTTAGGGTGGCAAGGTGAAAGGAGGAACTGTCAAAAAAGCCCAAATCATCAGTGCCTTTAAAAAAGAATTTTTTTTCCCGTCTGCCATTTTGTTCCTCATTAAACAAATTTTGTAGTGAAAATAAAACACACACCTCACATGTATAATTGGAATAACTAATTAGTGTCACTAAATTCGGTCTGACAAACAAGACAGAAAATAGAGAAATATTGTTCAATTAAGCTAAATTCTTTTATTTGATTATATTACTCAAACTCAAAGGAAAATTAAAAAAAAAAAAGGCAAAATAACAATACTAAGGTCAATGCACCTTGTTCACTTTGTGGTCACTGAAAAGCAAAAGGACACATGTAAGTAAGGTGCTCAGAACTATTACTGATGTCATGGTTTGACAGAGCAGGGTTTTACTTGAATTTTTTTTTCTGAGTCCAGTCAACATATTTGTCAAGTAAGAAGGAGTAGGCAACAGAGGAATCCGTTTTATTCCAGTTCAAGTTCACCAGCAGTAATGAAGGTAGATGGAAATAAAGTAGGAAGTCCATCATGTGTTTGTTTTTGTTTTGGGATGCAATGGGATGCTCTACAGAGGGTTACAGTGTAGAGATACCCAAATTAGCAGAGACCTGAGCCCATCAGTCTAGGTGGGTATGGAGAGCAGTGGCATTTCAGCTGGATTGTCCAGATAAATAAGTCAGGATTTGTGTTCCACTGTCCACTGACTACCTGGTGTCATGCAGCAGCCCAAGGGAGACATTCTTTGTTGTACAGGTGATTAATACAGGAATAGTTTTAATGCCAAGCAGCTACTGACCGAGCAGTTATGAAAGAGGAGGAAAAAACCACAGAAAATGAAGGGAGGCTTTCTAGAGCTCTGGACTATTAGTGGGCTTCCTGGGGAAAGCAAGGAATGCTGTTACTTAGCAAAATTTGCCTTTGACAACAGCTTAGATGCCACAAATAAAGAAGTACAATGGTGTAATCAGTTTGGATGTGGATTTACAACTGAAATGAGGGTATTACCCCTATATATAGGCCTAATCACAGTAGCTGTGCCCGTGGAAATTTGTGTTTAATCTATGTCAGTCAGATCATCAGATGCACAGAGTGAAACTAACCTTTAATGTCCATCCTACCCAGGCACACCCTTAGAAGACACCAGTCAGACCAACTCAAATTATGCCTTTGGTATTCATTGTGCATAAACGAAGTGATAGCATAGGACCACAAGTGTGTGATAGGTTATGCTCCAAAAGCACAGCAGCAACCATGCTGAAGGCTATCATATGTTAGCAGAATTAACAGCCAAAAAGATAAGTAAGATAGTCTACAATCTGTGAACAGGAATTAAAGCTATCTGGTTTTCTCCCCCTTTTCCTTTATGACAACAATCTCATCTCTTTGAAGGATGGTATGTTACTCCTTTGCTGCTGAAATTTTCTGCTGACACAGGGAGTCTGTGGCACAGCAGAGACTGTCCCACATCATCAAATTAGACCAAGTTTTTTCTATGCATTCCTTCTCTTTTCAGCCATTTAGGTGGAAAGTGCATAGAGAAAATAAAGGCAAATCATGGTTTTCTGAAAATATCGAAGATGTCCTGCGAACATTTTAGATTGCTATACTTCTTCATCAGCTGAGGAGTAAGTAAGCTCTTAACATTTCTGCATGTAGGAACTAGATGAATGGTAGGAAGTCCTCTCCACTCTTTGATCATTTATTAAATAAAAACCTCCACTATTTTAGAAGACACATTCTCAATACTTGAGAGACTGGAATTTAGTTCCATTTCTTGTTAAGAAACAAAATACCTCAGAAACTAGTGTAGTTTTGGACACCTGAATATATTAGGTCAATAAGAACTGTCACCTGGAGTTAAACAGCCAGAAAACACTGGCAAAAAAAAAGTCCAGCCCATCAATCATTGTTTAACATATGTTGCTTTACACAATTTAACATTTAGTCTCAAAATGACAGTTACTGCTGAGGTAAAGGATGGGAAGAAAATTAATTGGAGTTTTGTGTTGACGAGTAAGACATTATTATTATCTGAGCACTCATTATTAAAAAAACCAAACCAAAAACGGTAACCAGAAGTACAGAAAACAAATGCCCAAATAGCAGACATATATGTCTGTATACATAATGAAGAAAGAAGTAAGACAATAATGAGGTTAACAGGTTATTATAGACTAAAGTTTACTTTGAACTGTTTTTGTTTCAAATAGATATCAGAGTATTTCATAAACTTAGAGTCAATAACATGTATGACCATTACTCTGCTCAACACAAATAGGAAGTGATCCTGAAGTGACAATCACTTTTATAGAGAGAGAGTGTGGGTAGACTTATGGCAATGATATTAGATTTGGTTTTTGCAGAAAACATCAAAAATCTGCCTTTTGATGGAAGGGGGGAGGGAGAGAAAAAAGAGAGCAGACTCTAGGCACTGAATTGAAGAGATTGCTCCTTTTCAGCGCTAGTCCTACTACAGGATGTGTGCTAGATCCAAAATCTCTGCGGGGAACTTCAATGCATGTTCTTTCATCCCTCAGGCATTTAGCACTACATCCTACCTAACTGTACTCTACTGTAGCTAGAATCTCTTGCTGTCACAGTTTACTGACTCTGCCAAGACTGTTTGTAATCTGCTAGTCAAAGCACAGCAGCTCTTGTACCAGCAACAAAACTGTTGCTTTTACTGACATGTGTGTCAACAGCAGAAACGACATCTCTTTAAGACTAAGCCATGTTCTCCTCCTTTCTCCGTTAAATTAAATTAAGAAAAGAACATCTTTTATTTTTCTTATAGTAAGACTGAGAATTTATTTACAAGGGAAGTAAAATGTATGACACAAACAGAAGCTACAGATTTGCGGAATTACAACATCATTGCCCTTTCAGGCTGGACCAGGGAAATAACTTTTTGTAGTATTAAGTATCTGGTCTTTCACAGAATTTAAAAGAGGGGGTAGAAGTCACTTCTTTTCCAACTGCATTCAAAATAGTGTATTCCAACATCATATTGTTGACTTACATGTACACCAGGTCACATAGTTTGAAGGCCCAAAATGCTTCTGAGGCTCAATTTTGAATTCCATTTGTTTGCTTTTTTTTCTCTTTCTCAAGCTCTGGTAAAAATTCAAGGCTAAGAAACACAAGCTATTTCAGTAATTTAATGGATGAAGACAGAATCACTTACTCTGGGACTCAGTGGGTGCATTAATGTGTGTAAGGCATATTTTGCTGTTAATTAAGCACAAGGAGAGATGAGAGAAAATGACCCAGCACCACAGATTTGACTTTTACTTATTTTTGCCTTGGTACATTCCCTCACTTCTGTTTTCTCACCCTTACCCACCACCATATGCTGCCATTTTTCACTACCATTTCATTGTAAACAGCTAACCAAAGGAAACGAGGAAAAAGACATGGAAGTGTAGTGGTTAGCATCTCTCAGGGAATAATTATAGATGTGTTATTTCTGCTTTTATTCTGATTAAAAAAAAAACCCAAAAACCCCCCAAAAAACCCCAGATGAACAACACCCTACTTCTTTTGTTTCAGGGTGAAAAATGCTGCTCCTACATCAGTGCTCTGGCTCTTACAGCGGTGGTTTCTTGTGACTGGCAATGCTAATGCATTAATTACCCCTCATACTGGCAGTAAAAGGTCAACATGCTGGAACACTCACTGGCTCAGGCTTAATTGTAAAGAAATAATTTAAACAGATCTAAAAAAAAAGAGGTTAGGTGTTTTCATAAATAAACATTGCAGTGTTCATAAGTAATTAAATGTGAGCACAGATATGATGAAGACAGCACATCTACAGGTAGCTGATGAGCAAGAACTAGCATAATAGACATCTTCCAAAAGATGAACTTCTGCTTTTATCCTTCAAAGGGCCTGAAAGATTTCTGTTCTTTTTTTTTTTTACTCTTGTCTGTCCCTTATTTAGTATGCACCTCAGGGCAAATAATGTATTCCCAGGGAAAGAAAATTATCATACAGAAAACATTACTTCAGGGAACAAAGCAAAGCATGAACTAAGGCCAGTGTATAGAACCTTTTAATTTACCAAAAAAAGTAGGTGCACATCACTTATTTTCAAAGACCAGTGAAGGAGAACAATTATCAAGCTTTTTTAAAAATTGAATGTCTCCTGTTCTGCTTCTTAACATTCCTTCTAACTTCTAAAATCCTATGGAAGGAAGGCAGGAAGGCAGGAAGGCAGGAAGGCAGGCAGGCAGGCAGGCAGGCAGGCAGGCAGGAAGGAAGGCAGGAAGGCAGGAAGGCAGGAAGGCAGGAAGGCAGGAAGGCAGGAAGGCAGGAAGGCATGAAGGAAGGAAGGAAGGAAGGAAGGAAGGAAGGAAGGAAGGAAGGAAGGAAGGAAGGAAGGAAGGAAGGAAGGAAGGAAGGAAGGAAGGAAGGAAGGAAGGAAGGAAGGAAGGAAGGAAGGAAGGAAGGAAGGAAGGAAGGAAGGAAGGAAGGAAGGAAGGAAGGAAGGAAGGAAGGAAGGAAGGAAGGAAGGAAGGAAGGAAGGAAGGAAGGAAGGAAGGAAGGAAGGAAGGAATGCAATAAAAAAACCCTTGAGGGAGGCACTCAGGAAGAACCTTGACAGACTGACTCAGAACATCAATCTGTCCTACAGAAGAAAATGTGTTAGTTGATGAAAGGCTGAAGGTCTGTTAGCTAGAAGAGCTGAAAACATTTTTTTTTTTTTTTATAAATAGAATGCTCTTTGCTAAAAAAATAATCCATGCAGACCTAGTTCATAGATTTTTTAAAATACATTTTCAAAAGGATTTATTGCTTAAGAGAAATAGGACAGCCAAGAGCCCAGTTGGGAAGCTGACGCAGAATATATCTCTACAAATTTCTCTTAGGAAATCAAGTTCAATAGCTTTCATTTTGCCAGAAGCCTTCATTTCCCTCTGTGTCTGACTACTGACCCAACCAGAATCAGGGACAAAAATCACTGTATTTCCTTTCATTATCAGTATCTTGCTAATTAAGAGCTCCAAACACCTAAAGAAAGTCCATCTTTGGCTTGCTCTCCAGTAAACAAGTTTTTTAGCTGTAAGAGCTTAAAATCGTGCTTTTTCCTGTGTTTTACACATGGAACAAGAGATGGAATATTTTCTTAAGGTTTCCCTGCTCTGTTTCATTAAAGCTTCTCCTTCCAGGATCCAGCTCTAACCAGCAACTAACTTTTTATGATCCAGACGCTCACTATCTGCTGTGGAGTCTTCTAGACAACCACTAACAAGGATTCACCATGGAGTTTTGAAAGAAAGCTTTTATAGACCTTGAATCCCCTTAAAGAAACCTGCTTCCTCCTGCAAACCTGTAAAAGAAGTCAGGTAACCTTTTACTCTTCATGAGTGCTTTCCTATAGGAGCAGAATGAGAGCAGCTGTTGTAGGAGGCACTGCCAGTCTTCAGCAGGGTTTAATTGTTATGGCAGATGTTACCAGGTAATGCTATCTAATATATGTCTGCTCAGCATCTCACAGGCAGACTTGTGCCCTGAGTCTACCAGAAGCCATATAGCCACCTACATATGGCACACAGCCACTAGACAAGACTTTTTTTATCACAGATTATTGTCCAGTTCAGGGCTGTATTAACCATTGTCACAGGGCTGCTAGTTACTGGGAGAGTAAACAGGAAAAGCTTCTTTCTTCTTGCATACTTTCCTCTCCAAAACAGCAAAAAACCAAAGAGCACTAGCGAAAAGAAAAACCCGTTCCCCATTGTCTTTCATAATTACTTTTGTTGTGAGTGAGGCTTAAGGATGTTGATGGATAATTTCAGTTATGCAGGGTTTGGGGTAGGGAATGCTATACAAGCAGAATCTAAGAGTTTAATCTCTATAATTGGAAGGGGTTTTTGTTTTGTTTTGTTTTAGCTAAATAACAAGACTTTTGAAAGAGAATGTTGCTGTACTATTTAACTGCCTTTGTGGAAGTACTGGTGGCTGGGAAATGAAAACAGGCAGTGCTTTGAAAATAGACAGATGTCACATTACTTAACTCTCCCACAGAAGCCTACGCTTGCAGGTTGTGTGTGTTTTTCAGGCCTGAAGGAAGGATAATCATCTTAATGTTTTTCATGAACAGAGTTGTCACTGGGGGCATGGGCCTGTGCCAGGCTGGAATGCTGGAAGTCGTCATGGACTGCATGATCTCAGGTTTGCATGGTTTACATGTGCTGATTTTGAATTTTCTAAAATGGAGAAAGCATTGATTAGTAAGGATAGTTATGCAACTGTGAATGATTTAGACTATAACCTTGCATATGTATTTTCTTTTGAAATGGACTACTATAAATAAGGTTTCAGGTATTGTTTTGAAAATATGAAAGCTTCTGCATTTTGGCATTGATATCTCTGTTTAAAATAGCTTCTACTACTTACTCCTGATTAAAATAAACTTGTTAAAAAGGCTATGAACAGCATAATAGCATACAGGTTATGTGCAGTGCTATTGTTTGTTCAAATCCTACTACTGTAATTTGGCGGCTGGAGAGATAACTAAATCTATTTTCCATGTTTTAACAAAAATTCTTACCACAAAAAACTGTTCCTTTCATTAGTGTTTATATCAAACATGGTCCTTCTAATCTAAATTTAGCCCAGTGTTTTAACAATTAAAAACTAAGCTTAACACACTTCTACTTTTTTTATATTAGTTGAAATACAATCTATTTCATCAATTAACCACACCTCATATTTTCTTCATCAACAACTGTGCAAAAAACACAGTCATGTACTCTTGAAATGTAGCCAATTCAAACACTTTTAAAAAGGTATTTTTTCATAATAGTTAACATAGGATATGCTGTAAAAGGGAGCAATTGGTCAGAATGATCCTGCTGCTTTTGTATTCAATTTTCTTCAGCTGATCTGCTAACCCCTGTTCCCAGATCTCTTAGGGTTAGCAGTCGTAGGTGTTTCTCTTTAGTGTGTCACTGCCTGGGTCTTAAAGCTGAAGTCCAAGGAAAGGAAATCAACTCTCTAGAGACACCAAAAACAGTTCCCTGATAGCTGGTTTAATAAGATATTTACAGGAAATACAGGGAACCTCATGATCTAAGTTTCCTCAAGTAAGGATAAAGGGCAGCTTGATGAAGCTATAGTAGTTGAAAAAGCTGGTAGGAGTGGGCAAATTAAACTTAGGGGTAGCTTTACCTTCATTGCAGGATTTATGTTGTGACATAAAAGTTTATTTGGAGTCTTGGTTCATCCTTTAAATCTTAGACTTGTTGAAGTTATGTTCATTTGTGTTATGTACTGAATCTTTTAATATAATGAAGTTAGTCCCAAGGTCTTAGGGCTAGGCTGTTCAGGTCTTGAGCTGAAAAAAATTATATATTTTTCATCTCCACACTCAAGTAATAGAACACATCTGCTCACCACAGGGAATAATGATAATATGACTAATTCAGTAAATGATGGTGTGTCATCTAAGAAATAGACCATGCTGCAGGCTCTGAGCGTTACACTTCTGCATATGCCCTTTAGGCAAAGATAACCTCTCTGTTCCCAGAGCTTTAGTGAAGAGGTTTTCCTTTTCTGCTTCCCTTTCTTATAACGCTCCACCAATTTCTGAAATGATAGAATTAGCAGTAATTATAGGTGGGCTGGAATAATGAAGAGATGTTTAAAATTAAATTTGCTCTTCTAAATGACAATAGATCAACAGATTTGTCTCGTATAAAGAAGGATACAGAACAATGCTGTCACCCCCTTCTAGAAGCAATTAATTTATCATTTTAGGAAGCTGATAAAATTAAAGAGAATAAAAGAAAAAAACAATTAAAATTTTTTTTTCTAGCCATATTTTTAATAGCGAGAGAATGGAAAATGGCTATTATGACAATTACTTTTGTTAACATTATCATCATACATGGTGAATAAAATATAAATATCACTAAAGCAAATATCCAACTTTTCCATCTAGTCAGCTGAAAAGGAGTGCTTGTGCAATTTATGTTCATAGTTTAGAAGTTTTAAAATGTATTTTCAAGCCTTAGAGATATTTTTGAGCCTTTGAGCACTGAATGACAATTGCTGACTGTTGTCTGTTTTTTTCTCTCCAAGAGAGACGTAATACTCTCCACATAAAAACAGCAATAGAGAGATTTCTAGCTACATATTCACCCAGGTTCAATATACAATCTTTTAATATTTTCAGCGAAATTTTATGTGTGAATATTAAACATATATATGTATGCAGACATAAATGCCTACTCCTAAATACCTAAATACAAGATGACACACACCATCCTGACACCCTGTCTTCAGCCAGAATCACTAGTGCAGACAGAATTCCACACACATTATCCATGTAAGGTATGATTCTCTCAAATCCCTTTATCTTTGGTAGAGCCAAGGAGTGACATGACTCTTGACTGCATTTAAAAGGCATTTGTAGGATTGGCTGTTGCTGCCATATGCCCCAGACACCAATTGTCCCTGACAGTCCACCAGAGCCATAGCTCAGTCACGATCCTGTATCTGCTATCAGCAATTGGGTGAGCTGCTATATGCTCATCTTTCCTACTGCCTCAATAAAGCTTTGTTTTATGATTTGTCTTGCAAGATTCTATTACTGTTCAGCCCACAGAAGGCCATGTATTTCAATATTCTTCACATTAAGTAAGAAATTCATAGATGTGGTGGGTACAAGATGGTTAGAAAATTCATTCTTATTTCAAAATCAAGTAATGTTTCCTTTCTGACATCTCACTTCCATGTATTCTGAGTTCCTAGTACAGGGCCTGAGGCAGTTAAAAGCTCTGTAGTCATATTCATTACTTCATACAAACTGTTAGAACATATGAAGGTGAGTGGTTCACTCTGTGGTTTTGTTAACCTGCCAGTCATATATCATCCTGCTCTAAGCCCTGCCTTGTATTAAACAAAAGGGCAGCAATATGTCTGTGCAGCAAAACAGTGCTCTGCACTTTTTATGGACAAATTCATTACTGTATGCTATTTTCAAGTAGATGCAGGGAATGTCTTTTCAGCTACTAAGCCCTTAAAAGTGACAGCCTGTACTCTCAAAATGCTCATTTAAACAGTAAAGATCTTGAATACAGTGTCACTATAAACTTTTCACTAGATGACATTAGCAGAGATCAGGTTAGTCCTAAGTGATTTGGTAAAAAACCCAACCCTTCCTCAACAGCTTACTCGTGATAAATATTATCACATGTTTAATAGGTATGCAAATATATACTTTATTCAATTAAAGAATAAGGACATAGCTATCAAGTACTGGGAACAAGGGCTTTATTTATAAATAAGGTGGCCTCTATAAATACTAATGTTCTCCATGTTCCAGACTCATGATCCAGAATCTGGCGTGTTGCATACATATGCCACTGAAAGGCCTCATTGACAAAAATGCAACTGAAGTAGAATTTGGTGTAATTCAATTGACATTGAGCTGAATTATTCAGATGCCTAGAGTTTGCTAGTACACAAAAAGAGACCTTTCTGTTCTATGAAGCCCCTTTTTGGGAGGAAAATGCTCTAGCCAGAATAGTTTTCAGGCTACTGGTTTGGGTTTTGTGCTGGAAGAAGGGATATACTTTCAGGAATTGCCATCAGACTTCAGAGGGCAGAGAGTCAGATGAAAAAATCTGGAATGTACTACACTGAGCAATGACCATATAATTGTCAATAAAATAACTCAGATGCCTAGCCTGCCTAGCAAGGGACCTGATGCTGCACATCTAGTGGCTGCTTTTTGGTTTTAGGCATATAAAGCTTTGAGGTTTCAAGACCCTGTGCTGTTCAATACCCTGTCCTGTGCTGTCTAGCAGTTACCAGCATGTTGCCATACAGGGTGACAGGAGATGAGTCTCCTAGATCTGAAAATCTCTTAGATCGGAAATATGTCCCTGGCTCACACAACAAATAGAAGTGTTTTAAGGTTTAGGTCAGATTAACCTATGTAACTATTTTCTTGAGCAGTATAGTCCTTTAGATGTAATTTTAAATCAACTATGTGACAAATAAAGAGACCTTACATACTTAGGAAACCCCAAGACAGACTTTTTCATTTACCAATAACTATTTGACATATAGCAGCTACACCCTGTAATCTAATTAAAGGATTACTAATTACTAATTGCCTTGGTACCTAGCTTAAGAATTCCTGACACAGCTCTCCAGAAGTTAAAAAGGTCAATATTTTATAGAGCTGTTGGATTTCAGCTACTTCACAGTGAATTAAAATATTTGTAATATATGAAAATGTCTCCTGTAAGGTTCCCTAGATTCCATAGAATCAGCAGTTATGATGACTTCCAAGGCTCTCAAGAAACTGCTAAAAGGAATTGAATGGAACAATCAAGTTTTCAGAAAACTGACTTACTAAAAATTATGGTTCAATGACATGAGATTATTTGAGATCAGCTGTATTCTGGGCTGGCCTTGGGAGTCTTTATTTTGTTGGGTGGGTTTTTTTGTTTTTTTTTTTTTAAATTTAGTGGGGCCAGTTCATGACAAAAGGAGTTACAGCTACTAAGTCACCAAGGACTGGATTGTCTCTCTGAGTTCTTTCAACTCCTAGTCACTAGTGGACTATTTAACTTAATTTGACCTCATAGCTACTGTGAGTTGAAAGTCAGCCGATTTCTGTCAAGGCACTCTTCTATTTTTCCTCTAGTTCCATGTACACAGGGCACTTAAAGGTAATAAGAGATTACTGCCATATTTTTCTTCATACTTCTTGCTCCAGTCAATCCCTTTTTTGGAATGCACATTTTACCTTAGGAATGCAGGCTGATAAGGTAGAGTGATAACCTCAGAATGTAGCACTAATGGCTTTATGTGTGTCCCAGTTTGACCTGGAAAAGAGTTAATCTTCTTCTCAGTAGCTGGTAAAGTGCTCTGTTTTAGATTGAGTATGAGAATAATAATAAAACATTGAGGGTTTTGGTTGCTGTTTAGGTAGAGCTTACCCTAAGTGAAGGACTTTCCAGTTTTTCTAGCTCCACCTGTGAACAGGTGCTCAAGAGGCTGTGGAGGAGCATAGCCAGGACAGCTGACCTGAACTGGCCAAAGGAATATTCCATACCCTGGAGCATCATACTCTGTGTAAACTGGTAGGAATTGGCTGAGGGATGGGTTGGGAATTCATATGCTGGTGGTGAGCAGTTTTGTTTCTCTTGGGTATTGTTATTATTGTTATTATTTTAAACTGTGATTATCTCAACCTGCAAGTTTTACTTTTTTTCACTTCTCTCCTGCAGGGTTGGGAGGAAGTGAACAAACAGCTGTGTGGTATTTAGTTGCTGGCTGGGGTTAAACCACAATACTCCCTTTTCCAGAGTTCTCTCCAGAGTTCCAGTCCAAGAACTCTCTCCTGGCCAAAACCAGGACTGATTATAATTTAATGACCTATTAAGCCTTGGACCTCAAGAAAGCAGGTGCTTTGAACACCTTAGAGAAATAATATATGAATCCAAAATATAAAACATAATGACATTGTGGAACATAAAAGGGAGCTTGCAGCCTGATAAAGAGATTTTTTTTTCTGTCAAATTTCAGTGCACAAAACAAAGGATCATGTTAGGCTAGCCATCACCGAATGTGGTCATTAACTTCATCTGATCAATATCTTTACACAGAAGGGACTGCAAATGTCTTTTTTCCCAGTCTTAACACACTGATGATATTGACATAATCCAGAATTATGTCATTCTTCAGTGAAATTACTCCAATAATTTTAGATCAGATGCATTTTATCTCAATGCAAATCTACCTCAGGTTTTCCTTCGCTGTTGATGGCTTGCAATCACTTCCATATGGTATGAGATTAAAATGGGCTGCTCAAGGGAATGAAAATAAGAGATATGGCAATTATGTCCAATAATGAATGTTTAAAGAAGATAAATCAAGACATCCTCTGTAGTCATTTACCATTGAACAAAGGAAGGTCAAATACGTTATGCATATTTTTTAGGTAAAACACAGCTTAGTGGAAAGCCAGAGTCATCCTAAAATTCAGAGAGATTTTCTCTAGATAGATGCACTTAAAAAAAAAATAAAAAAAAAATAAAAATTAAACAATGCACTTAGCAGAAAAATCAAAGTAAAGGTTTATTGCCTGGCTGTTCATTCAAAGTTACTTGTGACAAACAACATCAGCCACAAACAATATACAGAAAATCTCACATTTCTATGTAAAGACATCTCTGATGTTGGGTTGATGCAGCAAAACATTGGATTGTATCTATTTCCTCTGTCATCAGCCTGATAATTATAAGATAAAACTGATTTAGGCAGCTGGGGTGATGACTTCCAACAGAACTTATCTGATACTGCTTCAGGAATAGTCTGGAGACTTCTGTCTTTGGATTAATGTCACTAAATAATCCCATCTTGAAGTTTGTTATCTAAGTCGAGCTGACCTATTGCTCATGAAACCAAACGTCAAATAAGAACAGAGAATATACTGCACATTTGATTGATTAGTCCACCAGTTTATTTTTTAGTATATAAATTATTCAGATTCACTCCCATTCTCTGACCCTTTTGAACTGAATTTCTCCTTGTAGAAGAAAGATCCTGATGAAGAAGTAATTGAGTATTCCAGGATGAGTCTCTCTGAGTCCCTTTTGTGAGAAGTGTTGTGGCTTACATAAATAAATGAGAGCTTTATCCTCTAGCATAGCATTTTATGATATGGTTGTTTGTCCTCATTGCCTCCACAGACATGCACAGCATTAACTTTCTCTCTGGGTTTCGTTGCATTACCTGCAAACACAGGTGTAGCTTCCAACACATAGGTCAGGTCCTTTGTATGGAAATAAGCCTCTGGTCACCTGATGTGAAATCCAGCATCACTTACCACTTCAGCACCTAGATTAGCTGACCAATCTGCCACAACTGGTTGCTCATGGCCATCACCTGGCATAGAAAAAAAAAAAAATCAGCTTTCAGTATTCATTATAAAATCACCCTTGGGGCATGATCCCACTGGAAAGCATTATTTTTTATAAAGAAAGACACTTTTATATTTCACCCCTTTACAAATGGTAGGTGATTCCGCCTCTAAGCCAACAGTCCTTCTAGAAGTGAAATTAAATTTAAAGGATTGTGACAACATGCAAAGGTTGAAAATTAATGAAGGATTTAAGGAATTCTTCAGCTGCATGTGACAAATAGAGTAGCTGAAAAAAAGTCAAAGAAAAAGCATATGTGCCTCGAGTGCTCAAAGACATTTAAAAGTTTAACTGTACTATTAATCTAGGCCATCATTTGCGACAGCCCCAAATTGCTATTAATTCCATTGAATTTTGCCTTTGAAATGATTAAATTTTAGGCAGTTCAGAGAGGAGAGAAAGCAAGGTTTTTATATGTAGCATTAGGTCTGTGAAAGGAGTGATGGTGTGGATAAGGTGAAACACTGCTACAAGTTTCACACTTGGAACAGAAGTGGGTTTTATTTACCAGAAACAGGTAAAGCACTGGTTTAATGCTGCGTATAAAAAATGCATCAATCATGATCAGTATGGAAAGCCAGTAAACTTATGGGAAAGTGAAGTGACATGCACTGAAACTGATGTTTAATCTGCAGAGAGAGACGTTAATGTTTGATCAGTCATAATGTTATAAACTGTGGTTCATTTTTATTAAGAGATCCTCTGTGAAACAGAGCACTTCAGTAAAATGCAATTTGTTGTTTCATTAGCGTTAATATGGCTGTCCTTTCTTCAGAACCCAATACACTGAGAGGGGGCAAAAGAATCGCTGGTGGTAGGAAGGAAAAGGGCAGTGGAAAGAAATAAAATTTGAAATTTCCATGTTAACATTTTTATAGAAAAATTTTGAGCCTCTGGGTCTTAATCAGGCATGACCAATACTGTGCTGGTTGCCACAGAGTAAGAGAAAAGCTGGAAAGGAGAGGGGGAAGCAAATACCAAGCACATATCATCCTGAGTATAAGTCGTAAGTTTTGTCATTTTTAAGACACTAATATTTGTCTAAAGATCATTTTCTTACAAGGTTAGCTTCTTCTTTAGGTGTCAAATATATAAGGCAAACAAACAAAAAAGATAACTTCCTGAACTTCCCTATTCTATGTTTGATATCTGTGATGATTATTGGTACTTGTCTT
Organism: Cyanistes caeruleus; assembly: GCF_971803275.1. Classification (NCBI taxonomy): domain Eukaryota; kingdom Metazoa; phylum Chordata; class Aves; order Passeriformes; family Paridae; genus Cyanistes; species Cyanistes caeruleus. The sequence goes on from NC_141701.1 coordinate 44,278,834, forward strand.
TCTTAATATGGGAAGGGCTATGCATTTGTAAATGTTGCATGAGATAAGGAGAAAACTGATGGTTTGCTGGGCTTTATTATTCAAGAAAAGATATCTCAGAAGTTGCTTATCATCTGTATTATTCCAAGAAGGATAACCCAGGCTTTTGAGCCAAGTAGAAATGAATGTGAATCACTGTACATGAAAAACATCTGATTTCGGTGTCCAGAAATTGCAGGTGTGGCACTGTACTAGGAGCAGTGAAAGTAACGACACAGACTCTCTTCTGGGTTGCACAAGAGAGAAAGTTTTATTATTCCAGATCTTCTTTTATAGACAGGTCCCAGAAAATCTGGAAAGGTAAAAATCTCATTGATTATTAAGCTACCACATCACATCATTGGACATTTAGGAACAACATCCCTTGACTGTTGCTTGCAAGTAAGCAACAAGGCAACAAACAACACCTGCAAAGGTTGTTTTCCTTCTCCAAGGACTGTTTGGATTCCTCCTTATGATTTCCCAGGCCAGTCTGAGAAAGTTGTGTGACTTGGTTTCACACAGGCTCAAGCTAATGCCTGAAGCATAAAATCTCTTATTTGACCATTGCCAGCTCCCACATGCAGGTGGCTCAATGGGTACTAATATAAAACCAGGATGTGTACAAATTTTTTCCTGCTAGTCATACATGTAATGCATGCAAAATCCTTCATGTATTTCAAATAAGTGAATCAGGGTAACTGGAAAAAGATATGGGTAGCTGATATTTCCAAGATGATAAATAAAATCAGTAGAAAAGCCATTGAAGGGGTCCTGTGGCTGATTGAGCCTGCAGCATGGCTCTCAGAGCCAAGCTTTTCAGGGTACTTAGGCACCTAAAGATGCAAAGAAGTGCCTAATGGTTAAAACTTTGCCACCTTCTTATCTGCATCTTTAGGTGCCTAAACACCTTAAAAAATGCATCTCTAGCTCCTAGGGATACAAACCATGCCAGGATTTTGAGCCACTTGTTAATGAATCATCATTAGGAGCCAGTTGGAAGCACTTGCACGCTTGCTTGATTTATTTTAGATGTTGGGTCTTCATTTCCAGCCAAATAAATAATTAGGTTTGGAATAGATAACACTGAAGTCTTAAAAAGGTATTTTTAATGAGGTTTTTTGTGTGGTATTATGATTCAAGAAGATGTCCCAAACAGTTAACATGCTTTCATTCTGAAATTATGTTCCATTTCCCAAGAGATAGCCTTATCAGTTTATCAGGTATTATGGAAACAGATTAGTCCAGCCTCTTTCAGACCTGTTTCCACTTTGTATAAATAATTAATTGTTCCCTGAAGCAGGACCTTGAACTAACTCTCCAACTTCCTAGGTGTATTCCCAGCAGTTGAATTTGCTTTACCTTATATAAATAATGAATACATCTACTATTACTGTATATTTTAGTATATAATTTAGTATATTTTAGGCAAGTCTCTTAGCAGAGGATATGCTTGCACAGAATTTTTGATATTTGTAGCCAAAAGCCAAGGTTTTGCAAATTTTCTGGCTGTACTTGTGCTACAACTAGAAGACCTGCTGCTTTTCACATGGAACCAAAGCAATAGGGATCTATCTGAAGATTCAAAAATTAATCTATTTAAATTTGAAGTAGTTTTACTTTCAGAAATATTTTTTTAAATTATAAATATTGCAGGCATATTTTTTTTAGTAAAAATATCTCTTGCTATCATAAATCTCTGTTTCTTCTGCTTAATTCATAATTACTTATTGTATGTTTTGTTCTGTTGCACATCTTGCTTCTGCCAAAACTGTAAGCTAAATTTAAAAATGACCATAAACCTCTGACTATTTTTTGCATTAGGAATCCTGACTGTGAGTCAATTTTTCAGAGGCTTGTTACTCACGTCATTAGAGCAAAAATAAATGTTCTGTCCGTATTGAAAAGAAAATGGAAATGTTTATGAATAATAGACATTAGTCTTACAAGGAAGCAAGGAGTCTGTAGGCTCTGTCTCTTGTTAGCTCCAAATGAGATAATCTACTAAAATTTATGTCTGAAGTCATTACAGGAAAACATGTCTGGTCCAAAGACTGTATCTTAGTCTAAAAGCACATAATATAGATGAGAAAAGTCATTGTCACTGAAATAATGTGGTTGTAAGATCTGATTTTTCATGATCCATCAACACTAACATCACTCTTCCCCCCAACCTCGAACACTGGATAGCTTTTTGATATTTCAAAGTTCCTACTTTTTATATCGCTGCTGGTTAGTGAGAACAACATGCTTTGGATGATCACTGAGTTAGTAAACAAGGTTTCAATACCTTGTTTGTATGCAGTTTGTTACTGAGCAGAAGCCACCACAGCCCAGTCAGACTAATCAGTAAGGGTATGACTGCACAGCTGAAAAGATGGTGCAGGATCATTCCTGAGCTTTGAGATGAAGACTTACAAACTAGTTTGTGCTTGCAGAGTCCTTAGAGACAGTCCCTCCTAGAGAGGTTTGTCTGGGAGAGGGAAAGAAAAAGAACAGTTCGAAACAGAGAAGTGAAATGACCTAACAAATAAGAGATGCTGATGTTTCTTAGCTCTTCATCATTCCCTGGAGCTAGGTTGCTAAGTCAGACATGCCTTTCTGATAGAAAACACAGAGGTGGATCACTTACATCTGGTTATACCCACTAGTCATTGTGGAAGCCACTTAGGAGATTGAAAAATACTTTCACATATCTGGTGTGATCTGAACTGGTTTCCCCTGGTGCCTAAACCACAAGCCTGGAGGACATGCTAGGGTGGCTAAAGTACCTTTTTAAATGATTCCAGCTGCACAATCTTTGAGATAAAGAGAGAAGCCCACTCTTTGATGGGTCCTGGATACAGGATCCTGGTTAGCTGAATGTGATCTGATGCAGTTGTCTCTGATGTGTTGGTGTTGCCAGTGAAGCTTCTTATCCTGTGGTGTGAGGCCATTTACTCCTGAGGGTGCCTTCATCATGGCACAGCTGGGTATGATGGACACAGAGAGATGTACACCTGCTCTTGTCAGAAAGTTTTGTTCCCGTTTTGGGTCTACAGTTTGACCACAGAATCATGCTCCATGCACAAGATAGGCTTAGGCAGCACCTAAGAGGCTGGTGGAGGCATCAAAATGTGAAAGATTTTCTATCAGAAGGATAACACCCATAGTCACATATCAGGTGAATGGGACTGTTGAAAATGTCAACGAAGCAATAATCTTGGACTTCAGTTTCTAACATTGCAGTTACATTCCTAAATATGTTTATGATTATGTATCAGTCAGACATGCCCAAAGTATAAGATATTTCTTAAAAAAAGTAAACTCCTCTCTGTACACTGGGATTCATCACTTTTCTAGGCTAAATAATCCTTATGGAGAGATCCACAGCAGGTATAAATACCTCTTTTCTAAATAACTCATTTCCTCTCCCCTTTGTGCTTGGGAATCTTCTTTAACTGACCGTCTCATCTCTTCTTGCTGGATAATCTTTTAATAGCCTTAGTCATGTTCTGTTTTTTTCTTTTTTCTTATCAAAACATATGCAATAAGTGAACTCATGTGATGTTCCTGACAGGCACTGACTAAGTGCTCTCAACCATCATCCATTTAAAGGCAGGTTTTCATTCTGCCAAGCATTTTGCTGATATCTGTAATCATCAAGATTTTGCTTTCCCTATATTTAGCAGGAAACATTTTCTCTGCTTTTCTCACTTCTAAGCAGTTTGGGCCACATGTGCAGCTAAGAAGTTTGCAAATCTTTAGTTGCTCAGACAGGGGAAGTTAAGCTATTTTCTGCTGGAACAGGATCAGTAGAGTTTCTAGGCACTTGCCAATGGCCTTTTAAGGAAATTATTTTAAACAGCCTTCTGGACAATGATCTTTTCAGAATGTAGTGGAGTTCAGGAACATTTAGAGGTCATCCATTCCCCCATTAATTCTACCTTGCTGAGAAAAATGCTGAGGGAGGTACAGCATAGTAAATACCTTTTCCTCCATCAATAATTTTCCTTTTTGCTACCAGCAAATATTGCTGCAATTAAGCCACAGTTGGATGCAAGAGTACAATTATGTACTCTGCATTACTGTAGAAAAGAAATAATTACTTCAAAATAAATGTAGTTGAAATACCCTAGCAACCTGGGTGGTTTTAGGTGCATACACTTTGAGACAATTTCAGATGAGCGTTCTGCTGTCTGAACTCATCTTAGAAGATATTGCAATGTAAAGTTACATATTGGGTCATTCAAAGATTAAGAACTTTGACTGATAGTCTTAAAAAAGTACATTTTTGAAAGCATACTATTTTCTTTTTCTGCTACCTTTTTATCAATGGGATCTTCAGACAAACGATTGACCTACATCCCTGTTCTCACAGAAATTTGCAACTGGGCTAGTTACAGTTTCATGTCCTCAAGAATAAGTTCTGTAGATGGGGAAAAACCTCCTATTGTCCTCACAGGATTCTGGAGCAAATCTTTTCATTTCTCAGGACCCTGATTTAAGGCAAGATTTCTAAGACATTAATGAGATGAAGTATTTTTTCAACTTCTTTTTGTTCTACCACAAAAAAGTCTGCGCTACAAGTTCTAAAGTAAGTATTTCAGCTCAGAAATGCATTGACTAAGTGTGGAGACTCCTTTGGTATCTCTCAGACCTCCAGTATGAAGCACTTGAATGTGAAGAACTGTATAACCTCTTTAATTTAGACCAGTCTTGTACCTCCCAAACACAGCTAGAAAGGCCTAATTATGTGCAGAAATTTTCTTGCATTTTGTTGTTGCTGTGCTGGAGGCCAGCTGAGAGGGGTCCCTGCTGATACACAACATTCCTGGCATGGTGGAATCCAGAGCATCTAGTAGACTGTTTTTAAATTTTCATGGGAAGTGAGTAGAGTGCCCAGGTATCCCCCAAAGAAGGAAATAAAAGTGAGTCAATACGCTAAAGACTTGTTCTTTTCTTAAATATTTAAAATGATAATAGGAAATTTAGAGTGTCTGTATTCATCATCACTGTCCTTTAGAGTGCCTGCTATGTTCATAATTATTGCCCTTGCTAAAACAAAACAAAACTGAAAGAAGACACACACCAGAAAAAGACAAACTTCCCCGTGTTTACCACTCAAAGGTTGTTTTGAATTGTCTAACTGTTTATGACTAAACCCAAATAACTGGAAAAGTCCCTAAGAGAATACCAGCTTTATAAAACTCATATTGTTTTAATACAGTTGTTTCTGTAGGTTACCTAGTTCCAAAGTGACCCTGAGTTTTCAGAGGCACCGTTAGGAAAATCTTGTCACTCTCCATTGCATGAGTGGTCATTTATGCTATTAGGGTAATAAGCAGAATAGATTTAACATGATGCAAACACTAGATTTGAGTAAGCTTCTGGGAAACCTCTGCAAATTCACAAAGTTAATGGCTTAACCTCACAATTCTCCAATGGAAAATAAATTTTAATGGTTTTATAGACTCAATCCATATTTCAAGATGTGGATTTCCCCTAACTCCACACTACTTGACTCCTGTTAAGTGCTGAACTTAAACAAATAAAAACTTATTTTCTCACATGTTTCATAGAGCTATATTGACATGCTTTCTTCCTCTGTGAAAGAAGAATAAAACATTATTCATCAGATACTCGGAGCAAAGAGGCTGGAAATTATAACATGAGAAGGGCAATAAAAGTGCCAGTAAATATATGTGAATGGAAAAATGATGTGAAGACACAGAAAATACATATGACCCTTAGCAGACTAAAAACAGGATTAAAAGGTATTAATAAACCTAATATCTGGCTAGTGCCTGCAGGACAGGGGAAAAAGAATAAATGTTTGGATTTTTCCTTTGAAAATGTTGAAGTTCTGCATGAGCAGAATCCTTTTGCACAGCTTTGCTAAACTACAGAAGCCAAAATTGTGAATGCAGTCAGTCTCAAAAGAGCTGTTACCTGCTTCTCAGCCAAAGCTCCTACAAGCTCTCATCAGCCCAAGGGTGGTGATGTTTACCCTGCTGCAAGTTGCCTCCAGGAATTTTGTGCAGCAGTGTTTTGTTTTGGAGATTAGAGGACTAGAAATGAGAAAAGTTTTCTTAGGAGATAGGAGGTTTTTAGCAGGCTTTAGTAACATCCTAGACTTTAATTATTACTAGGAAAAACAGCCTGTGAAATTCCAGGAAGCAAAGATTACTGTATGTCCTAACAAAGCCATGATTTGTGGTAAGAATTATCTCTGAGGCGATAGAGAGAAATTCTGATTTTGACATTCTGGTTTGGTAGTGAGGAAACAAGTCTCTGGATTTTAGCTGCTCGGCTGCGGCACAAAAGTGTTTTCCAGCCAATCGGTGCACAGGACACGCTTTCGTGGCTTTCTAATCTTCTTTTTTTGCCTTGTTCTGACTTTGCTAAACAACACACATTGTATTAGCAGAGCAATGCATATTGATGTTTCCTAGTATTACAGTGAAAAGGGAATACTGATCTCCTTGCTCCCGTTATATGTTAGCATTTATCTCCCTTCAATGGATTACTTGGAGTTTATAGGCATGCCCCAGAGTGATTTATAATCACCATCTTTAGTTGTTCTGTCCTTGCAAAGAAAATACTAAATAGTTCACTTTGCCATTCTTAAATGAAATTACATTAAATATAATGATGAAGGGCCATATTCTGCTATCCCTTATTGTGTAAAAAGTCTTGGGAATGACTGGAAATCATAGTATTAATTTGTATTTGTAGCAAAACAGAACACAGCCAGCAAACAATCAGAAAATGTCTGAAAATGTACTGAGAGACCTTTCCCTTTCTTTAGCAATAATTTTAAGCCAGGATATTCCCAATTCACCTCCTTCTTGTGGCTCTGAAAGCTGTGCCATGTTTGTTTCATATCTTAAAGCTGTGGCATGTTTGGGTGTTAAGACCCTCAGCTCTTTTGTCAGCTTAGGTGAAGGAGGCAGGTACTGTGTATGAAGACATTACAGATAAATGAGTCATATTCAGCTGGAAAGCAAAACCTCTGTAACCCTGTAGGAAGAGGCCACTCTAGTGGGAAGGGCTTGATTTGGCTCACTTGGGGAAGATTGCGCTTCCTTTTCTTTCCAGACTTTCCTACACTGTGCTTTTTTCTAAAAGCAAAAGTCTTCAAGAAAACTTGCAAGGCCGTCTTTCTGTTTTTCTTGTCGTGCTGGGGCTGGTTGTTGCTCGTCCCTCGTTTTGGTGGGTTTGTGGGCTCTTCACTGCAGTGCCTGATTGCAGATCCTGTTAGATGATAATTAGCAGTTCTGAGTCACATTTTTCTATCTTAATCCAGAGCTCTCACTTGCTTGATCTTTCACCTAACATATTTTCTTGCAGGGAAGAGAGCCTCCAAGGTCTGGAATTCATGGTACAAAGCATTAGAGACTGAAAGAGATGCTTTAATAAACTGCCACGGTCGTGCTACATAGCAGAAATCAGGATGTGCTGCTGAAAGGTTTGCTTTAATGTCTAGACTATAGATGTTTTTTCTGGATAGCACTTGTTCAGATATTGATTGCGGGGAGAAAAGTCTCTCTTTTCCAAGTCAGCTTTTATGTGGGAAGCAGACAATGTGAGAGCATCCTGGATATTTGAAAATATAAAGTCCTGATAAGATAATACACCTCCACTTCTATTAATGCTGCTATTGAAAGCCAGAAAACAGAAAGTGGCAATGAGTATAAGAAATGCTTCAGTTAATGTAAGGGGAGAGCTGAGAAACAATTCCATTATCCACTTTATTCTAGGGAATATATGGTGAGAGCTGAATGCAGTATGTGACAGATTTCAAAAGACATAATTCCCTCAATGAACACTAAATGCCTTTACCAAAGAAATTCATATGAAACAGTTTTATGACTGAATTTCAGTATGCAGGTATAAACAACGTTGCCAGTGAAAAGGTTCTGTTTGGTGGTTACCAGGCTATGGTGTTCTTTGAACTCCCCTGCTCCAGAGAATGCAGTGCAGTGCTCAGCACTGAAGTTTAGTCATGATCCTTCAGTCTCATACATATGTCATTCTTGTGCTGTATTGATTTTACACAATTTAAGGAAGATTTTGAAATAAAAAAAAATAAATTTCATCCTTCTCTGTCTGCAGCATATTTTGAAGGCCTTGTTAGATATTCAACTACATATATATGTGTATATGTGTATATGTGTATATGTGTATATGTGTATATGTGTGTATGTGTGTATGTATATGTGTATGTGTATGTGTATGTGTATGTATATGTATATGTATATGTATATGTATATGTATATGTATATACACATAGGGGTGGCATTTTTTGCACCTTATTTCCTTACTTTGGATGTGCTTAAATGTATAATAATGCAAATGTTTTAAAAGCAGTTTTTGGGGCTGCATTTAGATTTCTGCATCATTTCATTTGCTGCAAGTGGAAGCTTGAGAAGTTAATGTCAGAAATATCTAAGAAGAATACTTGAAATACAGATTTCAGCATATGTTTTTTGGGTTTTTTTTTTGCCTAAACGGAACGAGGCAGTGAAGACAGTGACTCCTGTGCTCCCCTCGGAGCCGTGCTGCTCGTCGGGCAGGAGATGGAGCTGTTGATCAGCGCTGCTCATCGCTCCCAACAAAGGGATGAGGATGCTCCCACCACCGCCTCAGCCCTCCTTCACCGAACTTAAAAGAAACAGCCATCTGGAACTTATTCCAGGATTTGAATTCAGTCACTTTACTGCTTAACAGTGACCTGCCGAACAGTTTAACCATGTTACTTTCCCCCCTTTTATGCAAATCAGAGAAAACAGCCGGAGAAAATAAGAGGTATAAAGCGATATGTAAAATTTTGTTACCTGAGTTAAAGCATAGCATGATCTGTGAAAAGGGGAAAAAAAAAAAAGGGAAAAAAAGGGGAAAAAAAAAAAAAAAAAGAGCAGCACCAAAATATCATTTGGGAAAGTCAGAGAAAGAGTGTTATAGATAAGTGAGAAAAAGATTCAGATTTTTTTTTTCTCCAGATATTCCTAGACTTATAAAGGTTTCCGTTCGGTACAGATTTCGTATGGGAAAAATTTTTTCCTCTGCAGTAAAGTTCTCTGTTCTATTAAAAATATTTATTGCCTTTAGTGCTGGTGAAACACTGCAGACATCAGGCCTAGGCTCAAAAAATATATTAATAGAACAAAAACCTGCATTATGATTTCCCTTCCTCATGCTGCTCTCATTATGCAGGAGAATAACGCTTGAGATCAGAGCTAAAAGACTGCTTGTAGGTAGCATGGACATTTCTAGTGATAGCCTTAGTCAGGATTCACACTGCAGTGGCATCCTTTTTTCTCTTGCTCTCTAAAGCTAACTTCACTTTCAGCAAACTGCTCCAAGACTATTATATCCACTAGGAACTACAGGCTTGCTTTTCCATGTGACTAAATGGACTCAAGGAGCATTGATTTTTGTCTACACAGTGTTAGGATGTTATTAAAGGACTAGACCATAATTTGGAGTCTTAGATGATAGGTTACCCAGATAATGAGTCCAGTTGTGTGCTACTTCCTCCTCTTGCATGCAGAGTCTGTAGGGACTTCTTCTTCTGCACCAGTCTCTCATTCACCTCACATCCCATTCTTCCTTCCCCAGAAACATTCTGAGCTGCCTTGAGGTCTGCAATCATAAGCAGTCATACCCTTTTTCCCATTACTTTTTCTTCCTTCCACTATGAAGGGGAAAGAGGGTAGGTGCTGTGGTTCTCATTCCCAGTGGGAGCTAATCCTGCAGTGTGAGAATTATAAAAATTGCTCAACTAGACCAGAGCCAAGGGTCACCTTGCACAGGATCACATGGCCACCTTGCAGGGGCAGAGCAAAAAAAAGTTTAAGAAAGAGCATAAGTGTAAGGCAGTCTTTTTCCAGAGAGAATAATCTAATTTTGAGGCAGTCAGCAGTATATGATATGCCTAAGCAAGTGACTGCTTTATAATTCCTACTTCTCTTTAATATAATTAATCTTCAAATTCCTTTCTACTTTTGATTTTCGCAGCACATTGCAGTGGTGGGTTACAGTTCAGCATTTAATGGGATGATATCTTATTCTTTTTATATTTAATTCCTAATTATTCATTACCTACCTCTTCCACACATCACATTTCTCAGCTCTATAGCCCTTTTTCATACTGCCTTCAAAACTGGGTTATCAACATTGCTCTTTGTTGACTCTGTGAACTGTTTGGGACTCCTAATGTACGTAGAGTGTGGTCACTGCCATGTACCAAAGGAGAAAAATAAAACCACAGCTTGTAAGGTCAAAACATCAATGTTACTATCCACAAAAAGTAGTATCCTCAAAACTGTGTGTGTGCATTGACTGAACACCTTAAAAACTCTTTGGCACCAAAGTGTCCTAATTCCTTATTTAGAGAAGACAAAGAAGAAATGACAGATAAGTCAGGCTGCTCACCCAAAATCAGAGTGAGATTGGATGTGAATGTCTCACGGAGGTCAGACATTTTGCAAGTTCTGAACCTGTAAAATAGCACTATCTGCTGGTGCTCCTCACCCTTCTGGAGGTATTTACTTTCCCTGCTGCATGTCTTCATTACAGAATTCTTACATTTGGGTTTGGCATTTTGGGTGACAATAACAGAAAATTCTTGACTCCAATCCAGAGGACACTGGATGCCCATGAAGAAAATTCTGTTCAAGGTGATAAGGTTTACTCTTTCAGGTGCAAAAAGTTTAACAGCTTAGTTGCTGTGAGATCCCCAGCTTCTTAGCTGGGCATCCACTAGAGAGATTATAGATGAGAAAAGGTGACATTTCAAGTCGCTGCTTGTATTTGAGAACCTTCAGTGCAAATTACCAAATATGAGACTTCTCCATCAGGAATCCGTGGAGACCACTGTTATTTTCCAAAGTGTTTTCAAGTGCTTTCAAAAAATAGGCTTACTTGACATTTCTCTATACAACTACTCCTTCTGTCTCTTTGCTCCTCACCTATTTTTTCCTGTGACCTGTACTTTCACTTCCCAAACTGATTTCACATTTTTTATTAAGAAAGAATAAAACATGTAAAACTATTTATTTTCTTGGTCTTCCTCTTTCCAGAAGACTTGATCAATTTTGTGGCATGAAAATAAGTTTTCCACCAGATTTCTACTTCTGCTGTTCTACTTAGTCTCATGATATTAAACATAATCAGTGGAATATACATTGTACTTTTGACTATCTGGTCTTGTGCCCACAAAAATCATGACTACATATATATATATATACACATAAACAGAACACATGTAAGTGTACTGAGGACATAAGCAATCATACCAGTGGTTTCCAGATCAAAATCATTCTGCATGAACCTTTGACTCACTGGTTAAATTAGATTGCATTAGACAAAGATGTGTTCAAAACCAAACCCTCTTTTTTGGGCAGAGCCCTTCTGACAAAGATCAGTAGTGAACCCTTGCCTCTCAAACCAAGGTTTAAATAACATTAATTGCAGGTTGAGGACCTTCAAAACACCAGGAAGCTTCACAGAAAATGTAAAGCTGCACAGTAACATAACTCAGATGTGCTATGTAGAAAGCTTTGGTGTTGTGAAGCCTGCATTCACTCCTGGCTATGCATAAGTAGGTCTGCCCTCCCAATCTGTCATTCCTTTGCACGTGGCTGAGAGTCATCCCCATATTGTGGAGTGGACTAGGTGGACTTGATATCAAAGCATTTTCCAAGACTTACTTAGGCATGCTGTTTTTAACTTGCAGCTGGTGCAGACCTGGTAAACTAAAGCTCAGAATGCTGCAAGTTTGGTGGAGTCACTGCCATTTTTTACACCCTTGCTACATACTCTGTGTGATTTGCTGTGAGAAGAGTGGCAAAAGGCATGGACTAAATATTGGTGCTTTCTGCCTTTGAATATTATACAATTTTCTCCTCAGCAATGAGATAGTTGTCCTTAGAATAATATAAAAAAAAAACAAAAACAAAAACCAACACTTTTTAACAGCACATTCAGATTGAAAATGACATTTCTGGTGTAGATCACTTAGGATTTTTGAAGCGGTTCACATAGGAATTCCCATCATTGGAGATATTCTCATTCTGAGGTAATCTGAGGTGCCAAGGCCTCTACATGAAGGATTTCTTTTGGAATTCAGCTCTCTTCTTGGTCTCAGGATAGTATGTGCAGGATGTTATTTTGGAATTATCAGGTTTTGGTAAATTGCTAGAGAATAGTCGTGTTTTTGAGACACAGTGGCAGGCAAAATAATTATTTTAAGTTGTAATGAATTTTTTTTTTTCTCTCATCCATGTCTCTGTATGTTGCATGAGAGAAAGAGAAAGAAAGAAAGAGTTGTGTGGCTACTGCAACTGGGAGAAACTGCTCCAAAACTCTCTCTACTAATTCACTATTACAGATGAGATTTTAAAGGAGTATTCTGAAAACTCCAATATTTTATTCACAGTTTTCTGTATACAATATTATTGGTGGATATTCTGCATAGCTCAGCAAAATCTCAAAATATCTTTGGGCTTGGTCTGAAATTGTCCTGAAGAAAAAGCTTATCTACATTTCATGCAAAGCTATAGGATAGCACCTGTCATGCAGAAATGGAATGGCAGTATGTGCCTCAATAAATCTTTTTTACCTAATGAAACCAGGCTGTCTATTGGCTTTTATAAAGGATGTCAATTTGTGAGGTATCTGTAAAGAAAATTAAATACTTATTGTTTTGATTCTATAGTTCTAGACTTCAGTTTGTCAGCTGATGTTTTCTTTTGGAAGGGGGGAAGAACATCACTGCTTTTATCTTTTCCCCTGCTATTTGGCATTTTACAAAGACCTGTTCCTTGTTATGTAGAGGTTCACACTCATATTAGAAAAAGTTGTGCATGAGTGAATAAGAACATCAAAAATGATATCTGAACTGAAGAGTTCTATATGTGTCAATTTCAATAATTACTATATCTTACAGCAGCATTTAAATTTTCTCCATGAAATTGCAGTGACATGGCATGACATTTCAAACCTCTGAACAACTGGAAAATTCCCAGAACAGTTTTCGTTCAAAGTGCAGGTCTTCCTTGTATCAGAAATACTGATATGTATAAGTTGATGATTTGACCTACTATTACTTTTAACATTCCTCCAGAATATTTTTGGGGAAAACCACTAGTTACTGAATTTCTTTTCAAAATTTAAAAATTATTTTTCACAAAAGCTTTGCTTTCATCTGTTGACTATATACTTTTTTTTAAGCATGCTTTCATGGTAAGTTACTTTAGTACTTGCTGCTTACGACATAAATAGAAAATGTTTCTAGACACTAAATATTAATCTCCTTATTGCCACTCTTTGAACAGAAAAAGAATGTGCACTGCCAGAGATTCAGCCTGGATGCTGTATTTTCCCATGATAAATATCTTTTCCATTTCTTCAGCCCTGCAAAGTACTTTTGTCCTTTATTTTCCACTAATGCTTATGATAAAAAATTAAATTACTGTTCATCATTTCAATAAGTTTCCCTCAGAGAATCTCTGTTAAAGAACAAACATTTAAAAGGAATGCAGAAGCTTTAGTTTTATACACAGCCCTACTATATTATTCATTGCAATGCATTTTTAATGTTACAGAAAGAAAAGTAAAATATATTTTAATTTCTGGGACTAGTCAGCCAAGTGATCCAGGGAATCGCAAATTCACAAAGGCTGAAGACAAATGCATATAGTGCAAAATAAACCCCACACCAAGCCCAAACCTTTCTAGCCTCCGGTAACCCAAAGGTTTTCATGAGAGATTTGTGCAAACTGTTACTGGTTGAAAATCTCCTGAGACTGTCACCATGGTGCACAGACACTGGGAACCTCTGACCTAGAAGCATTCAATGTGTTTCAGACACTCTTTTTTCAGTGAAGAAATAGGTCAGAAAGAAGATAATAAAAGAAAAAAGGCTGAAAACAAAGCTATAGCTATTAACATAGCTGTTGGGATTACAATAAAGTTTTCTCCTGCCTCTTCTCCCTCTTTTTACTTATAAAGAAACAAATCTTTCTTCTTTTGGTACATTTGTTCATAAACAAACTCATTTTGACTAAATAATTGCAATGATTTAAGTGAGCTTCCTTTATATTTTTTGAAACCTGGATACTATTTTACAAGAACAAGGAGTGAATAATATTCTTTACTTTGTTTATGAATTGTCAGGGCTAATAGTTTTCTTTGTGTTGTATTCTCTTGGAATTCAGCCATTTATCTTCAGTCGACACGAGTTACTGCATCTAGTGAGGAATCGATTTACAAACCCCTCTGAACATAAGACTGCAGATTAAACCTTATGGACACTGTTCTTCAAACATGAACACACCTTTTATACTATACAATGGTGAAATAGCATCATTGTTTGATATAATAAATGAAAAGCAGAGCGGGATTTTCAGCTTTTGTTCTGTGATTCACAACAAAGTGTCTAATCAACTGTAATTTTCAAGCATGCATTTTGAAGTTTGGAAATGTGTGTGGCTAATGGATATTTCCTCAGACTAAAAACTTAATTTGCATTGTAGTCTGCCAAACATCTGATAGCAACCCACCCATTACATGAGACAAAACTGATCAGAAATTCAAGAACAATAGGCACAGTTTATTTTTTTAAAATAGTGACTGTGAGGGCTTAATCATTTAAAAAAGTAATTATTTTAATGGTGAAATCATCACGTTACAAAAGCAATTCTTGCAAATTTGTAATTTATTATTTCAATTGTCTCTTATGTATTATCAAAATCTTATTTTAATAGAAGAGAGGAACATTTGTCAGTGCAGGTAGTTGAAAATTCTCAAAAGGCAATGTTAGTGTTTTAAAAAAAGATGTTAATCTGTTGCTTGACAAAAAAATACTAAAACCAATATAATTCTTGGTAACATTACTGCATCGCTGCTCAGTCATTTCTTTCTCTCATTTTGTCAAGGGCAAAGTTCAGAATTGCCTTGAGATGCACAGTTTGATTACAGGCTGCAGGTGGATTTCTCCTGAAGATATCAGAAGGTTTTATGGAATTCACCACTTACCCACACTGAAAGGAAGAGAGGGCACTTCATTATTAGTAAAGGCATTGGCTGTTGAAAATCAGAGAGTAGAAAATGCCATTGTTCATGGAAGCCCTGTGGGAAAGAGGGTTAAGTGAAAAACCCCCCAAATTTGAGATTCCGAAATTGGTTATAGTTGAAACCAAATTCAATTTCTATGAAAGGAAAGTTCTATGAGGAATGCATTCAAGGTGACATTTAGACATTTTCTCAGCCCATTAATTGATGTTGTTGAAGAAATCACATTATAGACTGTACAAGAAATATTCAGGGAAGCAAAACTAAATGTAGGAAAGAAAATTATTAGATCTAAGGACATAAATAGCTGGATAAGCTTTACAAAGATTAAGATACAGAAAGAAATCATAGCTTTGGGGAAAGCTGCAAGTATGATTACATCATTGTAAGGAATGAAGGCATTTCTAGAATGAGACTCATAAAAAGAAAGAAAACTCAATTTAAAGAGATCAGGAATCTAGAACTTTAAACTAGATTTAAAGGGGGATGGGGACAAGGCCAAAAGAGATAAGATGTGGGAAGAGGAGAACCATAGAAAGGGAAAACCTTGAGCAAGTGGAAGCAGCCAAAGACAGAACCACAGGACAGGATTATGGAGCATCCCTATGAAACCTTACTGGGATATTGACACAAATTCTTCTATAAAGTGCCTGTACTTTAAGAGGGGTCCAAGAGAGTTGGTTGATATTCAAGGACCACACAGACAAAGATGATTAAGGGACTGGGCCCTCTCTCTTATGAGGAAAGGTTGGGACACTTGGGACATGTTTTAGACTTGGGAACAGACAACTGAAAGGGGACCTCATTAATGTGTATAAATATGTAAAAGAAGGGTGTCAAGAGCATGGATGCAGGTTCTGCTCGGTGGTCTCAAGCAGTAGGACAGGAGGCAATGGAGGCTCAGGCAGAAACTGATTCTCAGAAAGTTCCAGCTGGTCATGAGGAAGAACCTCTTTACAGTGCAGTGACCAAGCACTGAAACAGTTTGCCCAGAATGGGTGTGGAGTCTCCCTGACTGGAAATATTCTAGAACTGTCTGGATGCAATCCTGTGCTATGTGCTTGAGTGACCCTGCTTGAGCAGGGAGATTGGACCAGATGAACCACAGTGGTTCCTTCCAACCTGACCGATTCTATGATTTTGTGAATAAAGAAAAATTGAAAGAATGTATAAAATGGTAAAGCTGAGAATAATGACAGTGGCTAAAGAAAAATCTGGTGCTAAAGAAACTGTTACTATTGGTGGAATAATGTATGAGGGCAAGAAGAAATAGGAAAGAAATGGCTACCATTAATAGTTGAACTGTCTTGGTAAAAAGATTCTGCTGAGATGCAAATCAGGAGTCATGGTGAGCACAATAATTTGCAGATAGAAGCTATTTTAAAGAGTAGGAGGGGAGGACAGCTAGGGCAACTTCAAACCAGAGTGAAGCTGCACTGACGGGGTACGTATGCTCTGCTGGCTGCTGAGGAAAACAAGAAGCCAACAATGATGTTTTTCCTTTTCACTGACTTTTGTTTCAGCTTGGTTGGAAACAATGTGGAAAGCTGCAAAGTCACATGGAATTCAGATAATATAACTGAAAGCATGAAAGTTATGTTTGAAGATTTGCAGCATTGTAAAAAAAAATAAAAAAAGAAAAATTAAACAAGTCCAAAGCCTGATATAATAAAAGGAAGCATAGAATCACTACAGCTTTTCATCATATTCTTAAACTAGACAGTAAGAATGACAAATAAGGTAGAGGGCATGACTTGAGATAATCTAATGTTAAGGTCCTTAACTAACAGAGATGACATCACATAGCTGAAAAAAAATGCTTGAATTATTGATGAATCAAATTAATAATTAACCTTGGAAGATTGGTTTGGTCAACTTTGACTCATAATAAATGCCAAGAAGATGAATTGGCTGCAACATGAAAAAGAAATAGGAAGGGCAAGTGAAATGTGCCATCTGTGAAGTCAAAGAATATGCAAGAATCCTGTGTGCACAGAGGAACCTTCACCATTGCTGAGGTTTCCTTACAAATGAGAATAAAAGAAGATGTGCTTCACAGGCACTGAGGGAGCTACAAAATGATAAAAACTTTACCTCTCAAAGTGCAAAAATACCAGATCTGTGCACTGCTGGGCACCATTATTCTATGGGCCAGAAGCAGTTACTTTACGGGAGAGAAACAACTAAGGAATTTGGCATTAGAACAATTTGAAAGATGGAGAGCATTATAGAATGCTTAGGATTGGAAGGGACCTTAAAGATCATCCTCTTCCAACCTATCCTGGAGAGGGACAACTTCCATTAGAATTTGCTCAGAGCCCCATCTAACCTGGCCTTTTACCATTTTAAAGTAAAATTTGAAAAGATTAGTGTTAAATGAGACAATATTGACAATATTGTGAATATTAAATATAAAGATTTTCTATGAAGAAAAGGAAAATTCTATATGAAGCCAAGGAAACCCATTGGATATATTGAAAAGACATAACTATACAGAATGCTACACTAAATCATAGAAATTCACCAAAGAGCCTAGTGCTCAGCTGTCTGTTACTTGATATTAAGTCAGCAATTTATAAAAGAAAGTGGCCTGTGCAGGAGTGACCTATACAGCCTCTCTTGTCTGAAAAGATATTCTGTGATGAAAACATGAGAAATGGACAAAACCAATGGGTAACTTCATTCTCTGAACAAATGATTTAACTTTTCAGCACAAATGGAGGGGAATAGTATCCTCTGTGATCTTTTCCTACTTCAGACATACTGTACTAGACAGTATTTGAATTTGTATTTGAATTAACTTCATTATGTTTTTTTATGCTTCTAGTGGAGTGGAATTTGGCAAGGGGAGCCTTATTTTCCCCTCCTAGTTGGTTTTAAACAGTGAAAACACAGAAGTCCTCTCCTTCTGGGGAATCTCATATAGGGGAATTTAAAAGACACTTGTGTACCAGATGGATTAGGATACCATGCATCACTTGCAGGATTCTTTACCCTGGTTCTGATGTTGGCTGGTTTTAGAGTACAGGCAAATGCTGCTTCACTCTATGGGGATCGACTTGGAGCGTAATCAATTTACTGTAGAGATGAGATAAAAAGAAAATGCTTTCTCATTTTCACCAGCCTGCACTTCTGTTCATATGGCATTAGCTGTCTATGTAAAATATACACCTTTTTAGACTTGTGCTTTTTTGATATATTCTCTTTTCTGGAAAAGACTCGCATATAGAAGTGGGGGAAAAAGAAAAAAAAGTAGAGAAAAAAAGAAAGAAAGGACCATGTACTAACTTCTTAACAGAATATGTGCATTCTATGGATGTTGCAAGGGATACCCACATAACTGGGCCTCAAGAGCGTGGTGAACTTTGAGGCAGGGTGTTTCACATGCAGCAGTGTTCTTTCTCCCATTCCTTATGTCAGTGTACGTCATAGCAGGTAATTTAGTTGATATCCTGCAACAGAGTTAGTCCCTCAGGTGTATCAGCATCTGATAACTGCTTTTCTTCTCAACCTTCTAAGTTTCTGTATTTATGCTCTGAAATGAATGGCATCATCTCTCTCTCCTTGCACAGAATTGTCTTAGGCACTTCTGCTGCCTTGCCCTTTTGCTATGAGAAAACTGGTTCCTGAGCTGTAAGAAAACTGGTATCTGATCATCTCTTCATTATTTTTGGTCCTACTAACCATCTGTGGTTTTTTTCTGATTGATGTGAGGCCTAATAACTACCCAACACGTCTGAAATCATTCTTATGAGAAAAATTTAAAATAGCCAGATGTTGACAAAATCCTTTTCTAAGCATTACTTAATGTTTTGGTTTTATTTTTTTCCTTAATCCGCCCCGTCACCGTTCAGGAAGGATCCACAGAATCCAGTTGTCCTGGGTGAAGTGATATATATTATCAGTTTAAGTCTTGCTTCAGCTGCCAAGGGTTCAATAATGTAAACCATGGCTCATAACAACTAGAGGGAAAATATTAAATTGAGAACACATCTCTCTCTTGTGGTTTAACTGCAGTCAGTAACTCAGTCCAACACAGCTGCTCTTCCACTCCCCCACCAGCAGGACTGGGGAGAGAACTGGGAGAGTAACACACAGAAAACTCATGGGTTGGAATAATGACAGTTTGATAGGCAAAGCAAAACCATGCAAGCAAGCAGAACAAACCAAGGAATTAAATCACTGCTTCCCAGGTGTTCAGCCATCCCCAGGAAAGCCTGGCTCCATCATGGAATATTTGTGCCTTGGGAAAATGTACTGGTTTTGGCTGGGGTGGAGTTAATTTTCTTCCCAGTGACTGGTATGGGACTGTGTTTTGGGTTTGTGCTGAACACAGGATTAATAATAAAGAGAAGTTTTTATTATTGCTGAGCAGGGCTTATACAGACCCAAGGCCTTTTCCACTTTTTTTACAGCTGTGCTAGCAAGGAGACTTGGGGTGGGTGAGAAGCTGGGTGAGATGGGAGGTTACACAGCCAGGACAGGTGATCCCAGCTGAACAAAGGGATATTCAAGACCATATGACATTGTGCTCAATATATAAAGTGAAGGTAAGGAGGAGGAAGGGGGTGATGTTTTGAGTGATGTTGTTTGTCTTCTTAAATAACTGTTATGTGTTTTGGGGCCCTGCTGAATGTCAGATGGCAGAAAACCTGCCTGCCCATGGGAAGCAGTGAATTAATTCCTTGTTTTGCTTTATTTGTGCATGTGGCTTTATCTTTTCCTATTAAATTGTTTTTATCTCAAACCATTATTTTTCTAGCTTTTATCCTTTCAATTTTCTCCCTGGTCCTACTGGTGGGGGTGTTAGTGAGAAGCTGTGTAGGGCTTGGGTTCTGGTCTGGGGTTAAACCATGACAGATTACCAACGTCATCACTCTGAATATCCCTCTCTTCTTCTTCCTCCAGCTCCATATGCTGAGTATGACTCCATATTGTTTGGAATATCATTCTGGTGAGTTGGAATCAGCTGTCCCAGATGTGTCCTCCCCTATCTCCTTGTGCACCAGCTGCCTTGGTGTTGAGGTGGGGTGAGGTGCAGAAAAAAACCTTGCTGCACAAGCCCTGCTCAGCAATAAGAAAAACATCCCTGTTTCCAACACAAATCCGAAACATAGCCCCATGCTAAATCCTCTGAAGGAGGTTAACTCTGTCCTAGCCAAAACCTGCCATTGCAAATTTAGAAATGCAACTTAAAGACCCCACCACATTCTTTCTGTAAAGGACTGTGCTTGTAGGTACACCATTTTGTACCATCAGCTACTGGTGATTTTTTAGTCTTCTCACTCAATAGAAAGAAACACTTTTGCAGGGCTGGAAATGAACACCAACTCACACATTACTTAAAAGTTCAAAATATTACTTTGAAACTTGCTACATACATTCTGGAAAATCTGTAATACTTGCCCTAAAACATAACCAAGCTAAACTCAAATCCATTTTGTATGGAGAACATTGACAGCCAGCTAAGGAGAGCTGATAGGAATCTTGATACATGGCTGGAGATCTCCAGGACCTCAATGGGAGCAAATGCAAAGATCAAGGACAGTCAAGTCCTTTGCATCCAATTTGTTTTATTTCAAATCTGCATGCATGTAACTCTGACATACTCACTACAATATTTTGGAACAACCCTTTAAGGCCCTGGTATTCAATATGTGAGCTTGTTTTAGGCATGCTGGTTACTTTGTGCAAAAACTTGGTCAAGCGGTCTCAGCCTTAAAATTTTATTTTTTTATTCCTTTTGTTGCACACTGTCTGTAAATAAACAGGTGTAATTTTACAGATGATTTATTCAGAATCATTTAAGTGTGATGCGTGGCTTCACAACAAGTCTGCCCTGATTGCCCAGTGTTTTTTTCTATTTGATTGCACAAATTCCCTTTTTCTAGCTCTGCCCCATGAAGCATTTCTAAGCAGAAAGGACAAAAGTCAAGTTACAAGACAACAGAGAAAGTATTTTCTATGCAAAATTTTTGGCATATCGTGGACATGTGATTTTCATTCCCTGTCAGTATGCATTTTTCTGAGTAGAAAAATGGTCTGCCAAATATGGAGCCCAAGAATCAGAGAAGCCTGAGCTTTAATTCAGTGTTCCTAAACTCCTTTTGTTGATGACAAGTACCTATTGCAAACTTTTCATATTTTTTTGTCACTGCGCAAATTTAGAAAGACTAGAAGCTTTCTAAAGAAAAGTATTTTTCATTTTCCAAACAAGTCATCACTGCTTCCAGCAGAAGTCTGGCAACTTTGCTTTAGATAGGCAATGAATAAACTACATAGTTTGTACTGTTAGCAGCAGGTTTTTCTTAAATATTCTGTTCATGGAATATTTAATTGCAAATATTTTATGTAACAATCATTAAAAATATATTTTTAAATCTTTTAAAGGCTTCTCTACTGGTTAACTCAAAAGGTTAAGTGGCACTTCATGCAAAAAAACCCTTGTAAAATAAAGATGAAGAAAACATGATTTTACTTGCTCTTTCCTAAATTTTTTGATATAAAAAAGAGATGTAAAAAATAAACAAAAAAATAAATATATAAATAAAAATTTTAAAAAACCCCAACCATGTCCTAAATCACCAGAGTATAAGTCTGAGATTTCTGACAAGAACATTATTCTCTAAGTCTTTCACACCGAGCTTCCTGACCTGAAGAGGTCACTTGACCTTCAGTCTTTTGTGATGCTAAATGCCAGTAAAAACGTGCTCTGGGAGTTAGAGAAAGGGAAGATCTCTTAGTAGTTCCTGGTAGCTGAATGGACAAGGTGTCACTAGGCTAATTGAACTTTTATCCCAGCTCTATTAGTCACTTACCCCTAGGACTGAAATCACTTGTCTTCTGTGTTCTCTACCTTCCTCTTCAAGTTTTGGACTGGAATATCTGATAAGGCTAAAACAAATTTGGAGATATATATTTGTAGAGAGCTTGGCATGATGAGGGGTTGATCCATTTCACATAGTTATCTACAGCTGCACGGGACAGAAATCACAAAAGGCATTTAGAGGATAATTAAAATTTTGTTCTTTGCAATAAAATTGCATACCCACTTCACTTTATTCCACACCCTCCGTCTTGCAGTAACTGACCCCTCTTTTGTGTCAATGCCAGATTTTTTGGGGAGGAGGTAGGGGAAATAAAGCATTTTTTAACATTAAAAAATTCACTGGTCTGCTGCAGAGATACAAAAACATTTATTTGGATGATTCAGAGGGACTGAAGGATGGAGTAGGATGCTGAATTCTGAGGGTATGCTGTTACTCAGGTGTCTGTGAGAAAATGCACGAACCATAATGAAAACTTTGTAGATTTATGTCTCTCTCTATATATAAGCTGCTGGTTCACCACAGCAGGCAGCTAAACACCACAGAGCTGATTGCACACTCCCTCCCTCCACCCTCTTTCTACCAGCATGGGGAAGAGGAAATGGAAAATAAAAGCAAAAAACTTAGGGAGTCAAGACAATGTTATTATTATTATTATTATTATTATTATTATTATTATTATTATTATTATTATTATTATTATTATTATTATTATTATTATTATTATTATTATTATTATTATTATTATTATTATTATTATTTTATTTTTTATTTTTTATTTTTATTATTATTATTAACAACAACAACAATAATAATAATAATAATGATAATAATAATAATAGTATCAATCATTACTACTACTGCTACTAGTACTAGTTATAGTAAGATAAAATAAAAGAAGAATAAGTGGAAGAAAGGAGAAACAAACCAAGTGATACAAAGTCAACCACTCACCACCTGCCATGAGTAGACTGATGCCCATTCAGTGCCTGAGAAAAACATGGTTAAGCCTCCTGAGCCCTCCTGTTTGTTAGGTGGTCTGCCCATGTCTCCTCTCTCAGCCTATTGTAGAGCATTCCAGTTTATTCACCTGGGGACACAGAGTGAGAGGCAGAGGGGGACCTGACACTGTGCAAACACTGATCAGCAACAGACTGAAAGTTTGTGTTCTATCAAAATTGTTTTGGTCAAAACTCTAAAAGTAAGCCCCATATGAGATGCTCTGAAGAAAATTAACGCTATCCAGGTCCCACACAGTTTATATAACACCTAATTAGTAATTTTTTTCCCTTCTGGCAAGACCAAAGTCAGAGTTATTGCACATCTTTCCTCTATAGTAGCTGATAAGCAATTAAAAGTAATCTAGAGGCTGCAGTTCCCTTGCTCTTCTCAAGGTGATTGCAGAAGAAACATAGAATCTCAAATTAAAGACTTTGCATGAAAAAGTTTGCCCTTTTTAAGGACAAGAAGCATCTCACAAGCTGCTGTACGAAGTGATTACCCATATGGTTCCACAGAAGTTGCATTATACCTCAGGTCATAAAAATATATATTTATGTTTGCTGCAGTGTACTAAACTATCTGTTTATACAGCTGGGTGATATTCTCTGCTCAGATACTTGAAAAATCAGTTTTATTTTGTGAAAAAGATTTGCAAATATATAACATTGATGGAAGGGATTTTTTTTGTATGTTTGAAATGATCTCTATACAAAACCCTTCAAAGTATTTTCAAGTTCAAAGTGTTTTGTTCCAGTAGTATGGACTTGATAAACAACTGTATATTGAAAGTCTTCTTGGTGAACAGCTGAAAATAAAGCTCACAGAGACTTTTCATCCCACTACCAAAAAGTTTCAACCACCTTAACCCTCTTTTTATTGTGTAGCTTTTCCATAAAATCACGCTTTCTTTCTCCACATCCTGTAATCTGTTTTTAAAGCCTACAAATCTGTTTTTAAAGCCTACAAACTTGACATATTCTGAAAATAATATTTCTATCTCCTTACATTTTCTTTCCCCATGGATACATGTCTGAGCTCCCACTGCTCACAGCAACTTGTAAAGCTTTGTGTCTGCTGACAGATGTTATACAGCACTCAGCAAAATGTGGTATCTACCCTGCACTGTGGGATCTTGAATCACCTCATGCAGATAAACTCATTTGTGTTGTATGATTATATCAATAACATGTAGGAAGATGGTTGAGAGGCACAAAATAATTAACAGTACCTTTGACAATGCACCCTGAAAAATATGATTCCTGGAATACATCACTGCTGTTCAATACTGAAGAGCACAGCAGTTTAAAAAAAAGAAAAGGTTTTGCATCTGAAAGAAAACATATTGGTGCAAATAGACATTTTAAATATTTGAAAAGCTCATAAATTAGTTCTGCTATGCCACACAAATTACTGGTGTTATGCTCAAATAAATATAAATGTTAAATCAAGCAGCAACTTTTACAAAAATCAGTTTTAATGTATTTGTTTTCTTAGGCAAATAAAACTGTCCCAGAGGAGAACTCACAGTGCTTTCAAGTTCTTCATTTCCTTGGGCCAGTTCTACCACATCCTGTCTTTTCCTGAAAAAAGATCACACCACTCTGAAAGTGTGACCAAAGTTTTTTCTACTAGGCACTGAAATAGATGGACATTGTGTAATTGTGTTGGGAGAAACAATTCACTTTTATGTAGAATTTCTAAAGAAACTTCCATGTGAGCAAGTAAAAGTTGTCGGGTTTTTTTTTTCAGTAACAGTATTGATTCCTGTCAGAAATTATTGCACCTTCTAATGTGCTGCCAGGTAGAAATTATATTTATGCCCTTGTGGGAATTGCAATAAAAATGGATGATTTGGATGGCTCTGTACATTGGACTAATAGTGTATAAGAGCAATAATGGTTCATTATTACATGCACTAATAACATAGATAAACAGCAAACATAGCTTCTGCATTGTCTATGGACAATATTCTTGTGATATTTATAAATGATGGGAAATAAGTGACAAAATGGTTAAAGACAAAATAGTTAAAATTGGATATTTTTATGGCATTTTATTTGGCAAAGTGTTTGAATCTTTTGTGCTTTTGATGCCTGGGGTGATGGAATGCAGTATTTTGTCTGATACTACTGTGATACAAATTCTACTAATTAACAATTTACAAAGAAAACTTTTGCATTGACTAAATAGTGTGCTGGAAATACCTAATTAGCTGTTATACTTTGAGAGTGACTTTGGTTCTTTCAGCTTTCCTACCTTTCAGCTTTTCTGCATAAAACAGTTTCATACTTAGCAGTCATCAAGACTTCTGAAGTCAGTCAATTTGTATTGCTCTTTATTTTTAAGAGAAGGAAGGACCTTTGGTTGCTGGCTGACTCACAAATGTTCACAATGCATCTTTGGTTAAAAAAAGACCATGAAAGTAAACGGGGTTTAACAAATTTTTCAAACTGTGCATTGAATCTTCAGCATGCTGTAAGTGCAAGTAACATGGATGTTTTATATCACAATCCTCCATGCTAACGTAACTCAAAGATAAATGCCCTTGATAAACCTTATCATATTCACACTTTGAGTGTAAAGCGTTGAAATAAAAAGCTGATGAAGCATAAAGTGTTGAAGTAGCATGTTATTTTCAACATTTTATCTGTCATTTGCCATTTATTTCAACACTTCATAAAGTACATTAAATACTCAAGTGTTTGAGGGCCCGAGGACAAGGAGATTCCTTTGAGCAGCAGCACTCACTGGGGCAGCACCGGTGGGTCAGAGGAGAGGAATACTGAATGGATGTTACAGGGCTAAAGGCTGCAGGGGGATCTCGTGGATATCCAGGAGCAGTGGAGGTGTGAAGCAGCACTGAGGGGGTTCCAGACAGAAAGGTTTTCAGGAGCAACATGAGGTTAGCTGAGGATAGCAGGACACAGCCATGCACCTTTCACACAAGAGTGTGAGTGTGCAGTGGTGAGGTATCACTACAGGCTCACAGCAGCAGGTATATCTGGGAGCCTGGGTTGCACTGACCCCATCAATCCTGAATATGCTGTGGACAGCACACTCAGTTCAATGGAAAATTCATTAGACTGTGCCACCCGTGTTTCTGAGGCCCGTTGTCACCTTTAGTGCAATACCGCAATGATTTCAGAAAAAAGAGGGTTCAAAGGATTTTATGGCCAATTAAGAACCTGTCTACCCAGTAATCAAATTTATTTGAGGTCTGAATTTAAAGTGTATTAGCTAAAGTGCATTGAATCCTCATGTGAGCATCTTTTGAAGTGAACTAAGTGAAATACTGCCACTGTATTTCTGAGGCTCCCCACATGACTGTTTAATGTTCTCCAAATACTTCAAATTCAGTCCTGTAACTAATTCAAACTAATACCTCTTGCTGTCTTTGATTCAAAACCCTTGGAAACTAGATTTTCACCATTTTTTTCTTTTGGAGAGGCATTTTAGAGAAAAAGGTAGCAGTAGGTGGGAAAGCATTCCCCATTTTTTCATCTTACAGAGTTGCATCCAATACCCATGTGTGTGGGAAGGCAGAAAAGTCAAATGAGCGCTCCTTGACTAGTTTCTTTTTTCCTTCCTTATCACTTTCTCACAGTCTGGCACTATTTATTCCAGGACCCAAACCAGCTACTACAGGTGTGTAGCTACTACAGGTGCTACTGAGGTGTGTGTACCTGTGTGGTACCTATGATGCCTTGGAATGGCTGCTTGAAATAGAGGCTAGACAAGATTAAGAGAGCAAAAGCAGGTATTTATTAAAGGCCTTCAAGCAGCTCAGGGTGGTCAGAAGCCTCCCAGTGGCTATGCCCAAGATGGGTGATGGTCAGGGGGTTTTCAAACAGGTATAAGTTTGGTCCCTTTACATATCAAGGGTTTATCCTCTAATTACAGCTTCAGGTAATGAAGTCATATACCCCTAGTTAGCTCCCCCCTCAAATCACTTTTGTTTATATTTTTCAGGGCCTGAGGCTGTAGGGTGTCCTTGAATTTCAGGCCTAGAAGTATTTTGTCTGACCAAAATGGGAAGGAAGTTAGCTAACACTCTATATGAAGTTTAGAGTTATACACTAATGCACTACAGGATTTGAAAAATATAAATAGTAATAATAATAGTAATAATAATAATAGTTGTTATTATAATTATTGTAATATTTATATTTATTGTATTTATTTATATTATTATAAATAAAAGCTAAAATCTTAAGGCATCATCTAAGTGCCTAAAGCATGAGAGAGTTCAGCAGGGTCCTAATAAGGCCAGGGCTCACAGGCTTTGTGAAGAGGTGTGTTCCAATGAGAGCAGTACATATAAGAGACAGCAGTATTTTCTCGGGATTCACCATGGAATATCCAGTATTTGGATTAGGCTTGAGTACTTCAGTGGGAGCTCATACTCTTTTCCTGGCAGGGCAAGCAGAATTAAGAAACTCTCCCTTCCCACTCCCTGGAGTTTCACGAGCAAATTGAATAGGAATGAAGAGCTCCTTTACCTTAAAGATGGATATGTCTCCATTGACTGGTACTAAAAACATGCATTCATACCGTGGTGTGAATGTGGTGAGCTCCTGGCACAGGAAAAGAATAATTAAGACAGCATATGCTCTACAAAAGTTGCTTGAGCACACTTTGCTGTTTTTCATATTTGTATGTAAGTTCAGTGCCAACAAACTATTACCACAACTTCAGAGAGTGAACAAAATTAAAGCACATAAACAAGCCTAATTTAAGCCTAATATTGCAAATAAGGCACTAAATGAGGCAACCTTGTGCTGGAAAAAAGTGTTTTTTCAGTATATTTTGAGACCCAAGAGCTACATTTCACAAAACAAATACATTTTTGTACAACATTTAAGTATAAACCCACTACAACTAAGCTATGCATTTACTTATTTTTCTTTTTTTGGATAAGGCCTTTTAAGACAAACAAAAATTCTGTTGTCCAATGTGTGTGATTTCTCCTCTGGTAAGAGAACATAAGCTGAAATATTTAACATTATTTAAATTGTTCCAAACATGGCAGTTTTTACTTCATTAACTGCTGGGAAATTGAATCTTGCAGGGGTACAAATTGAGATGAAACCCCTCTGTGCTGATTTATATTTGGTGACAGTTTATGACATTGCATTCTACAGTGATCTGGCACATCATATTACATACTTTGTATTATTCAGCACACTTTGAATCAGGGGGAAAAAATTACCCTAATTCTGATTGCCTGTGCAAAATTGCTCTAAGGAGGATTTTTTACCCTCCCAGCTTAATCCAGCCTTTCTCCCTCTTTTTGGGAAAGTGCAATGGAGGTTTTGTTAAGAAGCAGTGTTCAGTTTCCATTTTTTGTATGCCTTACATGGTTTCTAGATAACTCTAAGAAGAAGACTCCCAGGGGCCGTGTGAATAGATCCCTCTGTTCATCCCAGCCAATGTATGATGATGGCACTCCACTCTCTCTCTTTCCTCATTTTTCCTTCCAGTTCCTGACCACATGCTGCTGCTGCTGCATGCTTTGCATCAGTTTTAGACTTCACTGTGAGCTAATCCAATCCACTTCCCTTGCAAAAGGACATTATGGAAAACAAACAGAGAATCAAAAAGGAAGGTTTTTCTGCACTGTGTGTGTGAATGAACTTCAGGAAAGATTTTCTGAGTCCTGGAGCTTGTGAAAAGGAGGAGAGGAAATGTGAAAATTGAGCTAAAGTACATGTGGAGAAGGGGAGACCTCTGTTCGGTCTCCCCTTCTATATTGGCAATGATACCTTTGACTATCATGGGAACATAGCTTACCTGTCTTTGTAACTAATTCCTTGCTTGGTTATCACTCATCTGCAGTTCATACTGGGAAAATTAGTCACTGTTGTAAGCTGCTCCTACTTGAATGAAAAATTATCCAAGCTACTCATCCTAAATTACACTCTCTTGTTGCTTTTCTACTAATAAGAAATGAAACAGCCTTTTGGTATGTCACTGATAATTTCAGGAACATAAGGAAATAAAAAGGTAGAATTGAAAGTTCAATATTATCTAAAAAAATCCTGTTGTTGTCAAACAATATTTATTTTACAGACTGATGTGGATGTGTGCAGACAAATGTATTAGTACTCTATCCCCATTACACAGAATTCTATTTTACTGTCAAAATGAGACTTACTTTGGGTTATGGATTAAATGTTTGGTCCTGGGAAAAACTTAGAGCAGTGAATTGATTTCAACCAAAGATCATCTTCTAACATACTCTCAGGCTGCAGCCTGAAAACAGAAAGGTCCCATGAAAACTACCTGATGCTACTGAAGATCAGTATAAAGACTAAACACTCTCTCTTTCAAAACTTGTCTTTCCTCATAAGAAGTTCCTAATTTCTCTGGTGCAGCAGAGCCAGCTCTGAAAGGCTTAGTGATATAAAATTTCATATTAACAGTTTCTTGACACTGATTTTTGTATCCTGCATTTAAGGCTACCAATTTCAGAGATAGGTATTTCTACTGTGCTGATTGCAAGGAGGCTTTTGCTGTGGAGACTGTTTCAAATAGCATAATTAAATGATTTCCAATCATTCTTATGCCACAACGCTCATGGATTTACATCTACTATCAATAGTTTGAGCAGGTTATCTAAACTGTATTGAAGATAAATGACTTAATACAAATAGAGGAGATTCCAATGGTGAAAACCATATTTACTGCCAAAATAAATAGTGCTGGAGCCTGAATGCAGCAGCACTACCCCTTTTCCCTTGTGACACAAGGCACAGGCCCACTCCAATGGATTGTGTACCTGCCCCACACCAATGCTGCCCACAGAAGCACCAGAGCATCCTCACACCTTCTTCATGCTGCACAAAGCCCAACAGTTCTTAAGGAAGTCAGGCCACAGAAATCCAGTAATATGTAGATGGTCTGTCACACAGGCATTGTAACACCTAGCCATTGATTTCTTTCTTAGGGGCTGATATGGCTTCCATGCTATGGTGTTAGAAACCATGGAGACAGAAATGAAGAGGTGAGGCCCAGAGCTGGCTGCGTAAGGGGAGATGATGCAAATGTACAGGCTGCTTCCTTTAAAACATTAGAGAAAAGCTTTCTGTGAATTGAAAAGCACACATTGAAGATAGCAATTGGCTTATCCCTAGGTAAATATGCCTTTGCTGGAATAGTTCTAAAATGTTTAAAGGATTTTATCAGGTTTTCAGAATTTCTTTATTTTTTGGAGCTGGGACAACTTTAACTCCTATAGATCTGCTACTACTGCTAATTATTACCCCCAACTGCCTTAACAACTCATTCTGTATTTATTGTCACTACTGACAGCTATAAAAGAGGTAGTTGCTACAAAATGCTGATGCTGTGGAAGCTAATGGTATTGGTTTCATCTTGTACAGCTTCTCAGGGCTAGGATAGGGCTTCTGCTTAAACTGAACACAGGGATCTTTGGACTAGTTTTATTCAGTGGATGTTTTCCAGGCATATACTCTTGACTTTTCAAAAGCTGCCACACTAAAGGAACATGGTCAAAAGAATGCAAATTTTCTGGTATGCTCTAAACTGGAAAGACCTTTTGTAACAAAAGAAACAAGGAAAGAAGTTTCTGAAAGACCTGGTCAAAACTATTTAGCAATCTATTACTTTCTGAGAATGGGTTTTACTAAGGATTGAAGAAGGGAGGAAGAAAACCTGAAACCACAAAACAGAAGTGTTGTATGTTGTGTTTCATTTTTATCTATAAAATGGATAAAACCCATCTTAAGGAGTAGCACAATTTATCCCTATGCTAGAAAGAAACAATGGGAATAGTGGAAGGTTTAAATAAAATGTATGTCAGGATACAGGCTTTATGGTTTTTCTGCATTGCCATGAGATAAAGTAAGAAACTCTTGTCTGGTTTAATTTTGGTTTATTACAACTTGCAGATCAAGTAAGATATAGGTAGGTATAAATGAGGTAGAGCAAAGATAATTGGTTCAAAGTGAAGAAAAATTATGTGGAGGTAAACTTCTCAAAGGATGTTGTTTTTGTAATACTCTTTTTTTTTCTTTTCTGCCTCAAGGGCAAAATAAAAAGGTCACCCTTTTGCATATGATAAACATGTTGGAGATGTTTGAAACAAAAGGCTTTATTTTTTTGAGTACTATTTGGACAGATTAACATTTCCTTGTTTAGCAAAAAAAAAATTAGATCTTTTTTTCTTTAACACTGGGATACTGAACTTCAACTTATCTATTTCTTGCTGACAGTCATAAAGAATATGCAAAAAATATTAACACGATTTTGGATAGCAAACCATCAGGTGATACTTGGTCAGTCTTCCTCATCAGAGCTGTTCCAGTTGGCATAAATTCCCTCTTTATAAATTGAGACTGAGGGAGAGAAATAAAGAACAGCTTAATGGCTTTGACATGCCTCTAGTGCTTTTTAGGTGATAAAGTAACTGAATAACTGGCTGAAGAAATTTACTCATGGCAAGTCAAAATATAAACATTTTATAATTTTTTAAATTTTTTTAAAGAAGGGACATGATGTTTCAGTAAGATTTCAGTGACCACCAGAAATACTAAGGTTATTGCTAACAAGAGCTTGACTTCACTGCATAGCTTCTCTTGTTTCTTGTTTCCTTGCTTTTCCTTATGCTACAAGTAAACCCATTTTGTCTTAATTAGGAGAGGTTTTATTTATTTAATTATAGCTGTATTTCTCAGCTAGACACGTAACTGAAGATGTACTGTGACAATTCTTTGCCAGCTAACTGGACAATAACATGTTTCCACACAGGCTTGTGGAGAAACAGCAACCATTTGGTATGATTGGACATTGTGTTTTACTTACAGTCCAGATTAAACTAACATGGACTTTCAGAAGATAGCTACAGGCTGGGCACACCCTCTGCACCTTTATTTTCTCTGTGCTGTTTATTTCAGACCACAGAACATCTGCCACTAAATTGAAATAAAATTGATAGCACAATGTCGTAAACGTGTATGTTACAGCATGTTACATTTTGGAGACAGCTTGCTCATGGGATTTCTACATGCATTATTTTCTCTAGTTTAAAATAAAAGGTTACCAAACTAAAAGTTTGCAGTTATTACAGAAGCATTTCAAAACAAAACAAAATGAAACAAAGATTAAAACATTGGAGAGTCTGCTGAGTATTTTCTAAAAACTTAGGTTAAAATGTGGAAAACTTCTAACAAAATATTCATGGACGAGTTCTGTAAGAAACATAAATCATGTACGGAATCGGCTTCATAAGTAAAAAATGTGTGTATTTAACAAATTACTGATAATCCCTGTGCCTTTAATGGATCCAACTGATCTAGCAGGATTCCAATGGATTCAAATACCAACTTCTAAAAGGTTGAACTGAATCAATATGCATGTCAGACATAAACTGACAAAGATGAATTAAGTTGTTTTATCTAGAACAACCTTCTCTGGATTATTCATACATTACCTTCAACATGTCTCATGTGGTAAGAATGATTCAAGTTTTCTTTTTCGTTGTGCCTGTCATTCTGTCATATTTTAATGCCAACACTGTGTTTATTAGGGACATTTTGCCCAAAGGGTGGTGTGTTCATTTTTGCCTTTCATTCAGTGAAAAGAGAAAACATCAGTGTTCTTGCGTTTTAGCATAAACTCACACCAACATAGTGAGCTTGTGACTTACTGTGCTGTTATAATAAGCATCAATGATTTATAAAATGTATTTTGTTGGAACTTCTAACCCTGTTATTTTTCATTTCTTAGTGACTTTTCAATTCCCAGATTGCTTCCTATGGTGCAACTAAAAGTCAGCGAGCAAAGAGTAGGCTCAGTGAACCAGTAAATTATTATGGTAGCCAAAAGTTCATGAAAAATTGTATTTCTTTAGGAGAGAACATTTTCTTAATATCAGAAATATAAGCCAGTGAACTGATATGACAGTCATGAAGAAAATGCAAGTCAGCTGGACATGTTATATAAAAACACACTCATAAATACTGAAAAAGTGGCTCAGAAATTGTGGCCATGAATCCACTTCACAAGGCATAACTTAATCAAGATCTCTAGGTATGATTGTTGTATCACTGCTATAATCAGTCCTTCCTCCTCACCACTTTATACAATTGGAATTGCATCTTTTCACCAAAGAAGTCTCCATTTTAACATGAACATTTCTCCAAAATCAAGAAAAAACCTGAAAAATGCAAAACTCATGAGTACCTTGTGAACCTGTAAGGTAGTTTGCAGAGGCTCCAATCAGATAGATGTTTTTCTCTTTTATATACCTTGGAGAGGATGTTTTCCTAGGATGTTATTTATATCTAGGTTGAGTCCAGGAATAAAACATTTGTATAAGAGTTTTACGGAAATGAATCCATAGGCAGCAGAACTCCCCAGAGTTGTTCATCCTAATAAAATGGAAGTACTCTTTATAAGATTGGATCCTTTATTCTTTAAAAGTTGTTCTGTACTTGATTGCAAGCTCTAACAAAAATATAAACTGCCTATTTTTTGCCCCTTCAGCCTCAGATACTGGATATACTAAATTTTTCAACTTTTTGGTATTTTATTGACTTTGGTAACATATAGTATATAGGAACCTTTTTGGAGTGCAAATCACTCAACTTGCCAAGACAAGGATGGGAGAAGAACTACAATTTAAACAAATTAACAAAAAAAAATCATTGGGCATTCACTCATATGAAAAGAATTTCAGGCTCAAGCTATGAAAGGATTGGAAGAAGCTCATCCTTGAAATACTTATTTGGAGGAGCATCTTTAAGCGACTTTATATTCTTAAAAGATGACATAAGAAGAATTTTAGAACGTATTGTAACAAAGTCTTCCTTTCTAGTAAACCTCTGGAGGTTTTGTCTCACCTCATCCATGATATTCTGGCCTGACTAAAGGTAGGCTGCTGGCCTTGTGTAGGAGCACTTTATTTCAGTATTTGGGCATTAATACCTTAACTCTGCTCCAGAAGCTCTTAGGGACTAGACCAATACAATGCTGTGTACCTCAATGAGGAAATTGGATTATAAGATTTATTTACAGCAATACCAGTAGTGAGAAATAGGATAAAACTTAAACTGGAAGAAAGAACAGACTAGACCTGAAAAAAATCAAGTCATGGAGAAGTCAGAGGTCCCTGGGGAGAAGAGTTAAGAATTAAGAACCTTTCATAAGAAATAAATTAAAGATTTTCCAAGTACTGTCAGCTAGATTTGTGGGTGAAAGGCATATTGTTCTTTGCATTCTCTCATGTGAAATGTTGCTGTCTTTTTAAGCAGTCTGTAGGACTTGTGCATTCTTCCAACTCATCAAAATCAAGTGGCCATAGAGCAGGAAAGACTAAGTTGTAAAGTTGATGTATTTGAATCTAACATTAAAATTCAACAATAATCCTTTACTCCTTGAGTGTGCCTCTATTTTATTAAGTATTTCAGTGTAATATAATTAATTTATTAGTAGCAATTAACATACTTGTAGCAATACCCTTGAACAAGGGCTGTAACTCAAGAAATCATGCTTATAAAACAAGCTACTGTGCTTCTAGTGACTCCTGCATAATGGGAGACCTGATACCCAAATATCTGGAAGTCACTATGAAGTGAAAATTTTATTTATCAGGAACCAGAACAGGATTAGTTATACACCAAGTATTCCATGTTTTAAAGAGCTGCTATATCATATGCACAGTATATATAAGTAAGTATCACAGTATAAGGTGATGAGAACATTTATAGGATCTTTGATATATTTATTTATTAATTTTAATAAATCACTTCAGGTGTGCACAGTCCCTTTGGCTTCTTTGTGATGATCTGACACATCTTAGGAAAAGTTCAAGAAATGCCCCCCAGAGAGTCCTTTAAAAAAAATTTGTCTATTCCAGCTGGGAAAAAGAAGTCTAAATGTTTTCCTTAACCTCAGACTTCAATTCTGATGTACTACCATTACCAGTACTGCAGAAAAAAAATTGTATTTCTTATTGTACTGCCTTCTAAAGCAGTGTCACCAGGGAAATATCACAGCTTTCTTTATAGGCAACTGTCCTATTTTATATGTAGGTATGTCATAAAGAATTTTGTACCTGACAGTCTTTCTCAGAGTACAATACTTTCCACCAGGTCAGAGTCTGCTTTTATTTCCCTTATATGATAAAGTGTATCACCTATTTACCACTCTTTTTTGTCCATTTATAATTTAATAACATTTTTACTCTCCTGAGCTTTAAGAAATTGAACAGCTTCTTCTCAGTGTGCTGGTCATTGTTCTCCACTCTCTTTTTACCTTAAAACCTGTGCAATTAGCTTCCGTCACCTTAAAAGCCTTTCTCACAACACATTGCTCCAGTTGTTGAAGCATATGTAATTACATCCAACAGAACCTGTCCTGGGGCAAGCTGATTTCATGCAATTTTTATAACACCTTTTTTCATTATTTAAGCAGAGTGAAATCTTTAGGACAGTGTGATTAAAATGAAATTGGAATATTAAAGGCAAGGTATTTTGAGAAAAGGCAGACTCCTGCCATCTTTATGACAAATAGAAATTTATATCTTTATTTTTTGTAAGTAAGAAAAGATCCAATCCACTTGGCACATATATTGGCCACATAGCCAGTACCATAATCATTATGATTTTTCATGAGTTTATATTAGAGTTTATTAGTACTTTATGGTTTGGGCTGTAGCTTAATTCAGTAGAAATAGAGCCAGTGATTAATATGAAATTACAAGCCTGTCTAAAAATCTCTTCTGACTTTGCTAGAGAAAATCCATACAAAGCAAACTGAGAAGTTGAAACAAGTCAGGCACATCTTGTGCAAACATTTCCAGTGAGGTGTTTCCTCAGTCTTAAGAAGTCTAAATTGCCATGTTCAGAATACATGGATAAATGTTGTAAACTGATTACTAAAGCTTGCTGGGATGGGAATTTCTGTTTCATGGGACATTCCAGATTGGATGAGAACAAAACACCAACACTGCAGTCTCCTGCTTTGCAGAACAAACTATTTTGGGCCCATAACCTCATCCATGATCAGGCAAACTGGGCAGGCAGCCTGCCAGGCATCTGGGGAGCTGGGCAGCAGGTAAATCAGCCATCAGGCAAAAGTAGGGCTAGGCAGACAGCCAGGCAGGCAGCTTGAAAGTCCATCTGCCACTCAGACAGCCAAGAGGCTGGCAAGCTAACACATTGGTTGTCTCCCTGGCTGCCCAGAGGGACAGACTGGGAGCAGCTCAGCCAAGCAAGCCACCTGCCTGCCAGGGCAAAAACCAGGATAGTTCTGCTGCCTGCTGTTGCCAATGGCTCTGAAGGAATGCATGTATTCCCATGGAAAGTGCCAATTCTAGCCAATTCTAATCTCTTGGCACCCAGCTGTTGCAGGAGAATATATTTATCCAGCTTCACTTCTTACAAGAGATATGTGTATTTAATATATTGAGTTACAGACAGTTGATTGAGAGACTTGTTTGTCTACAGAAAAACTCAGGCACAATTTAGGGTTAAAATGATGAAATTTAATCTACCTACTGCTCAGTTGCATTTAAATCACTACTCAAATCTGGGTTTTCAAGGTGCTCTGCTGTCGTGCATTTGGAGGAGTATGTCATGTTCAACAGCTTGCCACATTCTGCCATTTAATTCCACAAGGGAACAAAGAATAAGGCATTTTATTCTGCCTCAATTTCTGCCTCAATTTTATCTGGTATATATTACTTTATACCTAGATGTTCCTAAAATATGTAAAGTGGATGGCACAATGATGATGAAAAAAAGTGCTTCTTGTTCAGAAAAGGAGTTATTCCATTTACTAAGGGCAATCCAGATCTGTGTCCTCCTTCTGCCTGAAGTATTTGAAGCTCATAGCTAATTTTATAGGAGGACATCCTAAATAAATCGTTTGAAGGAAGTAGATAGTGGAAAACTGTCTGCCTAGAAGTGATGGTACTATGCTACAAATTACTCAGGATCAGAGAGATGCATGGAAAGACTGTGGCTTTCACATCTGCTGGGAGGCTGGTATTCTGGTTCTACCTCTAGGGATGTTTTTGTATGTTTTAATATGGGTTGTCTGCATTAA
The DNA here is from genome assembly GCF_971803275.1 of Cyanistes caeruleus. NCBI lineage: Eukaryota > Metazoa > Chordata > Aves > Passeriformes > Paridae > Cyanistes > Cyanistes caeruleus. Next base: position 44,315,811 of record NC_141701.1, read on the forward strand.
AATGAGGACTGTAGTAAGAACAGGGATGGAACTCCCGTCTGCCGCTTTGCAGATAAGTCCTTTTACCACTGGGGTGAAAATGTTTATCTTTCTTACCTGAAATTCTTAATTTCTCTTAGTGTTCCAACTTCAGTAGTCAGGGTAGAAAGCACTACCCAGTCCACTCTGGTTTACAGTCTCAGGTAAGGACACTGCCTTCAATCACTCATGTGGGTTTTTGCACAAGGCTCTCACAGATGATCTGTTCACATAAAATTTGTTCCTCCTGTTCCTACTTGACGTGCCTTCAAAGATTGATCTCTCAGAAGGAAGTTTTGCAGGTTTGAGTCTAGCAGAAGACTCCTGTGCCCTGAGTAAAAAGCCTCAGTTCCAAAAACAAGCAGCCCTGGAGACATATTTGGGTGTAACTGACAAATCCTTGGAATTATTTCATGCAGTGGTGACAATCCCTAGGTCTCAATTTTCTCTCACACCCCAAATTCCTATGTCCATGTTGCTCTTAGGGCTCTAGCCAAGGTAAAGAGGGCGCAATAGGAACATCTCCAACCACTGAATTTCTTTTGTGTATCTAAATGTCTGGGAGGGGTGGTGGGGGACCAGGATTATACAACAGTTCATATTTCAGGACAAGGAGAAAAGCACTATTTGCTGTAGAACTCAGGGTTTATTAGCACTCTTAACTGGTCTCATATCAGCATCTCAGAGCTTCAATTCAGTAACACACTGTGAGGGTGCATGACCTGGAGTCTTGCCCACATTGTTATTTGCAGCATCTGTGATCTAGATGTGTGTTGACTAACCCAGACTGGATCTCATATCTGCTCATGAAAGACTCAATATATTTTGAATTAAACATAAGGTCAAAATCAGAAATGAGTGGGATGAAGAAGAAGGAATCCTGCTGGTTTTGACTTCAAATAGGAAGAGTAAAAGAGTCAAGGGACTGACATATAAGAAAAAAGATTTAGGAAGACAAAAGAAGATGAAACATGCAAGAAGTAAACAGAAGTAAACAGAATAAAAGCATAAAAGGAGGTTAAGGTTTTGAAAATAAGAAAATACAGGAAACATGGGAATCATACATGTAAGAAATATTTTTCCATTTCTTGTGTCTGAGAAAATCAAATGCCATATAACATTATCAATCTGAGACTATAAGCAAGCTTACTATAAAATAGCTAATAAACCAGCAATATAGAGTTTTAGATTACTATTAGAAAGCAACCTCAATACTGACTGGAAAAAGGATCAAAAGGCTTGGAGAAAAGAGAAAGGCTTTTGCATAAACTTATAATATAACTTTCTTCACACATTACTTAAATGTCATTGTTTGCTAAACATGTTCATCCCCCATGCTGATGTCCTCAGTCTTCTTTTGCGATGTCAGCATACTACTGCAACATTAGGAAATCATGGTCAATATTTCAAGATAACAAGTCTAATTTTCTAAGCTTTTTCTGGTGGGTAATGAATATGAAACCTTTCTCTTAAAAATGCATTTAAATGTCACAAAAACATAAAGATTTCCTATGCTTTCAAGTGCTGGACAAGTAGTGACTAGCATTTTGCAAAGCACAGGTAGGAGTGTGTTTTTTTTCCCTTATTACTGCCTGTTACCTATTTGACTCATGGGAGAGAAAGAGAGTCTTGGGACCCATCCTTGGACAGAATGTTCTAAACTTTGCCAGTTTTATATGAACACATTAAAAACAGTATGCAAACTTTTGTTAAAGTCCTAAGAAAACAGCAATTGGAATGGAACTTTCCTTATTTTGGAGGATGGAGTCTGAGGCAGCTCTGGCACTCAGGGAACCCATTCCTCTCTTCCCCAGGCACACAGAAGACACAAACACTCTTCCTAGCCTCTGTGACTTCTGTCCCATGATCCACCCATTTCTGATTAATCCATAAACGTGTGGATTAATAGGAAATGTTCCTCCATCACCCTAGTGTTTTACTGCAAGTGAAAGAGGCAAAGGACCAGACGAGGCTGTAGTCACAGACAGTAATGAAGGTAACGTAATAAGGTCATGGCATAATTATATGATGTTTTGGGTTGGTTTCTTCAGAGTTATCACATTACCATAATACTATACATTGCCAATTGCTTCCTTGTGCCATTTTTGTAGTGCAAAGGCATCTAATATTTTTATAACTTTGCAACATCTTCATAAAAGTGAGGATGTGGAGGTTGTTTCTAGACGTTGATGGGTACTGCATGGAGATATCTAAAAGACTGCTACAAAAGCTGAACACAACAATAGAGATGACATATTTTGACAATTTTTCCTTAGTTACAATAGGAGTCTAGGTGTAAGTACTTTCTTAATTAAAGGTTGAGTCTTTTGTGTTTCTAAACCCCTAATAATGGCTTTCAAGTGTTTTATGGAGCAAAATGCTGGATATACTTTTGTTCTTTTGTGAGTCAAGAATTTTGTTGTTCACAAGATTTTTCTTGCACTTAATTAAACATTTTTATTCTTACAGACTTGTTTTTTACCTCCTATTTCATGAGGAGAGCAATGATAATTCTGAAGATAACACCTCTGTTTCAGCAACAGTTGTGGTGTTAGATACTGCAACACTCAAGCAGGATGTGATATTGATCTTTTACCATTATTTGGGGCAAACACAATTAGAGCTCTCTTTTATTTGCATTGCTCAGTAACATTGCAGGTTCTGACAGTTCTGTGAGCATCTCAGAAGAAATAAAGGAACTTGTGAGACTATTGTTCAAATCGAGTTTTGTGAAGTACTGCATTTTTTTATATCTTGCTTTGTACTGAAATGTAATTCAACAGGAAAATTCCCATCTCAGCTTATTTTCAAATCAGTAATATTCTACTTACATATACCAGTTCTGAACATAAATTAAAATCTCCTGCTGAAATTTGAAAGGAAATGGGAGAGCTATTTAGAAAATAGGTAAGATGCTCAGAAGGCTGGAAACAGAAAGCTTAGAATCTTTTCCTTACTGCCACTACCTTATTTCATGACCCTGAGAAAAAAATCTTTTCATCCTCAGATATGTTTTCTCTGTAGTCCTTTGCTTTGTCTAGTTAGACTGCAGACTGCAGACAGAGACTGTGCCTCTCTTTCCCTGAGAGGTATTTGTTATCATATTGGTTTAATAATCGAAAGTGACACATTTTTGTGCATAAAATGAATAGGTAGTTTTACCAATACATTTAATGATACAACTTATTGTGAATTTGGAAAGTTTATGATTCATGACAGGACTCTGACTTCAGAAAACTGAGGTTTAAAGATGAAACATCAACTCTACAACAACAGAGTGGAGAACTTGACCCAGGAGTGCTTCTGTATAGCATATATTGTGTAATATTTTCAATAGTTATCTTTTTCTCTTTAAATGATTTGTGCCAGTTTAAAAGAATCAGAAAGGTCTTAGGTCTCAGCACATAAATGCAGGCTTAAATCAGTGTCAATACATACATAATTCTGTAATGTCATAAGAACTTATAATGTTTTTGAAATGTTAAGCATGGTAGTATTGTTTACTCAACTGGCATTAGATTGAATGACAGACTTAAAAAAGTTCTTCCAGAGTTCATTGTTGCAGGCACTGATGCCACAAAACCTGCCTGGACATGCACCCATGACTTTCCTCTCTGTGAGCACACCACTAATGTATTCTGATGTGATTGTGTCGCTTGAACTCTCTTTCTATTCCTCCATTTACAAAATGATTAAGACTTAACTGCAGCACCTGACAGAATATTTAAATAATTAATTAGAAAAAACACACAGATCACTGAATGAAGCTATTGTTAAAAGAACTCCAGAACACAACTATTGTATTTCTACTGCACATCCATAAATGAAAATCTGTCTTTTGAAAGCGTCTATTAATAAAGATTTGCATGCAGTTCAGATTCACAGACAAAACAATAAACTGACTGTTGGATATTAGAAACTAGGTTCCATTGTTATTGTCCCAAACATTTTGCTAATTTCTCTTTTTAATTTTAATAATTTATTTTATAGTCTTGTTCTATTTAAGTAGAAGCTGAACCAAAAAAGAAAAAATAGATTTTATTCCTTTATCTTTGTTGCATGCATTTATTTGTATAATCCTGTAGTGTTCTCTTACTGATTCATAATGCATGGATTAAAGGACTAAACCTTCATTTAGGGCTGGGGAAGTGGCAGAGGTATGGATATCAACACATTCAAAATATAACGTATGCTGCACAAAGAAGGAATAGTTGAAGAGATTGAAGTCATATTGGTCTTGCCTGAGCCCAGTTAAGGAACATCTGCAATGTGAGTAACTTTAAAAATGGTGAAAAAAATGAAATAAAACTAAAATGCTTCAATTAAAATTGATATTATAAATTTCAAGATTTGTGACAAGACAAGGTGTCTTGGAGTAACTAGCAATAAGTCTTAATTGTTTGACAAGCACTCCACTGACTTGATGGCTTCACTTTGTATCAAATGGTTTTATGCAAACATAATAAATGAAGATTTTACAGAACATAAATATATTTACCAGTTTTAGAATCTACTTATTTTTCCTTTGGTTGCATGTATGGTGCTTCAGTTAGCTTATTGACTAGCCTTGAGAGAAGATCATGAAGAGCCTTTCACCTCATGCTGAATTACGATCATGCTGGCTCACTCCTGCACCATATTAAACAAAATTAAATTAGGTGAGCCATCACAGAAGATGTCAAAGTTCAAATCAACAGCTTCTCAGTTGGTTTTTTTGGTTTTTTTTTTTTCCTTCCTGAGATAAATATTAAAGTATAATGGCTTACATATTTTTGAAGATGTATTTCATAGACAAAAAGAATACACAATTTCTATTTTAAAGTACTTTTGATAAAGGTAGAAGGAAATACAGCAAAGTTGTGCACTTACAGAAGTATTGCAACAACATAATGGGATATCTCCTAAAGTGGAAAGATGAAGTAAAATAAGGAAGACACAGATGAAGTAGAAGAAGGTATTGGCTTGCTTTGATCTTTTCTGTGTGTTATTTCTTTTATTTCTTGAGACATAGATAATTTATCTAGCCTTGTTTGTGCTTTTTTAATTTGAACTTGATTTTAGCTTGCTATCTCTTTTCTATATTGGTCCATAAGAAGAAAGTTTTCTAAAGCCACAGAATTTGAAAAGCACTTGAAAACTCATCTATTTCATCCCTGGATGAAATAGCATATGAAGGTGAACTCTACCTATATTATTCCTAACATAAGTTTTCTCCGACTTCCACTGGGAGTTTACAGCCAATCTGGACAATTCTTTCATAGTCTTTAAGATGTTAACAATTAGCATTATGTTTACTTATGTTTACTCTGAAGCAGAAGCCCTAATCAACTGCTTCTCTTAATACTTTGAGATGCAATTCAGATCATGAGTTCCAACGGATTCAAAGAAGTCTATCTATGCAAGTACTTTCAACCTGCTTCTGGAGTAGGCAGTGACCATAACCCCATGCCATTTATACTTGATATTCACAAAGTGTCATTTTATTATAAGAAGAGATTAAGTCTATTCTATAACATCTACCTCTGGAATACACTTGTCCCATTAGCTTCCAGTAAGAGAACTGAGCACTACCTGAGTTCTACCTGTATTCTCAAGGGTCACACCTGACACTGCATTTCCTATTATACTGTTAATATCTCATTTACTTACTTTAACTATTTACAAGAAATAAATGAAAGAGGTAGACTTGAAAATCTGAGCATTTCTGCACCACAAAATTATTCTTTAGGAAGTTCCATATATCTAGAAGATGTTCATTTCTTCTTTTTAATAGTCCACCAGATGGTTTCAGTCTATGGCAACAGTTTGTGGTTTATTGCTAATTGAAACATCAACACTTATGTACAAGGAATGTGCAGCTGTGCCCTCTTTAAAGCTTTGGATTTACATGCTAGTGCACTATGTGCTAATGTTTTTTTGGATATGAAGAAAACCCCAAGCAAATAAAACCAGAAAAATCAATGCTGGCAGATCTTCCTAGAAATTGCTCTTTAGCCAAAATGGGCTGTCTTTAAAAAAAAACAACCTTTTTATTATAAGATATAGTCAGGCAACATTTTTGTCATTAAGCACAGAAGAACAGAAGCCTTGCTTTTATGTAAAGGACATGTACTTTGGAAATTCTGCTGTTCTACAGCATCTCTACTTGTTAAAGAAAATATCTAGTTTGGAGGAAGTATAGTAAAAGTGTTAATTTCTGAGGACTCCTTTGCATGGGAAATCATACATCAGATACAATATAAAAGATTACTTTTAGGTTGTTGTCTTACATGAGTAAGCTCTGTCACTAACATATTCCTTCTGACCACAAACTAAACTTCTTATTTTAATTTTCTCCTCCCAAGACACTTGGTAGGGTCTTCTTTGTCCTTTGCATCTTGGTCAGAAAACATTGCTACTACTGCTGACCAGTTTAATCTACAAACAACTTCCCATACTGTTCCTCCTATGCTTCACATTCTCTTCCCTGTTCATGAAGAGGAAGAGTGGTTTTCAGTTCCTTCTCCCAGTTTTCAGGTCACCTAACTTAATGGAGTTGGCCCTGTGTATGTTTAAGGTCTGCTCTTGGAGTCTGAAGGTGAAAGACACATACCACATAAATTTTTCATACCCCATGGTCATGCCTTACCTCAAATTACTGAGCTCCTACAAGGGTGGATCTTGAAACCCATTACATTCTGTCCTGTCTCACTTCCAAAGAGCAGTTTTACAGTCCCATTTCACCCATGCCACTCCTGCAAAAAACAAAGAAGTTTTCATAATGGCTGTTTGTAGTCTTTGTGTTTTACCTCCTTTTTGTGTACCTTCTTAGCTTTGTCTTTACATGTTTCTATTTTACAAAGACGCTGTCATGTCTATTTGCATTTTCCCTTCGTTTGTGGTAGTTTTGGATTGGCCCAAAAATCAAGAAAAATAATTTAAAAGGAAGTGGAAAAGCCCTTTGTGAGTCTGAAAGACAATATAAACTACTTTTGCTGAACTGAGGATCATTGTAAATTTTTTTTACAGGAAACACTGACTCATCATACTCCTAGAACAAGTTTTCATTATCCTTTTATGCCTATATGGTTACATGAACTTAAATGTCATCCATCAACTTCTTTTGGAGAAAATGGATGTGTATGGATATTAATTTAAAGATAAATTCTGAAATTCAGTTTACCTATCAGGTATGATCCTGACTAAGTGTATGGTGATAAATAAAAAGAGAAGGACAAGGAAAGAATTTTTTTTTCCACAGGAAATAAAGTAGAAGTAATGTAAAAGTAGTTCCACACAGGAGCAGGAAGAATTTTTTTAGGAACAAGAATGTTGACTTCCTGGCAATGCAAAGTTTGGCAAAAAGTGTATTTTTCAAGGCACATTTAGACTCAAAACACGCCTGTCCCTTAAGCATGGTGGTTTGAAAAGCCTGGTGGTGTTGGATATGCATAGTGAATCAGAAAATGATGACACAGGGCAATGATACTTTCCAGCTGGGTTTGAAACAGCCAATTTCCCTCAGCCACCACTGAACAGGCAAGTCTGGAAAGCTGATGGAGCTAGTAGAGAAAAAAAATACACATGGTCCTTTATTGGTTTTCTTCATACTTTGCACACTATCTGCTTTTATCTACTTTTAAATAATGGCCTGTTTGAAGAAGATATTTTTTATTCAGTGTAATCACTTTCTGTTGCAGTGTGCCATAGTCAAAAATGAGAGGACATATAGGTACCAAATTAACTTGCTGGGGCATGGCCTTTACAGATCCCATAATCAGGTCCTATAATCATGAATATGAATAAAAAATAATAAACTGCCTACATAAATCACCACAGAAAACAACATATATTTCTTGTTAGGCAATATATTGGTGGGTCATAAGAAGGTTAAAGCTGTGTAAATACTTGTGTGACAGCTAATCTGCTTATACAGCAAATTTAAATAGTCAGTAACATGTGATTTAGAAAAATATAACCATTGAACAGTTACTGTGAAATTATTCTTGTTTCCCATCAAAACTGCAGATCCTGTACAAAATCATAAAGTATATTTAATTAAATAATATATCAGTGTCTAGAGAAAGATCTATGCAATGACCGTCTCTTTTCTTCCTGATGAAAATGCAAATGTAACCATTAACAGTTTATAAATGAATCTTAGCAAGAAGTGGGATAATGTACATCCTGCTTTAAGCTAGATAAAAGAAGGATTGTTCCATAAAATTCATTGACGTTAAATCCCAAATAATTTTTTAATTTGGAAATTTACCTTTAAATATTCATCTTTCTCTGGGCTTTCTCTCAAAAAAAGAGCATTTCTTTATAACCTTCTATGATGACAGCTGAAAAAACCCTTACAAGTCAGAGAAACTGGTGTTTGATTTTTTTCTATCCCTTCAGAATCCTAAAGTTGAGCAGTGAAATGAAAATTCACATATCACAGCCTAAGCTTTTATCTCAGAAACAGAATGCAACTTAAATAGGCTATTGAATATTACTGCAATGCAGAACCACATATTTAGATTCAATGCAGGACAAATACTTCCGCTGCGAGACCATGTGATGGAAAAGAATGAAAAAAGCTTGTCTTTCCCTCAGCCTACAAAGTGAACAAAACCCCCAGAGTCTGCAGTTTGCTAAGTGTATTAACCTATGGACCTCAATATTGTAAACTGAAAATATGGATCAACTCCGACACTTCATTTTCATAGGACAAATAGGATTTGGATTAAATATTTCTGAGGAATCTGTGGGAAATCAATAATGTTTACAGAACTAGTAAAGTTTAGTTTGGATGCTGAATCTTAAACCTTTTGTTTATAAGTTCTTATCAGTAAAGCCTTCAAGGTAAGCTTTGTTCCTGGAGTTTTGATCTTGTTTATGTGACTTCAATTTTGAATGTAACAAGACTTAAGGAAAAAAAAAGGTGGAACTGAAACTGGCTTAATGCGTTTTATAGATTTTCTGACACCAAATTATTATTACTGGTCCCCTGTTGACACTATAGCACAAAGATGTCTTAAATGCAACTTCAAATCATTTGATTGAGATTTTTCTATAACAAAGTTAAACCCCCAGGTATTTGTCAATAACCTCCCTGGAATTTTGAGAGCCTCTAAGAGACAGGAAAACACAAACATTCATTGATCTGAACTGAAAATAGATCTCTGCACTGAGATAGTCAAACAGAACCCTGCAAACATTTGCATGTACAGGAGGATTCACATCAGATAATGATCCAATATTTAAGATAGATGGGTAATATATAAAGATATGGGACAGTCTTAAAATTAAATTTTAGAGAGGAGTTAGTGATTGATAGTGTGGCATAAATAACAGAATTAAGCACATCTGCTTTACATAGTGCTAGGTGATTATTTTGTTTTGAAAGTTCTTGCACTGAACCACTCATTTGGAAGGAAAAAGGAGAACTGAAATGAGAAATGACTTCATTTACATGCTTGCAGAGCTGCTTCTCTGTATTGTGATAGTGCTGCACACAGCAATCAACAGCAAAATCAGAGACTAAAAAACAACCTTAAAGGTCATGCAAATGCTCAAAAATTGCAACACTATTTCCATCTCTGAAAATGTAGTAGATTACTTGATACTGAACAGTGAGTTAGAATAGCAGCAGATGTGAGGCATGTTTTAAACTAATAAAAACCTTATTAACTAATTATTTGAGAGACTGGTTTTGAAATAGGGACTTCAACTTGCTTTGCATTTAAGTTGATAAACCTTTAGGACTGGGTTGTAGTTTATAACTCAGGTTTTTTTTTAACTAGTACCTCACATAGGTGTGTGAACCTTATATATGTGAGTGTGCTTTTATTCCAGAAGAAAATATTTACTTTGTTGTCTGTGAATATGTCATACAGATCATATTCTGCTTTTGAACTTTAAGTTGTGGTGCTGCATTACTTCAATTCCTGTAAGATCCTGATTGCAATCCCTGCATAGCTCTGAACAGAACAAACTACTCTGTGGACACCTTTGTTTCTTTTCCTTGTTGTTGAAAGGAGCCCAAAACAAGCAAGGCACACCAGGTACCTAGTTTTTAGGAAATCAGAGTTACCAAAGGAGAAATTCTTTGTATCTGCACAGAATTTAACCCACCACCAAATCATGTTCCAATTAATTTTCTTCAGAATAGTTTTTGCATTTTTGCACTTTTTGTAAAACACCTTTATCTCTTGTTAATTTTGTACATATATATATATATATATATATATTTATCCTCCTGTGTGCATCCGTATTGGCATTCCCAAACTGGAGTCAAACCAGAGCCCTTTTCCTCTGTGACTTTTTGTCATCTTTTCTTTTGTGCTCTCTATGAACAAAGAAAAAAGAAATGCTTAATTCATTACATCCATGTTATTTCACAACAATGTGAGGATAAACCAGGTAGTGCAATGGCTAAGACATGGATGGGAAGCTAGCTGGCTTTTTCCCAGAAAAAGACAGGGCAGCAAGACAGCAGCTGAGAAAAGGCTGTGGTTCAGTTTCATCAGGACCTCTGCTAGCAGGAAAAAGAAACTGTGTAGAAGAGTGAAGGGTAGAGGAAGGCAGTAAAAAATATCCTGTTCTGTTAATGCAGCCAAAGAATGATGTACAACAATTTCAAAAACACCCTCAGTGACATCATGCCAGTATCAGCTGACAGAAAACTGGATAAATGAGATTGTCATCTATGCTGCCACCTTTTCCCCAGATTCCAAGGGATTTATTTGCTAAGAAATTTCTATCTGTTTTGGAGATGCTGTTCTGAAAGTAGAAGGCAATGTCCAGTCTTGGGAACTGTCTAGATGTCTATCATCTGCTTGTTTTTAGGCTAGAGTTTACAAGCCTAAGGTTTTGAAAAGTAAATATGAGCTTCCATAAACATACAGGAGAAAACAGCCAAGGAAGGAAAAAGACCAGCTACAAATAAACTTAAGACAAATCAACTGAGCGACGTAACGGAAGAATACTTATGAGATGTTTAAACCTATGTCTAAATCACTTCCACATTCTTTGGGCTTCACATCTGGGGGTCATATGATCTGCTTTTAGATATTCTGTAATTTTAGAAAGCTAAAATGTGCACATCATTTAAATTAGTCACCTTGGCCTCCCTTTATAGTTAGAAAAGAGAAGTAAAACATTTTCATTAGGACTGCTGTGGCTTATTCAGATTATGCATATTATGAATAAATCACCCTTTAGAAGTGCAGATCTCTCTCCACTGCAAAAAGTTCATAAAATTTGGGTAGATCACATTTGGAGAGCTACAGGTGGCCAAATGAATCACAAATCATGCCTCCAAATCCCCTTTGTGTCCTGAAGTACCATGGAATATTATATTGTTTGCTGGTGCTCAAACTCTGCTCATTGAACAGATCATAAAATATTCCATGCTATAAAGAATGTATGTGTTACTTGGTATGACTATTGAAGAAAATGACTTGTGAAAATATACCAGTATATTGTCTTAGTAGTTCAGCTAATCCTCTCTTATATCATTTTATTACAGTGAAGAAAGATTTCTGTCTATAAATTCATTTAATTTCTCTTAAATTCTTACATTCCATAAAGACCAAAAAGGAGAGAAAAACTGTTTTCTTTCATCCTAACTCCAGCTAGATCTATCTAGCTATGTGATCTTCAGAGCCCAATTTTTTGTTTCTGGCTGTACTCCAAAGACAGATACTCTGAGAAGGGGAGTTTGTGAAGGATAAGTGGCAGATATGAAACCAGTTCATAGATGTAACCCATGGAGTACATAGCACTTTACTCATTTAGTATTTTCCCATGTCAGGCTCCACCAACCTAACAGCTAACAGCTCACCAACAGAGAAAATTTAAAGGAGATGAGTGTCACTTTTTCGTCTTTTTTTCCTTGTCACTACCAAAAATCAAAGAAATCATCTGAGGCACAACCACAGAAATGCACTGGCTTAATTTATAAGAACTTGTTCTGTGAAATAATTAAAATGGACTTTTGCAGTCAGAGGGGAAAACAAGGTGTAAGTGATTAATAATTCTTTAATAAGAAAAAAATCCTGGTTTACTAATAGCTTTTGTGTGGTTAATTAAGGCTCTGGTTCACAAAACTCAGTAACCTTTTAAAAAGTGGATTCCACTTTGTAAAATGAAAGCAGGATTGGGAAACAGTGAAGTAATCATGTATTCCCAGATAGGAATAGGCACTGGAGATCATTGCTCCTATGATGTGATACCTTAGTAGCTCTACACAAGATTTCAAGATGATTTAGTCAGTTAAAAGGGAAATACCTGATTTTTAATAACTCCTAGAGAAATTCTCAGCAACAGTCTCTGGATAGCAGCCATAAAGAAAAGGGTTATAGTATCCAGAATGTTCTAAACAGAAAATTTATTTCTTGTTTCCCTTCCCACAATATTAGTTCAATTTATAAAGTTTTTTCTCTATATATATGAACTATAAAGTTACTTAAATCACTCAGATGGGCATTTGCTTTTACCTGGCCAGTTCCCCAAATGCTCTGTTGATGGCCAAGTGATACTGCTTAGTGAGCAACTTACATAAACAAAAAAGAGCTATAATAATTTAAGTGCTTTTCTGGATACCATCATTTAACCATATCTGTACACTTTATCTTGGCTGCAGTTTCTGTTACACTGGGGCCAACAGCACCATTTCAATCCAGGCCTAAGAGAGTTCCACTGGTGTAAGTGCCAACTACCAAGCAGCTGAGCCAAGAGAGGAGCAGTTGTGTTAAAACAGAAGATTACATAAATGTGGAGGCCATGGGAAAAGAAAACAGAGGAGGCAAAACACTACGGTTCCCAAATAATAAAGAAAATCAGAAAAACATGTTGGCAATTGAAAATAAATTATCTATATGTATATATCTGTATCTATGCATCTCTATATATCAGAACATACACAGATATATCACATAGCAGTGTATATTTATGTCATACATAGAGAAAAATATAATCCATATAGTCTACATAGATTGTGCACAAATGTAAACTCTCCCTGTGTTTCTGTGTGGGTATGTGGGTATATAAACACATATAAACACACACACACACACACAAACATATATATATATATATATATGCACACATATGTATACAGAAAGAGACATAGAGAGAGAGAAAATGGGCCACTCCACTGAGCAAGCTCACACCAATTTGCATAATGGAGATAAGCAGGATTCACAATCCTAGGAATACAGAAGTTTAAAACTTCAAAGCTGTTATATAACCACCACTCCAGCTTCATATATGACAACCTACACTTCTGTCAAATAATACCTAGGCCATATAGCTCAGCTCTCTGTGCCTTTGGAGGGGACCTTGCTCTGCAGTGGAGTCATGTGCTGCTGTTTTTGTTCCTACAGAAGACTTAATCCCAGCCAACAAGGACAGGAGAAGAAGAAACTCTTTGTGCATCAAAGGAAACTGCTTTAAACATGTTCTACTCTCCTGCTGCATAGTCACGGTTCGGATTAGGAAATAATAGGCTGTAGGCAGCCAGAAGTCAGAGCTGAGTAAATTTTTAAGATCTTTAAAAGGAAAGAAGAAAGCTTAGAAGCTGTGCATAATTTATACCCATCTATCATTTTCCATTTCTTGATAACCCAGAACTGTGAACCCAGGAACTAAAGTGACTGCTTAGGAACATCATTGCAGATCTATTTCTGATAGCTGTTATTGATTTAAACAATTTCAATTTGTTTTGTTCTAATCTCACATATAAAACAATGGCACTCAAAATGCTTTTGTATAACTTTTCAGTGAAATAGACACTTTTCACAATTTCTAAATGTAGCATTAATCTTGTTCCAGGATATTCCTAGGGTTGACAACTTTTCATTAGTATTTTTACCACAGAGTGTACAGTGAACTGATCTTTAAATTAACTACAGACTAGTCTGAGTTACAAGAACCAAGTCAGAAATTTGCTAAAGTTTCTTGCTGCCTGGATACAGGGATTTTGTTCTTTCTCTTTAATGATACAAGAAAGAGTAGAAATAACCCATTATTTACATGAAACAAAAAAGCACACAGAGTCATGTTTCATTTTAATTCCCATATGTTTTAAATATTTGCACTGTTTCTTACAGTTAATTTTTCTTATCTGTGAAGCTAGCATGAACTAAACAAAACTGTGAATATAAAAAATTGTATTCAGTATAATTTTCATTTCCTACTTAGTTTATTTTATTGCATTACACTTAGTTTATAAAAGTCAATGATTTAAATAATACAATTTTAGGTGTATATTCAAGGTAAATTAGATCAAATTAAATAAAAAATGTTGGAGGTCCATCATAGGTGAGATTATCAAGTTCTGTTTTATGATAAAACAAGTTCTCTTAATCACAATAAAAAGGAAACTCAAGAACCACATTAATATTTATGTGTGTTCCTTGAAACAAGTTTATTTATCAGTAAATTACTTTCACCATTTCAGAATGTATACTTGTGTCTAGGGAAGGTTTAAATTCAATGCTTATTTTGAAATTACAGACTTGAAAAAAATTATGAAAAGTCATCAGCATAAGGCAAAATTTTTCCTTCCAAATTGCCATTTACAACCAGTCTTATCTGCAGATAAGTTTACATGGTCTTAGAAATTGACTTTTTTAACGTTGAATTTCTAAAAAAAGACCTCACCAAAGACTGTGCACAGATGCACAGATATGGAATCTGGGGGAAATTCCCACGTGCAGAGGACACTTTAGAGGTGACAGCATGTTCTTATGTCATGAAGGTAGAATTTGTGTTTCAACAGTCCACTTAATAAAAAGCTAGCTTGCTTTTACCACAGAAAATTTCTTGGTTACTATGCAACACAGAATACTTGAAAGACTTTTTTCTGAATTGTAATTAACATTAGAATATACTCTTTTTTTAATTAAAATTATACTTATGTACTTCACAGATTATAGTTTTCAGGCATTTCAAGGAAATTTTGTTTATTTTTAAGTTATACATCTACCTAAGATAAGGAGAAAAAAAAGATAATTCAAGAATAGAATTGGCTTGTTTTTTTATTAATACTATAACTAAGAGAAAATAACAAACAAAACTGGTGCAATCTTAACAGTAATAGCATCACTCAACCTCTTTGCCAAAGATGGCACTCACCAAAGGGATTGTTCATAAAAGTTTTTTAGGTCTGACTTTATTATACCATTCATGATACAAGTTTTTATCTCTGTTGTATTAGGGGTATGACACTACTACACATTTCTTTTCTGTATTTCCACTCACATGAAAATTCTGAGTTATTTTTGGAGGACTGGATTCAAAATGTACCCATTCTGATTGCACCAGCTCACCGAAAATATTACCACAGAAAATTGCCTGGGAACTGAAAAATGTAGTTTGGACAGTGTTTCCTACTGTGACAGACACTTGATAATCATGTCTTGCTGGTTTGTGTGCAATAGAGTTCCTGCTGCTAACAAGTTCAACTACTGAGCAGTTCAGCTGAAATCCATTCGACAGCAAAATCTGCCAAAGGAACAATTTTAGTACAGTGAGTTGCCAAATGACATCAGGCAAAAAAGAAGATCAAAAAAAAATGCATTTTTATTAAATAAATATCAACTGAAAGATAAATCTAAGAGAAACAAATATCTTAGGTGACTAGAAAATGTTTTAACAACTGTATATAACCTAATGTGTTTTATAAAATGCTAGCAACTGTAGAATCAGCATGTTGATACATCATAAAGATCTAGAAGTTTCAGAACTAAGCCAGATCTCTTCTTATTTTCCTTTAGTTTGGCAATCTAACTTTTAGTTTTCTGTTCTATCTTTGGTTTTTGATTAGGCTTCAACCTAGTACCTTTACCATTCCACACTAGCAGCTGAAGCGATGCCATTCTGCTAATTAGTTGTAATGATGGCCTGCCTCTTGTGGTGTCAGCATGGTCTCTGCTGGTGCCTCTGCTGTGTTTGGGGATGTAACCTCTGCTGGCACAAAAGCTGTTTGCTCTCCATGCAGATAATGAATCTGGGAATGTGCTCTCAGGTGCTGCCTGAGTCTGCCTACCAGAATGCATGGGGTCCTGCCTGCCAAAGCTCATCTTTGGCTTCTCTGGGCTAGCGCATCAGCTCCGGCCCAAAGTCCTGCAGAGAGTAAACAAGACATCTGCATAGAGATTAAGAGGTAGAGATTATTCATGTTGCTGTTCAAAATTGGTCTTTAAGAGACTGAGTTTCCATATTCAAACTCATTTGTCCAGAAGCAGTTATGTTCCCAAATGGTGCAAGGGTTGAAATTCTCTGGTCCCCAAACACTGGGGATTCATGACTGCTCAGTGAAAATACTAGGCAAAAGCTAAAAACTAATGACTGACTTCAACAAACTTAGACAATTCATGTGATGTATTTCATTTGTAGCAATACCCTCCAAAGAGATGAATCTCTTTATGCCTTGCCCAAGAGCCCTGAAACACAGACGGTAACAGCACCAAGTGGCAAGAAAATCGTGTTAATCTGGGGAATATGTGAAAGGAAATAATGGAGGCTTTCAAGTCAGCAGATGTGGAAAAGAAAAAAAAGGTCCAGTTTAATGGCATTATTATTTTACCAGGATTAGAGGCCAATCTGGCTGCAGTCTCAGAGTTCACATTCATATCATAGCTCATCTACGCCCTGTAAGTGGACATAAAGTTAGTTTTGGTACAATTAATTCTTGTATTCCCTGTAGTATCCCTTTTATTAAGTTGCAGCCATCTGTTTTTTACCCAGGGAGACTAGACCTTATGAAAAGCCACATATGATGACTGTTAAAGAGCAAACATACAGCCCTCCTATTTACCAAAATGGACACTTTGGAATTTGTTTTGTGCTCTGCCAGTCATACAACACAGGTCACATTCAAGAGCAGCAGAAAAATGATCAGGAAGGGTCAGTTCCAGCAACTGATGAGATTCACCATAAGAATTATCAGCCAACATTAATATTTATTTCTGTGTTACTTGCTAAAATTTAAGGATAGAACTCTAACTAGCATTTCTACATTTTTAATGTTTCTTTTAATGAGGAGAAGAAGATAAAGATAAAACCAAGCTAAAAAGTTTGCTTTAATCACTTCAGAAATAATGGACAGTTCTATCATGATGGTAGGACTACGCATGCTTTTAAGTGATCTTCAACAACCTCCTCATAGCCTCAGGCATTGCTCCGCTGGTCTTGTTGAACAACAAGCCATGGGAAACCAGTGATCTCACAGAGGGCTCTGTTTTTCTGCTGGATATCAAATATTTGGACAGTGTCTTAATTCTAGAAATGACAATGGAGTCACCTTTGAATCTGTGACTTTTACTCAGAAATAGTTAATTTATGCAGCTTATTGAAACATGGCTAAAATTGGTGTTGACCTTTGTAAAACATGACTTTATGTCATAGCAAAAATAAGCCCCTAAGTCTATAAATTGTTATTATGAGCAAGCTATAAATAAAGAGCTAGATGAAAATTATGTTATTTTGGGATATGCCAATTTACAGTGACTGAAGTTCAAGCCATCAAAAAATTATAACCAAATACATGGAATTTCAAGTTCAATAGGAACATTAACATTTCTCATTATAGGAATGAGCATGTTAACAGGTTGCTGTAAGCATAATTTTTGAACAGCATAAGAAATGAATGAGCCTTTACAAACCAGAGCTAAATCTTTATTGAGGTGTGTTTATGTTAGCATGAAAGGTGTTCATCTTTTCTGGGCATACTTTATTCCTGGAAGAAGAGTTGACTACTCATATCAGAATACTTTTATTCTGCATGTATCATCCCTTAACTAGAATTGTTGCTAGCTTTAAAAGTTGGCCAAAATATTCTGTTTACAATAGGAAGGAAATGCCACTTGCATGCTCTTAAGATGATTCTTCTGTCTTTTCCTAAACTGAATGTTAAATTTTCTATTTATAGATTTAATAAATCCCAATGGTGTGTGGTTTTATTCCTATAGAAATTATGAAACCTAAATTTGGACATTAAAACATTATGAGAGAAGCCAACAGTGAAAAGTACTCCCAAAATCTTATGAAATAAGCAGTGCACTGAATTATCTATTTCTTTAAATACTATGCTCAGAAGGGAAAAATTGATGACATTCTGTGTAGAAATAAAGCCATATAAATTTAAAGAAAAAGTGAAGCTCTTTAAACAGCATATCCACAAGGAAATATGAAGGTGACATTGTTTACCTCCATCCATCAGTATGAAATAAGGCAGTTTTACAGAAGCATAAAGCACAAAAAGCACTGTAAATCTCCACATTGGATTTCATACATATATTAAGTGCTGATTAGTGGTTCAAAATTATTTGCTGACAATATTTAATAATATATGGCCTGTGACTATGAACTTTTTACTTAATATCTTTGAAACTCAAGTGAGCATATCTGTAATTCTGATGTTAAAATTTGATATGAAATTAATATTTCAATCTCCTAGTATTAACATCTGAGCTTTTAAACCTTTTGAATATTCCTAGGACATGGATTATAAGGAAAGTGAGCTTAAAGTTAACAGTGAAAAGGTTCAGCATGCTAAGTGACTGTAAAGTGCCGTCACTGCAGTTCACTGAATCTCCTGATTAAACAAAGCAGTGTTGCCCCAGCTGAAATACACTGTAGAAAGGCAGTGTCAGAATGATGGAGGCATGAGTAGCAGTAGCCAGCTCTGAATTCAGAAGAAATAAATTCTCATTTCTCTGCAGGCAAAGAAAACTCAATGAGGCAGTAGCTTTTACTCATATTTCCAATAGCAAACAGAAGCCCAGTTTTGTTAGCCCTGTTAATCAGTGATAAGCACAGACCTTCAGACAGGGAACCTGCTGTTTTATCTTGTAGATTTCACTGTGTGATGTTGCTCTGACTTTAATGTCCCATCTCCCCTCTATTTAGAAACCAAGTGATGAAGCCACAGTTCCAGTGGCAGATGCTGAGGGTCAGCAACCCTTCTCATCTCCATCTCACCCTACATGCAGTAGTCATATCTTGAGAAGGACAGACAGGTTTGTGACCCCTTTACACCAACACCAGTCAAGTAAAAAGAACTCTTCAAGTCCTGAGCTTGCTGCACAGGGGAAGGGTCTTGTAAGCACCCTGTGATCATAAAAGCCAGTTTGCCAATGAGCCACTGTGACTACCTTGTCACCTGTTTCCCAGAAAGCTGACAAGTCTCATGTTTCCACAGGGATTTCCCCAATGAAACCACTACATTCATTGTTCCATCAGGGCACAGGTTTGTTCCCAGGAGTGCCTTCTCTAGGAAGACATCTTTCAAAAACTGCACTTTGAAAGTAGCAGTGCTGGTTCATCTTTCTAAGAGTAAATGCATGCTTAAGCTTATTTTGTTCTTGTACCACTGGGATTGTAGCAAGAGGATAGAGAGTAATGAATAGTGAGGGCATCAAATTTCCGTGGCATGAGTGACACGCTGTAGTTGAATACAACTTAGCACAAACTGTGGAAAGAGGACAGAAAGTAATAAATTGTGAGGGATTCAAATTGCTGTGGCATGAGTGACATACCTCTGTAGCTGAATACAATTGAACATAGACCACGGATAATCAGGTGTCTCATACTGAATATCGAGTATCATACTAAGAATTCTGTTTTACAATGATATGTAGATCTGGATTTTTCCAGATTTTTTTCCTATTTTTTTAATACATATTTCTCCATGGTACACACTGGACTGCCATCTGCATCTGAAAATCTGGATTTTCTTCTGGGAAAGAGCATAAGAACTGATCATAATTGCTTTGTTCAATTGCTGTTTATTCCTGCTTTCACTGATTACAGCCACTTTGCAGTGTCTCACCCTGAAATAAGAGATGCATTTTTCTAGTACCACATTTTCTGACATTTTGCTATCTTTTAAAAGGATTTTTGACACTTCTGGGAATTACAACCAGTGCAAAGAGAAGCAGTTACAGACCATGAGGGATGAAGATATATTTCAGATCTGTCAGACCTTTCAATTTTTGCAGTTTGGAAATGAATCATCTGTACTTGAAAAAAAGAAATAAAATTGCTGAGATAAGCATAAATCTGATTCTCCATAAACAGCAAAAGCATTGCAGAAAAGTGTCAGGAGAGTAAGAGCTCGAGAGTAAAAGTCTGTTTTGTGAAGACTCATGTTCTGCAACATTTTCACCAAAGCATGAAAATCAAATTAAGTTAATTCCATTCTATTATATCAGATTTATAGCCCAAATCTCAAAAAAGTGAATCCAGTATCAATTTGTGCATTCCCATTTTTGCATGAAGTTATCTACATGTACACGCATTGGGGAATTTCATTGCATATCTGTTTTGGAATACCTCAGGTATATAATTTCACACTAGCTCAGACTTGAATTTTTAACTCTGAAAGCCAGTGCTTGATCTTCTGGGTGCGTCAGCATGTCTGTGTGACACACAAGACTTTTTCTGCTGTAAATATTCTGCATTACCAGTAGAAGTGTTCATTAGCACTAGAAGTGTACATTGCTGTTAGAGACAAATAGAATGTTTTGCTATTAATTGTGAATGGGTAGTTATATGTACTGATATATCTAGAGAAATATGACACATCTAGAAATAATATGACAACACTTAAAATACTTATAGAATAATCTCCACAGTTGGTCTCACAGAATTGTAGACTAGATAAAAATATGGGAAAAGTCTCTTGGTGATGACTAAGGAAATTTAGGTGTTTCCTTTTCTGCCTATATATTATTAAGTTGACTACACCCTTTTTTATCTCTATGCTCATAACTGTGTCACTGCACTGCCAAAACCACTGTACCATGATTTCTTCCCTGTCTTACATTCATTAGCTAGGATTTACTTGATTTTCTTTTACCACAAATTGTTGTTCACTTTTCCTGCTTCTGATCTTTCCCCCCCCTTTCCCCCCATTCACTTGCTCTTTTCTTGGGTCTTTCTGATCTTCTGCCTTTTGAGCTTCTCACATTGATATTTTTTGCATGTCTCTTCCTATGTTTAGAAACATTTCTCATTCCTTGCTCATGAAAGCCTTGTCTCCTTCTTCTAAAAACCAATTTCTTTTATCAAGACCACAATATTTATTTTTATATTAAAGCCATTTTTAGTATCAGATAAAATTTATTAATTTATACAAACTAAATCTGTAATGAATGTATTTTATATATTTTTTTAGAGAAGTAAGTGTCATAAGGCTTTGATGTACCTAAAAACAAAGGTTCAGGTACAAAAATGTCATAGAAAGATGGTGATTTATCTCAGTTCTTCTTCCCAGCACACACCAGAGAAAAATGAAGATATATTTTAAGTGGACAGGAAAGGGTGCAGAGAGATAAAAGTCTCTGATTCATTTGGAATAAAGTTGATTTTCAGCTTTATTCTGCAGCATTACTTTAAAGCCCATAAGGATGACTTTACACTCAGAATTGCAGCAAAATATTTATGATTTCATAAATGTTTACTAAATATTTACAGTATCTGTTGCTCGTAAGGCACAAAAGGATAAAATTTGTATTTTTAGAGGAAGCACCAGAAGAAGTAAATTAAATCTGGATGTGTAAGGATTGAAAAAAACAGTTAGTTAAGCAAATAGACTGATATATGAATAGTGATTCTGCTGACATATGCATTACAGATTATTTCAGTATGACTGTATGGGAGCCCTACAAAAGCAAAACAGCACTGAGAAGGGGAAGAGGATGGAAAAGTATAGGAAAAATAATGAAAGAAAGCCTGAAAAAATCAGGAAGATATAAGCAATATGACAGTGTGAAAAAATGCCAGGTAATTCTTGGAAGACAAGTTTTTAAATGATCCTTGGAATCATTTGCTTTGACTTACAGTTTAGAAAATGTATGGCTGCTTAATCCATATGAATTTATGTTGGTAAGGAACACAGGCAAAAATATCATGGCTTCAAAGTATTGCTCTGTATTCATAAAGGGAGATTAACTAAAGGCTAGACAGTATCACCAGTTTTTTCCTGCAAGAAGATTTTACTTTTGAAAAAGACAGTTGTTTTTAGAGGCTGTCCAAATTCCTGTATCTATGACAGGTTTTTTTTTATTTTTTGATGTGAAAAAATCCTATATTTTACTGTTATCCATATTCCTAATTTGTCAATACTGATAGCAGTTATAGTGGAGGGCTGCAGAGTTATGTTTGAGGTCAAAGCTGTTTCTAGGCTTCTGAAGAATGTTTATAAGATATAAACTTCCTTATTTATACATACAGCTAAAACTCTGAACCAGTTGCTATCATTTTACTTCATGCTTATTACAGATGCCTTTTTTTCTCATCTTAAGTATGAGTGATTCTCTCAATATGTGACTCAGCAGAACACCTCTGAAGGATCATACTGCTGGGATGTTGAGATCATAGCCAATGAAATTGGCTATTAAGACCTCTGGGGCCTGTATTCTGGTTTTGCATGTTTTTTGCAAAACAAGTACAGTTTTTGCAATTCTTTTTGCTTTAGTCTTGGTTCACCACCATGATTTGAGTGCAAAAATAGTACAAAGGATGAGAAATGAAAAAAGGAGGTATGGTATCGTGTATGTTACGCACAGTCTAACTTTTTTGTTGAAATTAGAAACCTTGTTTATGTGAAACATGAAGGAAATAATAGACTAGAAGAAAAAAACCAGACACATTAGAAGTTTTGACCCAGATATTCCAGTACCACCTACTTTTAGATTGCAAAAATAATATCCATGCCTTCTTTGGTGCTGTTACAGCAACCTTCTTCTACAGGAAAAATAAATCAGAAATATAAGAATATAATATTTTTGTTTAGATTTTTCTTTGTCAAGTTTCAGTCTGGGACATGAGTAAAAATGCAATAGAAAATTGTAGAACCCAACACACACATGAAAATATTTGCATACCTTTTCTTGTTTGGAAAGTGACAACTGTACAATTAGTATTTCCAATGGATTGTCCTAAACAGTATTCCAAAGCCATATATAATTTGCAGTCTAGCCACTATTTCTATTACTTCAAAGACAGCAACATTTGAAACTTTATAATTTTATTATTAAATTGATCATAAGAACAATACATATCCTGACTGACAAGGACAATACTTGTGGAATAAAATACCTCAACAAAATGAATTTTCCTAATACACTGTTCAAAGTGCTATTTCGGCTTTCCTTTAATTTTCAGTTCACTTCAGCACTTCAATCATCTATATGTGGATAGCTGAGCTAGAGTTCATCTCAGTTTACTGCACTCATATAAAATCTAAGAACTGTGAGACACCCAACTGTGTCGACTGCTGTAATTGACAAAATGACAGATGTATCTCCAGAGAACAATTTATTATTCCCACCTTGGATCTGTATCACTTATTCTCCAGACATTTTTATTTCTTTATATTGACTACTGAGAGGTTCTAAGCTGGTTGACATGGTTAGAATTAGGAGACATGGTAAAATACATTGTTTATATACACAACATCTCAGGGCAACATGTTCCTGCACTTAATCACCCTCACAGCAAGCAAGTGTT
The DNA here is from genome assembly GCF_971803275.1 of Cyanistes caeruleus. Taxonomy (NCBI): domain Eukaryota; kingdom Metazoa; phylum Chordata; class Aves; order Passeriformes; family Paridae; genus Cyanistes; species Cyanistes caeruleus. Next base: position 44,339,319 of record NC_141701.1, read on the forward strand.
AACTGATTTTCTGATAGAACATTTGGTTCTTCAGTTTTTGTCTATTGCCTCCTGTCCTGTTACTAAACACCACTGAAAAGAGTCTGGCTGCATCTTCTTTGCCCTCTCCCTTCTGGAACTGATATACATTAACAAGGCCTCTCTTGAGCATTCTCTTTTTTGGCCTTAATAGTCCCAGTACTTTCAATTTTTCCGCACAGGTGAGATGGTCCATAATCAACTTAGGCCCCTTGACACGTCTGTCTTGTATTGAGGAGCTCAGAAATGGACACAGAACTCCAGATGTGGCCTCAGCAGTGCTAAAAGAGGGGAGGGATGATGTCCCTCAACCTGCTGGCTATTCTTTCTGTAATACAGCCCAGGATGCTACTCACTTTCTTTGCCAAAAGGGCACATTGCTGAGTCATGTTCAAACAGTTCACCAGGACCTTTTCTGAAAGCTGTTTTCTAGTTGTGCCACTGCTGTCATGTGTTGTTGCATGGGGCTGTTCCTCCCTAGGTGTGGGACTTCACTCTTCCCCTTGTGGAACTTCATGGTATTTGGGCCTGAGTTGGCGCTAACAGCTTCTAAGGAGCGTGACTCGATGTTCTTGTCCCAGGTATCTGTAGTATTTGTTGGAGATGCCCCCTGACTAGGGAGAGTCAAGCATTCTTTTAGCCAGTGAGGAGGAGAGACCTTTGTAAGAGCCAGGATTAGAACAGAGCTTCCTGAGTTGTTCCATGGCTTATAAATTGTGCTTTTGGAGTTTCTGAGCCTACTTGGAAAGAGACCTTCTAGGTAAGAGGCCCAGGACATCAATGTCTGGGAATGCTCTGAGAAAATAATAAACATAAGTGTTCAGTGTTTTTGTCCCTCATTTCTTTAAGTTTGCACTACTTTTAAAACATAGGAATAATGCCCCAGTTGTTCTGTCATCATATTTCTTTTATTATTTCAAATTTTTTAAAGAATTTCCACGACTTCTGAAATAGTTCCACCTGTGGCTGATCTGCCCTGCTGTTGTATAAAAGTTATCAGAGCTCTCTGGGAATTTCTAGAATCACTGTTTTAAACTTCCCTAAATTACCATTTCAAACTTCCCTGGCACAGTAATTTCACCCTCATTCCTGTCCCTGCAAGATTCTCCTTCATTCCATGTCCATTGGATAGCAGACATTAATTGGATTGAAATGCTCATTTCTACTATGCACACATAGAACATTAACTGCAGCCTGCAATGGCCATTTTCAGTTCTACATTAGTATTTATTATGTGAACAGAGTATTTTGCTGATGCTCTAAAGAGATATTCCTTTTTTCAGCCAATACTGCTATTTAGTGCAAGTAACCACTAAAATCCATTTCCTTCATTGAATTGATAAAGACTTAGTTAATATAGAAAAAAAAGTGATGACCTTTCACATCAATGATATTGCTTAATTTTGAAGATTTTGTTATAGCTCTATATATAGATTGCACATTTTCATAGTACAAGAGATTTTGGAAAAAAACCCCTTTTTTTTCTTCAAAACAATGGTAGTGTCTCAGATCTATCAGTGGTTCACAGTGTTAAATTACAGTAATTTGATGAGTATTGAATTAATTCTGAAGATGGATAAACTAAAATATAAAGTACTGATATTTTCAATCAGAAGTAATATAGTAATCAAATCAAGAAAGGTCTTTAAAGTTCTCTTCTATGTACACACAGAGGTAGCTCTTCCTATGACTAATCTAGTTGTCATAGAATCCTAGAGTCATACAATAAGCTGAGTTGAAAGAAACCCAGCAGGATCATCAAATCCATCTTTTGGGCTTTAGCAGGACACTCCAGCAATTACAGCATATGCTCAAGAGCATTGTACATATGCTTCTTGAACTCTGTCAGGCTCGGTGCTGTGACCACTTCCCTGGAGAGCCTGTTTCAATGCTCAGCCATTCTCTGGGTGAAAAAACTTTTCCTGATAGCCAACCTAAACCTCCCCTGTTCAGCTTCATGCTGTTTCCTTGAGTCCTGTCACTGGTTATGAGAGTGAAAATATTGGTACCTACCCTTCCACTTCCCGTCATGAGGAAGTTGCAGACTGCAATGAGGTTTCCTCTCAGTCTCCTCCAGGCTGAACAGATCATAGGGCTTCCCCTCCAGAAGATGGTTCCCCTTCACCATCCTCTTGGCCCTCCTGACCGAGGTGGGAATCTACATTTCTTGATCCCACTAAGACTACAGCTGTGCTAGTAAACTGAATGTGTTAATGACCATCCTCTGGCACTTGGGAGGAACCAGCACAGGAGACTCAGCTCTTTAATGTTGACTTTTCTTGTTCTCCAGATTGGAATCTTATATTCAATCTGACTTTGGAACAGTGTCTGGCTTGTGCTAAACCCCAAAGCAAATGAGTTGTTTAGAAGACTGCTAACTAGTCCAGAACAAAACCATGCCAAAGAGCAGCCAATCAAATTAACCATATAGATGCATTGCAATGCACTAAGTTTTTTTTAATACACATACATCATCTTAGATACTCAGAGAGAGCTGAAATTTTATTGCAGTATTGCCACTTCAAGTTTTTTGAAAATTATGTGTATAGTGAATTAAATAATGTCACATGAATTAGCAAAATGAAAACTTCTTTCAGAGATTGATTTACCTGACTAACCTGCAATAGCACCCTGAGGAACTCTATGTAAGACACCAACATTTCCCACATTTCTCAGTGAGAAATGAGCTAAAGCAGTTTAACATGAAGATTTAATGATTTTTTTTTTCCTGAAAACGATTTAAATCTCAAAGCATCGGGGAATACCAGTGAGTGATTAATGAAGCCATTGATTATTTGAAAGGTAAGCTGTTCGGATCTCATTCAGTCAAACAAAATATGCAAACAAAAGAAACTCTAGAAGATAGAACTTGCAAGGGATTGAATAGAAATTTTGTTTCAATTTGTCTCAACTGAACAATTTTTTTCACAGAATGTTCTTCTCAAAAGACATAAAAAAACACTGAAGATTATATTGACCATTCAGTGAACAAATTGAAAATATGGGTTACTTCCTACCAATTTTCTTTTTTTGATGATACTAATTCAGTGCTTATAAACTGCACCACACTGAGAACCACAGAAAAAAAATTGTTATGATCTACATTTAAATAGAGAAATAGTCTTAAATAGTTAGAAACAGAAATAAATTTCCAGCTCTAGTCTGGCATGCATTTGCATAAATGATCTGAGAAAGATTGTCTACATAACCTACAAAATTTTGTAATTTATAAAACATTATGTTTTGTAACAGTTGGGTTTGCTACCTCAGCTCAGTTTCCTTTCTCTCTGTCACACACACACAGACACACACACAAACCTCCAAGACTAAAGGTGTAAGTTAATGTTTTTAAGTGATCTTGGTACAATTGCTCATGCTATGCTGAAGATACCTCTCAAAAATAAATTAAATTATTTCAGTATGTGAAAGAAAAAAGCTATGGAAACACAGAGATTCAGATTACTTACAAAGCATCTTGATTTATGTTCTGTTTAAAAATAAAATAACTCTTTTTATTTGCTTTTAAATATTATATTATTAGATTTTGAGTACAAAATGATAATTAATATAAATTGATAGAGAAGCACCAGAAAGTTTTTCTTTCCATCTTTTTTCACTCTGATATTTTAAGCAAATAAAAGAATTTAGAATTACAATGAGAAAAAAACCTTAAAATTATGAAAATTTTAATGTTTAATATAAACATACAATATTTACTCTTACTAGTGATCTGAATCTTATGAACCATCAGAACTTCAACCTTCTGAATAGCATTTTAAAGTGTGAAGAATTAATGTTATATGGTTTGATATTTTCCTTAGCAGAAACTAAGCTCAAACAACATGTACTAAGCCACTAAAATTTGCAAATCATAGGAAAATATGGATTTTTTCATAGGAATTCATTAAAGTGTTATGTTTCAAATATTAAGCAATATATTCATTTACTTTGGAAAAGACCCTTAAGGTCTAGAAGTCAAATCATTGACTCAACACTACCAGGCCCACCACTAAACTGTGTCCCTAAGTGCTTCATCTACACATCTTTTAATTACCTCCAGGGATGGTGGCTTCCCTGGCTAGCCTGTTCTTAAGCTTAACTCTGTTGGTGAAGAAACTTTTCTTCATATTCAATCTAAACCTCCCCTAGCAAAACTTGAGGCTGTTTTCTCTTTTTGTCACTTTCTCATTTTGTCACTTTTGCTGGGCTGAAGAGACCAACATCCACCTGGCTACAACCTCCTTTCAGGCAGTTGGGGAGAGTGATAAAGTCATCCCTGAGCCTTCTTTTCTCCAGGTGAAACATCCCCAACTGCATCCTCAGCTGCACCTCATCACACTTGTGCTCCAGAACCTTCTGCTGGTGTTCTTCAACTCTTTGTTGCTCTTTAGACACAGCCCAACACCTCAATGTCCTTCTCATAATGAGAAAGACAATGAAAACAGAAGCACAAACACTTGAAGTGCAACCACACCAGTTCTGAGTACAAGACAGCTTTCCTAGTTCTGTGGTCCATATTATTTTTCATATTTCAACTGCATCATATGTTTTTAATTTGAAGGATCTAAATGCCCTAGCATTTTACAATATATTTAAATGTTTTAAATCTTACACAACCTGAATATTGTGTGGATTTATTTCTACCCCTTGTTTAATGATGTTCCAGCTCTACAATGGCATGCAGATGCCATGTCATGAATGCTCAATATTAACCTCGAGTAGAAGAGTAAACTGTACTCAGTGTTGCTGACTTTTTAGTTTGAGACATCATGTAACTACCTTCTCTCTCTCATGACTTTGTATGAGACTGTCTTGAAACATGAGCTACTAATCTTTAGAGTCTGGATGAATGGAAGCCATTTGGAGCTCATTACATTGCATTTGGGTTCACTTTCTGAAGGATATTTAACAGCAGACTACAAAAACAAGATCAATGCCCAGTAACATGCTTCCTCCCCAAGGATACTACCTGTTTACCATGGCTTCTCTTGTCCTTATTCCCATCCATGCTACAGTGCCCAAATGAATTTCTGGCTTTGTTATTACTTAACCAGTAAGTAATGAAAAAAAATAAATAAATCCATGTAGTGACAATTTAATTGTCTAATCAGTTAAATTCTTGTCTTTCAGACCAGAACAGTTTTTCTCCATTTCTCCATGTAAGAAAAAGTTTTCTTCCATACAAATACCTGTGAAAAGTAAGAGTAAAAATATTAAGAGGTCTCAAACCATACAGGAATAATTATTGTCACTAGATACTGCAGGCTACACACATACAATTTCTAATCACGTATTTTATAAATTCTTTTTCAATAATATATAAATAATATAAAATTTCTAAACCCCATGAATATTTTGTACTCTACTACTACTGCAAAGCACAGTCTTCAAAGACTGGTACATATTCAGGATATGATGGCTATAGATAACATGATTGTGTTACTATCAAGTAGAAATATAGGCAGGACGATAAAATCTCTTAGGGTTAAATTCTTCAACAATGATAGAGGACATGTGCATATGCAGAAATCTTGTTAAATAAAAATAATATGTATAGAATCTGGGGTAATGGTGGCCTGCTTTGAAAATATACTGTAGTCTGTGATCACATTTTTCTTTTTTATTTAAAAGCATTCTAATATTCCCAGGCAGAAAATAAGATTTATTCCTTTCTTAAGGAGATCTTAGATATGAGCTATTCTCTGTTTTAGAGATGACACAGTTTTGTAAGGTTTGCATTCCTGTTTTAGATTTAGTTTTTTGAGAGGTACATTAAATTATTAACAATCAATTGCGTATTTGACACTGATGGCTCTATGATGCCCATCAATCTGTTTGCATCAAATTAACCTGGCTCAGCGGTCATTGCATCTGTCATAGTCAAGCGAAACAGAGAGGGCTTTCTTTGCAGGAAAGTGAAGTATATTTTAGTGTGCACAGTGGATTATTCTTGTGCATGCCTTTTTTCATGTTTTTCTGGTTTTAAAATAATTTAATGCTGGCTCTTCAAACTGTGTACCTTGATTTTCATATAATACTCTTACATAGTTATTTGCTGAAAAAGGAACTGTTAGAAAATTACCATGTTTAAATGCCATTAACCTTGCAGACCAAGTTTACTTTAACCTCATTTCTAGAAATTATATTTATTATTGCCTCTTCTACTTTTTTTCCCCCTGCTCCAAGGTAATGTATCATAAGCAAAATTAGTGTGTTTTAACAAGATCTGCTTGAAATATTCACCTCCTTCTGTGTGTGAGCTGAAAATATAAAAGGAGGATACAATCTGGAGAAAAAGTCTGACGAGATGACTCTTTTCAGTTATGCAAAGGCTAGGGATGTATTTGAAAAAAACATACAAAATAATTAAGCCTTTTGAAAGCTATTCTGTAAGAAAATTTTATTCTAACTTGAATGGAATCAAAAACACCAATAAAATGGAAATATTTTTCTGCTTGGATATATAATCACATAATTAAATATGTAAGTCATATGAAGAGTGCCTGAAGGAGCTGAGGATGTTTAGCCTCAAGAAAAGTGGTCTCAGAGGAGAGCTTATCAGCTCCCTGAAAGGACAGTGTAGCTAGGGGGGGATCAGCCTCTACTCCCGGGAAACCAGTGATGAGAGGACATGGCATCAAGCTACGCCAGAGGAGGTTCAGGTTGGACATCAGGAAAAATATCTTCACTCAAAGTATGGTCAGGCATTGGACTGCCTAGGGAGGTGGTGGAGGCACTGTCCCTGGAGAAGTTCAAGAAAAAAATGGACATTGCATTTAGTCTTGGTTTAGTTGTCAAGGTGTTTAGCCAAAGGTTGGACTTGATCTCAGAAGCCTTCTCCAACCTTAATGATTTTATGATTATATGACATACTGAAAGCAGAATATTTTATATGTAAAGATACCCTTGAATCTTCAGTTCCCAAATTTATAAAAATACAGAAAATTTTAATCTTTTGTTTGAATAAGAGACCTCAAATTAAATGACATTTGCCTTCATTTAGATGCAAAAAATTGGGCTAAACTAATGTAAAGAAAATGTGTAGGTACCCTCAGTAATCTGTAGAGATTACACAAGCATTTCCAGAGAGACAGCAACTACAGACTAGTTTTAACTAGCATAACCAGCTAATCTAAATGCCTTCAGTTAGACAACTGGAATTCTCTCTTATATTTCAGTCCTTATATTTGCCAACAAGAGACACATATTTCTTGTGAGGATATTCTGAAGTCACAGAGAAAAAACAGCTGAAATAAAAAGACTTTTGAGTCAGAAATGTGTTGTACTTTCTGTCTAACTGATACAGCTCACTGCAGCTAAGGCCAACAGGGTGATTTTATGCCCAAAGAACACTGGCTGTGGATATTGTGAGATATCTCCTCCTATGTCAAACAGGAAAGTTATTTGCCTATTGCCTTTGAATGTGTCCCAACATGCCTTATTGCTAATTTAAAATAATTCCAGTGAGCTGATAGTAAGTGCTGGGGAATATTAAGCAGAAAGTGAACAAAAAGAAATTTTCTACAAACAAATCGCTTGACATCTTCATCAAGTGCTTATTTTATGATTGAGAGAAGTCAGACTGAAGCTGGTAAGATTATACAATCATCATGTCTCATGAATAAGCTACCATTTTTTATGACATTTGCTATGATACATTTGACTCATACATATTGGCTTTGCTACATGGAGAAAAGATGATTTATTGCAGTAGTTAACTTCTAGTATTTGTTGAGAAGAGGGAAAAACCTCTCTACTGGCTTGAGAATATTATTATACTATACTAGTATTATAAAACACCAGTTATTGAAACCATACTTATTCCACTATATTCCTATAGGATTTCACTCAGCAGAGTGAAACAATATTTCTTTATTTCAAAAAATGAACAGAAATGAGAAAAACAGAAAAATCCCTGAAAGACAAATGGTTATGTATATATGGATGTTATTAAATTTGTGATTCTAGTATAACAGGTTTCTAGCTGTCCCATTCTCAGATGTACTTTGTATTTTGTTCTAGTACTGCTATGATATCCATTCAAATTATATGAAAATTGGGTTAAAAATATAGGTTTTCTTCATCAATGCTCTTAAGTAGGGGAATGCATTTATATGTTGTACAGACATAAAATTCAAGCTTCTATCTTTCAATTCTACATACATGCCTTTGAAAACACTTAAAAAGAAACCATGAGAGATAACATTAGAAGTCTATTATGAAGAAACTAGTTTCATGACATTAGAAAGTTTTACACAGCACTCATCTAAATTTTGTAGACTAAAGTGATGAGACCTAAATAGTTTTCAAGAGGAAATTCCATAATTTAGTAATTCTCTTTGAGCCAAGAAGGTGTTCAAGACCTTTGGCTTAGACTTCTTCATTTCTTCCTACATTGCATATCTTTGCTTGATGTTAACTGGTGCTTTTGATGGTTTTAAACAGCCATCACACCTTTCTTTACCCTTCTTCAGACAAACCATCCAGGTGAAAGTTTTATTAATTATTTCCTGCAGTGGTTCCATCCTGATTACATGTGGGAAAATAAAAGAAAAAGGATGCTTTAGTGTCTTTCAAGTAGCATATTGGAAAAGGTTTTTTAAAAATTATTTGCAAAATAGGCACTATGTTTTCATATTGCTTACTGTCCATTTTAATCTCAAAGCTTCTGTTACTATTTCTGATTTCAGAGTACTATTTCATAGTAGATTTTAGAATACTAGCAGTGTATTTTTCAGATTATTTTTTTGCAGATGTTCTGTTTTTCTAATAATTTTTTAATCATCTTTAGTTTGTTTACAAGCCAATCTGGATTTATTTTTCTAATTAAGTATTTGCATAATAATAAAACCTTTATTAAAACTGTTTCTAAATTACTACAATTCCCCATCTTATTTATGTTCTTTAAATTTGAGTACATTTTGTCTACCCTGTTTTCTCATTAAATATATGCTTTCAATAAACATCAAAAGCAAATTGCTGAACAGTAAAAAAAAAAATCCATTAAAATGAATAAAACTAATGTGTCTAAATTACATCTGTTTGAATCTCATGAGCTCTGGTTTAGCAGTTGCCTGATTTTGTATGATAATCAAAAATAAAAATAGTCAGGCCATGCAGAAGTGACATAAAACTTTCCTTAAGTTAGTTTTTTCCATCTCTTAGGCTTCAAAACTAAACAGACCTTTTATTATTCTGCCTTTATGAATTAATGTGATTTAGTTTTTCTGAGTCTGTCTGCATCTGTCTGTCTGCCTGTTTTCTGTGGGGAGATGGAATAGTAGTGTACTATTATAGTAGTGTAGATGATGCCTTAAGTACAGTTTGACAGTAGTCACACAGTAGACACACAGGCTATAAAAAATAGAAGTAATGAGAACATAGTTTTCTTTTGGTCATATGATTTCTCTATGTGCCAGCAACATGCAGCAATTACAACAAGGCTTAAAACATTGGTATGAGAGAAGGTAGTTCATATTTTCAAATATCTGTGCACAATGATACCACGTGTGCATTGTGGGTCACTGATCTAATTATCCAAAGAACAAGAAATTTGCACAGCAGAAGTGCATTTTATAGAAATTTGGTGCTTTTAGATAGCTTTTAAATTGTTTAGATTACCTCTATAGCTGATGGAGAGAGCCAGGACACTTCAGAAGGCAACTCAAAAAGGTTTTCTGAAGTAAATAGATGGGTATTTTTGGGAATGTCCAGTAAGATGCTGCATTCACCACAGAGAAAGCCTAGATAAACAGAACACGTCAAAAAAGCCCAGCTTTTAACAATCAGAACTGGTGAATAAAATCTTATCTGTGGAATTTCTTTCACAATTAATTCTTTTGTGTTTTCTCACATAATAGCAGATTTTGTTTGCTTTTGGGTGGGGGGTGTTGGTTTTTTTGGGGGTTTTTTTGGTGATAAATAGTTATTACCAAGAAAAACAACAAACACAGGTTTGTTGAAAATTTCTGAAAAAATTCAGAAACACCATCCCAAATACTATCTGAAAATGTCAGATCCAATCAAACTAACTTTAAAAATTTTTAAATATATATTTTTATATATGACCATCTGACATCAGCTGTCCTCCAAGTTGCTATTACAGTGAATATATCACCATATTAAATAAAGTGATAAATATATTCTAGATAACAGTAGGAGTATCCTTTTAATTTTCATATGTTGATTTGAAAGAACCCCTTCCCAGCATTTGAAGTAGAGACATCTCCTAGATCTTCAAGTTTTATCAGGTTAATGAGAAATGGGAATATTTCTCACTCTGTATGTTTGGTGTGGTGAAATCCTGTAAACAAACAGCTTCTTCACACAAAATGATTTGTAATGGAATGGAAGGTTTTGAATTATTTATTTGAACCTATTTTAAAGATTTTTTAGAACTATGGTTTTTTTCTACACATAAACCCCCAGAAAATTTGGAAAACACAGACCTCTTGTGTTTCCTATTAAAATCCACTGCAACTACATCTATTCCATACCTCCTGGGATATTTTGTAAGATTACATTCAGCACAAGATGTGTAAAGCACAAAGCCAAATAATAAATCTACTTCTAAGTTCCTAGATATTTTTAAGCTTCCTCTATACAACTATACACAAAACTACATTTGTTAAAAATGTAATAATAAACTTCCACATAACCAATAAAATAGGCAAAACTAAACATCTCTTCAAAACATGTATACTATAATCTATGATTTAGAGATGGAGATATAGAAAAAGTTACTTCCAGGTAAAAACAAAAAGGAAATATTAAAGTATTGAATACAAATTATTATTAAAATATTAATTCAAAACAATGTTGTATCTGAAGTATATCAATGTCAGATTTTGAGATAAGAGTAGATGATACTTTGGGAGTTAGCAATACCATCAATAACAGAGAAAAAATAACTAAAGAAAACCTGAACACCTCTCCCAACCCCACCCCCTTTCCCAATGATAAACTAAAAATAAAAGAGTAACAAGAGTTTGCTCTTCCTATTTAGGTGATGCTCTCTGTGTTTTCTATATACCTGCTTGTGTACCCAAATTATTGCTGTTATAATAATTTCTTTTTTCTAACACTAGACAGTACTTCCTACAATTTCACTATATTTCATCAAAGGCAATTTGAACTTTCAGATGTTGGCTACTGATTTAAAATGATGTGATATGTACTTTCACACTGTCTAAAATATCTCTGTGTCTGTGTACTTCAAAGATTTTGTGCTTCATTCCCAAATGGAGTAAAGCAGATTTGAAAGTTATATTGCCATATCTTATAGAATGTAAATTTTTTCATATGTCAATATGGCAAATACTATGCAAATGATAAAATTTTATGTGTCATACTTTGTGTTAGGATCTTTATGGGAAGGGAAATAAACCCACTTTCTTATTTGACTGCTTTATTTGCTAATCATTCCATCCTCTACCGTATAGCTACATGAAGGTATCTGTGCTTAGGCAGCAGGACTTGAAAGGTTTCCATTAGATATAAAGACACTTTAGGCAGGTTGCAGCTCCATAAGCTGCAAATCTTTATTGATTATTGCTTAGGAAGATCTAAGTAACTACTGAACACATTTTCTTAAGTCTCTCTTCAGAAGACTAGGTAAGCTTCCTTCTACTGCAGGCATCAAATACAAATAAACTCCCCCTGCCCCCCAACTAAGCAGGTAATTAAGATTATTAGAGGTTTATTTTAATTATCTTTTTTTCTTTCCTTACATCCAGTTTCCTCCTCTACATTAGCAATTTTAAAGTAGACACACAGTACCAAAGTGTTGGGATTTAATATTGATAACAAAGGTGTCAGTTTTTGCCTACAGCCCTCCTTTCTCTTTAGAGACTTCTTTAAGGTAGATCTTCCTGGTCTCAGATACCCAAAACACTCTGGTCTTGTTTATCCCTCTCTGATGCTGCCTTTCCTGCCAGACATGCTCAGGGACATGCAGCCCTCAGATTTTGCCACCCCAGAATATAAAGGAGGCTGCTTATGGATAACACTGTATAGGCTTGGTCAGGCCCTAAGGGAAACAAGTGGTTCTTTTGCAAACTTTGCAGATTATCCTGCAGATATGGCATAACTGAAATCAGATTTTCATGCCTTAGAGCTGCTTACTATCTCTCTCACAGGATACATAAATATTACATGCACAGTGACTAACAGAAGCAATCAGATTGGATCTGGAACAGTGTTGCATTAATACAGGATTCTGTTATCCTTAAGTATCTCAAATACTATTCCAGCATCAATAGCATCCTCTAAGATAAAAGTTACTGCTCAAAGTGAATAGCAACTGGCAGCAGAATCTGTCACTTACTGTCTATATAGCCTATGAACTTGAAGTACATTGACATTGCTTTTGATCTAGAGTTTCATTAAAGGAAGAGAACAAATCAGGGATGCTTTATCACTTCAATCTTTCTTTTATAATGTTTTATAAATAAATGGACTCTCTCATCACATTATCCTAAGCTAACCCGCCAGCTGATGCATCTTCTTGTAGTTCTGATGTTCCAGAAGGAGATGGCAGCATGTGTTACTGTCTGAACCTCTGCACTTGGGAGCTGACAAAAATTAAACCCTGGTACAGTGCAAACCGAGGCAGCGTCTGCACATCACTTCAGTCTAATGCTGAGAAGCACCAGGAAAGTGCCATGGGCATTATGGAGTGTGCTTCCTTCATGGTGCAAACGAGATTGTGCCATGGCAGAGAGAGTGACTTTTAGTGATTTACATATCCCTGCTTATGGCTTGTGTCAAAATGTAGCATCTCTGTTATTTAATATTTATGTCCTAGTCACACTATTTCACTTATATTAAGGCTTCAAATACTCTAGAAAATATCCTTAATAGCATCTGCTAATAAATTTACCTGTGATTTGCAATGGCAGCATATGCTGAAATGTCCATCTCCATTCAAATCAATTAAGAAAGCAAAGAAAAGAAACCAAAACAAAACTTTGTGTTTTCTTTGTGAGAAAAATTCTCATTCTTCATAGCATGGCATTGTAAAGACAATAGGCTATAATTAATCATAGAAGTTGTAGATAAAGCTACTTCAGGATTTTTTGGCTTTGTGTTTTTTGAATTCTAAATTAAGACTTTAGTGTAGACATAGGTTAGGAAAAACTTAAATTAGTACAACATGTAAATAGACAAGAATAATGGACAAGGTGTTAGTGTGGAAAAAAATCTAGCATAAGACAAAAAAAGAGAAACAAATCTGTTAAATTTGAGCCAAAGGTTCTTAGATCTTGAAACAGTGAAGTGAGTATGCTTTACAATCTCACCTATTCCAGTTGCTCTTGCAGACAGTATTCCTTAGCTGTATTGCTTTCCTCACAGCAATTAAGCATCCAACACCCTTGTGTCAAGGAAAGAAAAACAACTTCAAAACTTGTGTATTGAAGATTATTTTTTTCTTCTTTTTTTCCTTAGAAAAAGGTAAAGTCACATGTCAAAAGCAGAGATCCCAGTGAAGTAAATTGGTTCCCAAATCAATGTACCTTTCCTATATAGTGCAGGGGAAATCCCACACCTGATTTAGGTGGAAGCCTCCACTGAAATGACTGAGACTGAGAGACTCAATTAGTTTTGTGTGTCTTACTATTTTATTTAATAATTTCATCAGTATTGTTTATTCCCTTGATGCTGGCATAAGTGGAAGAGAAACCTAGGCATATTCTTTTCTTGCTTGGTGATTTTAATTTTTACACAAGAAGCCACATGACTTCATTTACATAGCATGGAGATTACTAATCACATCAACTGTAACATATTTCATGACATTTCTGGACCTATATTATTTCATTGCTTTAAACAATCTCATTAATTATTCCACAACAAACAAGGGCTAAGGCTTAGTCATATAGACATACCATAAGAGTAATTTTTAAAAGGTCAATTCTATTTAGCAATCTCAGCATTCTACAAGGCTATTCTAGTTAAAATCAAAGATAAGCCAACACATAGTAACAAATATTGGGTTAAAACCAGCATACTGATAGCAGAATCTGAAACCAGATATTTCTTCTAGAATGAAAAATATCCACATGAAAATAATTTAGAAGTTGAAAGTGAAAGAAACTGTATGCAATCATTAACCTCTGGAAACTATATCTTGAATTTTGAAAGAATGACAATTGAAAATTTTCTGCTTCAATTAAGCCAATAAAGAATAATCTTTTAATTGCTTTCATAGATTTTTTTTTTTTTAACACCATGTGATCACTGTTTGATTCTGTGTAGGTTACTGGAAAACCAAAAAGAAGACTAATTTTACAAGAGGTTTTGAAAACTGTAAAAGAAGTTTAAAAAAAATCAATATTTTTCTCAGAAGAAAAAAAAAATTCAACATTGAAAATCAGATAAAGTGTAGCAATACTCAACTTCATGTTCCTGTTTTAAAGATCAAGGATGTACTTTAGAATTCAGGTAAGTTGTTTTACTGAATGTCTTTTGAACTACTGTAGCAACATAGCTCCAGCAGAAAATCAGAAAAGTTCCTGCCTCAAAATTCACTGAAGACATCTTTCACTAGAAGGTAGACATTGTCATTACAGATTAATAGAAACAGATTTTTCTTTAAAACTTGAGCGTACCGTACTGCAAAGTACAAGTCTTCAAACCACTGGTAAAAAAATGTCTTGTTAATGCAGTATTTATTCTTTTTTTGCTCTGTAGATGTTTCCTCCCCGTCTATAGAAAACTGTTCCTCCCTCCCTGTATAAATGATACTTAGTGACACTATAAAGAAATTTTTTCCCACCCTGACAGACCCATTTTTTAAAATTTTTTCTCTCAGCAGTAGTAGTAGTAGTAGAATATTTTTTGATGATTTCTTACATTTATTGCCAGCATCTTCATTCTATAAAGGTCTAATATCCATTATTTATATTGCCAAAAAACCTTATTTTTATTGTCCAGTGAGTGTTTTTGCACTTACATGACTTCTGATGTATGGTGCCGGTCCTGCTGACTAGCCTGAGTGTTAAAGGGTGACACAGTATTAATCAGTATTGAGAAGTAAGATTGAAAATTCATAAATTCACAGGAGAGGACTGTTTTCAGGACAATTTACTATTCAGACCTCATATTCACACTGTGAATGATTGTAATTACCTGCTGTGACAATAACACATTCATAATACAATACAGAAATGAACTTGTATTTTTAGTTCATTATTTAGGGCAGCAATTCACAACCAGACATAGAAATAGGAGAATACACAGGAAGCAATTTTACCATTCAGTGCAAGATAGCACAGGAAAAAAGCAATTCCATAAAGTTTCTGACCCTTACTCTTGGAAAAACTGCTAGTTTTGTTAAAAGTCTTTTAAACAACCAATGCGATTTTTAATCATTCTATTAATATTATTGAGGCTTGCAGACTACTTGTAGTCTACTAGCATTCCAGAAGAATTTTATAACAGCATAGCATTATAGGCAGGGATGTGAAAAACATGTGACTCCCTTAATCCTGGCAGGTTTGTAAAATTTTTCATATTTTTTTACAGAATCTATCTTCTGTTTATTGCATAAACCCAGATTAATAAGCACAGACTCTCATTTTGTGTTGGTTTTGTTTGTTGAGGGTATATGAAACTGATCTGGAATTGATTTAAATATAGAGAAACAACTTTTGGGATTTTAGGTGATGATCACCTAATACAGACTATTATTCTAAACAGTGTAATGAGTAATTACAGCTGCTATATTTTGTTTCTAAGGCTGAATGCTCTGTCAAGTTTTCCTGAGGAACAGGAAAAAAATCCTTACATAGTGAGCTCTCTAGCAGCATAGCTAACTTGATATGTAGGAAGGCATAGTTTTAGCATTTAAAATGCTATTTATAAAATGCAAATTATTTAATGACAGGTTATGGAATGCAGCAATGTGTAAGCTGGTCAGTTAAACCAAATATTTCAGTCTTGATAATTTTACAGTAATGAAGCCTGAGAATTGGGGGTGAATGTCCAATAAGAGCCACAGGACCACAGCAGAATCTCTGTATTGAGATAAGACAAATTAGAGTAGATGGAATATCAAATGATCATGTGTGTGCCATATTTATACATTACAGGCATCATAACCAGACAATATGAAGGGAATGATCTCCACTGACACACTTCAGAGGTGTCCCAAACCTAAAAAATGCTACTAAGGTTTACAGAGGCTAGTAAACCCAGAATCATATAGGACTGAAAAGAATTGGATTCTCATGTAGGTTTGAAAACAGTTCCACAGTCATAGGGCTGCCTCTCCTATTCAATTTCACCTTCACTGAAGGTCACCAGCATGGAAAGAACCAGAAATCAGAGAAGGTTCTGTTTTGGAGTTCATTTAATAAATTAGAGGATACATTTGGGAAGTATGCCAAGATCTCAGTGTGGCATGCTGGAAGAATCAGAACTACAATCTGAAATGCTAAGAGTGACTGTGCTCAGGGATTGTTCTCTTACAGTGGAGAAACTAAGTCCTACCCTAAGGAATGTAGTGGAAAAGGAGAATAAATATCTCTGCAGATGCAGACAACTTCCAGCAAATTCCTTCCCTCCCCAAACTTGTAAATAATTTGTTCTGGACATAGTGGGTTACCATAATAGAGATTAGCTGGTTCATGCCAGCTGGCAGTCTCCCTGGTAATTCTGTCATACTTTGGGAGATAAGGCATTCAAATAATTTATCCTTTCCTGTAGGATTTTTGCCTCAGGTGCAAAATTTTGGAGTCTGAAGAATGACAGCCTAGATGTAGACCATTTCAGACCAGTTGGCTTCAATTTCTGTGAATGTTCTCAAGAATGGTTAATTTGTCAACATAAGCAGAAGTTAAAATAATGAACAAATACTCTCACTAAAATAATGCACATGTACTCAATCTGGAGTGCCAAAACCAGGAAATGGCAGTAAGATGGTGCATTAATAAAAGGTCTTGATATTTGTGCAAGTCCTACTGAATTTTTTCAGTTGAACACGGGCTGTTAAATTATCTTTCTGAGGTCAATCTGTTTTTTTGCTGTTCACATTTCCTTGTTTTTACATTTGGTAAACCAGGGGCATTATTCTTGCATTCATTTTTTATTGATCTCAGCAAACTTTTGGTGCTTCATAATAAATAATTACGTTTTCATGGGATAGAAACTGCATGTGTGTTGCTTCTGTGATCAATTTGCACTTCCTGAGCAGAGACCCTTCAACTTAGTAGAAAGAATTCAGATTCCTTGTGCTAGTTTTTTAGTATTTCTGAAATAGATATGAAACAGGACAGACTGCCTTAGTAAAGCCACATTCATCCTTAACACAGTTCTCAGACACTGAAAAATTTTCATATATGGTATTCTAGTTCTTACCAGCTTTATAGTCCTGCAGTGATCTTTATCCTTACCTACTACAAATCAGTTATTCTGATTTGTATAACAACTATGTCAAAGCAGTATGAATTCTTGAGTGTCTGTAGGAGACTTCTATATCAAGGAATTTTTGTGCCTGCCTCTGCTAGGCTGATGAGCCTTGTTTCCAGGAGGTTTATGCTTAGATTAATTTCAAGAAGGTCATTGTGATATAATAGCATTATTTAGATTTCATGAATCAAGGTAGATCTGTGGAAAGCCAGCCAGCTGTCCAGAATTGGTTTCTCTTATCCAGATGAAAAACTGAATTAAATGCCTCTAAATCTTCCTTTCCATATAAATTTGCTCCCTTTACTCAAGCCATGAATGTTGAAAGGCTGTGAATTGCTAGACTATGTGATTTGTTGCATCAATAAAGCAATGTCTCTGCTCAGATGTGCTCTTTCTCAAAAAAAAATGAAGACTTATATTAAGGGAAAAAGGTTATAAGCTTGTGTTAATGATTGGGGAAAACAATTCAGAGGCAAAGCATGAGGATCAACACTAGAATCCATTTGAATAACACAGAGCATAATAGATAGCCCTGGAGGAAACACAAGGCTGTATTTCACTCAAGAACTCAGCTGCAGTCATAAACTGTAAGAGTTTTGTGAATGGCATCAGAGCCTCAGGAATTAATTCAGCATCATATTTACACTGGTGCCATATGTTGTTGTTTATAATATCTACTTCATAATTACTACTCTTAAACTATTTAATATTTGTTTAAGATATGATATTACAAAAAAGAGGGTGGTTAAAGTGTTGATCAAATCATTAATTTGAAATGCTGAACTTTCCTTGAGGTAACATCTTTAACACCATACTCAGTTATTTATCAAATGAGATTTTTAGGGGTACTGTATTTAATAAAAACTGGTGACTGATGAATAACTTTTAACATCAAAAGAAACTATTCCCTTTAATAATGCTGTGGAGTGCAGTGGGACTCAACATAAGAGCTATAGTCTCATTTTTTACTTAAGAAGTTGCAAATTTATATAGGGTCCATTACATAGTTATATGGTGTAAGAAGGCCATGAAGAAAAAATTGATTTGCTCTGTTATGTGTTCTTCTGTGAAATTAAAAGTCTTACATATCTACCTATGGTCTGCATAGGAAATGGAGACAAACAAAATACTCCAAATAAGTGATTCAAATTAAAAATATTTTTTTTTTAAGAATCTGATCCTGATTTCTACAAAGTCTAAAATAAACATTGGAGATTATGCTATTCTTGGAAGTTAACTGTCATTTTTCTTGCCATGATAATATTTGTCACACTTATTCTTGGCCTCTTCCCATATATGTAGCATTTTGGCAGTACAGCCAGCATAAGAAATGAAACATGACTGCAGGAAAAGCATTCCTACTCTCTGAAGCAGCTTGCAAGTAGGTTATTTGAGTGCAACTGAAAAACAACTGTATGGAATCAGAATAAAAATCTTTCACCCCATCTCTATCATTTCCCCCCTCTTTTTTTCTTTTTCTATTTTTTTTTTTCTTGCTTGTTTGTTTTTATTTATATTCCTTTTTAATTTTTTCTTCTGTGTGCCTTGTACTCAGATAAAAACAAATGCAAACAAAAGGAGGGCTTCAATCAATAGATGTTTCAATCAATAGATGCTGTTTGTAAAAGGGCTTCTTGTCGCTTCAATTCAAGGTCTCTATTATTGGACCATATACAAAAAGTCTTCTTATGGAAGACTGCATAGCTTGCCTGAGTCATGTCCTTGTATCTCACAAGTTCCACTCTACTAGAAAAATCTTTATGCCATGAGGTATTAGGTATTGTTATGCTTTGACCCTTGATAGTATGACATGCTAAGAATAAGAGAGAATTGAAGCAATTGAGCAATTGAGCATTGAATTGAAGCAATGTAAGGATGATATGAATCCAATTTAATCCATTTCAGACCCGGGACCATCTAAACCATGATCTGAATATACCTTAGCAGAGTCCTTTCAAGCACCTTTATGGAGAGATTTTTCAAGATTCCATTGTCCAGGGTCACCAGGTCCTGCTTCAGCTTTGACAAGTTTTTACAAAATATAGCTATCTTCCTGTGCATACTTATTGAGGTCAAAAGGATTACATTTTTCATCATGGTCATGAAAAAAAACCATGTCAATTCTTGATTCCATTAATCCTTTGATGAAAACTGCTAAGTGACTATTGGTATTTGCTCTTTTAGAGCACCAGTTTGGCTCTTGCATTTATTGTGACTACTTTAAGCAACACTTTCAAAGTAAGAGAATTACTTAGACAAAAACACTGCAGCAAAATTATCAAAATTTTCTCCTGATTTTCAGAGTTTTTTCTCCTTGTCATTCAGTAGGTATTTATGTGCGTTTTAATGATGAATAGAGTAGAATTTTGTTCTGAGCTGAGCTCCTAAAGCCTATATGTTAGCATGCTGGTCTGGGGAACACTGAATATCAGATAAGATGCATTACATACAGCTTCTACTTAAGAAAATGCTTTATTTTATTTTGATTTCCACATTCAAAGTTAAGTTCAATGCACACCTCGTCTTTCTGGTAAAGCATCCTAAGCTTATGAAGAAAAATTTCTTGGACCATGGACAGAGCCTCACTGTGATTCTTATCTCCCTTTAGACCTTCAGTATTAATTAATACTATCTTCATATTTTACAACTTCAGGTTAAAGGGACATGTGTCTGAAGAAGCTATAAAAATGAACCTTGATTAAGATCTGACTAAATAATCAGCTATGTTTGTCACAGCCATATTCACAGGAACAAATATCCAAACCTCTTTTCCAGGTGTACAGCAAAAATGATGTGCTTCCTTCTAATTTAATAATTAGCCCATCTTTATAAGAATGAGAAAAATGTAATTCACAATTGGAATAACTTATAGTATAAATTTGACTTTAACCACTGAAGTTATGTACATGAAAGGAAACCAAAGGCTGGCAAGTGAAAATTGGAGCTTAATCTTAACTGAGCAGTGCATATCAATTAACTGGAAAGTAGAAGTGCAAATATAAAGTACTCCAACTATTTATGAAGGTCCTTCAGGGGTTTTCAGGTCCTAGAGGGAAGAAACAATGCATTTTAATAAAGGAAACACAAACTTTTGCTAGCTTTTCAAACTTTCTGCTGCTGAAAACATTGTCCTCTAGGCCTGTTTTTTAAGATCAGGGAAGTCCCACGAGAGTAGTGCCTTAGACAGAGATGGAGTAAAAATAATGCCCATTCTTTATTCTTCAAAGGAAGAGATTGATGGCTTTTCATAAGTCGCTGATCTGTAAAGGATTCAATTTTTAAACTACTATTTTTTTAATTTATCACAGAATGTTTGAGAGACCCTGGGGGTCATCTGGATAAGCAGTAAGGTTCAGGGATAGCTGAGATCACTCTTAACCAAGGTAACTTGGATACCCAGAGTCAAGTGCACCCATGTCAATTCATAGATCAAGTGTGACATGGACTCTTGTGTGATTTCTGGTAACTGAGCTAAAATTTTAAAATAAAACATTTCTAAAGTGTTTCCAGTATCTTTAGTTTATTAGTCATGCATTTCATAGTTTAATATCAAATTTGGAAGCATGTGATGATTTCTGGACTAGATTTACAGCATAGTCTACGTAAAGACTGGTGGAGAGAGGAATCCTAAGGGGGTTTTAGTTCCATGGAAAATGGCAGGACAGGGCAGGGACATAAGATCTATTGGCTCTGCTGGCCCCATAAGCAACAGGGAGATGGAAACAGTAGGTCTGGATCAGCCAAAGAGGTAAAAGCAATGATATGTGACATGGGTGCTGGAGATATCTCTGGGGCAGGGACTGATGGTGCTGGGATCAGCTGAAATGAGGTCCTTGGCTATTTGAAAAGGTAAAGGGTGTGGGAGGCATCTGGGAGGCTAGGCAGAGTCACAAGGGCCTGTTAGTACCCTCAGGTTCCTAAGAGTCAGTTTTAATTCCTCCTCATTTTAATTTAATTGAGTCAACTCTTCTCTTGTGCTCTGAGACATAGGAAGGAGAAATTTTCAGTCACACCACTCTGTCTTTTAGACACTTCTTGAAGTACTTCAGATACTTTGGTCATGTCCTCTCTTCTTATTTCCAAGGTAAACAGTCCTAATCTTCTCAATCTCTTTAATCTCTGAGATGCCCTTGAAAATTCATCATTCCTCTGAGAACAGTCTCTGCCTCTGCCTTCACAATATGTTTCCTAAGACAAGGTGACCATTATTGTAGCCAGGATGAGACTGCAGCACCCCATGATTTATAGAAAGACAATATAGTTTTATTTTTATATGCAGCCTCTTATGCCTTCTCTAATGCAGTGGCTCGTTAGTGTTTGTGAATAGCTCCTGAGTGGCTGAGGCAGTGGCACTGTGAGCTCTGCTGCTCTTCTCAGGTCCCTTTGCTGTGTTGCCATAGATGTTAAATGCTGTGCTGTCAGTGTTAGATGCTGCTGCATAGATGCTGGGATTGCTGTGCTGCTACAGGTACTGTAAGATGTAGCAATTCTTTAGTTGAAGTGCACTTTTTCTTTATGTATTTGCACTGAAATGCATTTGCTATGACTCGGTCCTTTCAGGGCCACTGCACAAATGTGTTGTCACAGCATATGTGAATGTATGTGCCAAGTTAGCTGATGGTGGAGTGGGGAACAGAGACCCTCTGTCCTCCCTCTGATAGTTCACCTGGGCTCTGCTTTTCTCCTGGACAAAGCCTTCTGCCTTGTGGAGAAGTCACGATGCCTCCACCCACTTGGGACACAGACCAGCAGTTATCACTAAGTATCATTGGGTTAGTGGATGAAGCAGGACTCATTGCTTTCAAACACAAGGGCACTCTAGCACACATACTGGACAATTACACCAGTTTATCTCACTGTTTTCAGATAGGAGCAAGCTGACACTTTTTGCTTTTCTACCCATAAGCATGTGTCAAGTCAGGGATGAAAAGAAGATAAACAAAAATAAAAACAACAAAACCAAAAGTTATATCAGAAGAATCAGAAGATAGGGCAAGGGTCAAGAGTCTCAGATATTTGCTCAGGAGATTCATCTGAATTGCCAATTTTTGAGCTAAATTTTGTGTATGTGTAAATTCAGTTATCTATGTTGGTAACATTTTAAAGGAAATTTGTCTTTGAAATAGCCTGACTTTACTACTGAGTACCTGATGTGCTCTGGATGAACAAAGGGTTTTGGCAACACCCTAATTCTGCATTTTTAGACCCAAAGGTAGTTGGGTAGGAATTGACATCTGCATAAATGAAAATATGGTGAAATTCTGATAAGTTTTGAATTATTTTTTTTTTCTAAACTGCATTATTTTTTGTGGACTCTGAAAAATTCATGGCTTACGGAAAACTACTCTCAGATAAGGGCTAAATTCTCACTGGTACATCTGTTACAAACTGCTCCTGAAGGCAAGAACTGAGATTCTTGTAAACAGATCTCTTGGGGCAGATTAGAGTGAAATGACACTGAATGACCAGTGTGTGTATATAAATATATATATGTAGGGTTCATTTTCAAATTTGGTTGCAATGGAAAGGAGGCATGGAGCCAATTTGATTTTCATCTGTAGAAATGATCGGTAGCAATATAAAAGCATGAAAAAATGTTTAAGAAAATGTATAAAGAAAAGAAAGAAAAAGAAAGGATAAGAGCAGAAGGACATTACCACTCATGGATCCAGTGATGAGACCTGGCTTGATTTGTTGAGGAAGCCCACGGAACAGAAGTGTTCAACAGGTTAATATATGTTAAGGTTTGGGTGGAACACCAGGGGAGTTTTACAGCGTCTGATGCAACACTGTGGATCTGTTGCAACAGTGTAGATCATGGACATCCCTCTAGTGGAAGGCCCCAGAAATTAGTCTGGGGCACTTTAGAGATGTTTAATGGTATATGACACCTTGTAAGATGTGGCAGTTACCTCTGATGACAGTGTAATTGAGCTAGTTATGCCCCATCAGAAGGAATGAGTACCCCTAGGCCTACTGGAGGGGAGGAGGGAGTTTTAGAATGGAGTCAGTTGTGTAAGGGAGGATATTGGTACGAGAAAAGTCATTACCCTTCATTGTCAGGGTCTTCTTCTCGTCTGCATTCTCCATTATTTGGCTCAAACACCAGCTTGGAGCCTCTGGTGTTGGTTCTGCCTGGGAGTCAGCTCAGGGGACCTAAAAGATTAGCAGCTACCCTCAACAGCTCTGCACCCCTAGTGTCTTAGGAGGTTCAGAGGTTTTGCCTTTACACACAGAAAACTCTCTTTCTCCACTCTGGTTGGGAGTGCAAACCTTGCCTCAGCAAGTGACCAATTGTTTGAGCCATTGGCCATTAAAATTTCAGTCTCTCACAACATCCAAGGTTGGTCCAGGTGAATATAGATCTAAGATTATATACTTTGTGAAAGCGTCTCTGCTAATCTCAGGTTCCATCTAAATATTCCAGATACATTGAAAACTGCTATAATTCCTGGGGTCTACCAGTGGAATTAGGCCCTTTAATTTTCATGAATATACCAGTGTTCTTGAAAAATTTTGTTGGGATTTCACAGAATCACAGAATAAGCTGAGTTGGAAGGGACCCACAAGGATCATTGAGTCCATCTCTTGGCCCTGCACAACACCATCCCCAAGAGTCACACCATGTGCCCAAGAGTATTGTCCAAACACCTCTTAAGCTCTATCAGGCTCAATGCTGTGACCACTTCCCTGGGGAGTCTGTTCCAGTGCTCAATCACCCTCTCTGGCTGCCAAACCTTTTTTTAATATCCAACCTAAACCTCCCCTGACACGACTTTCTGCATGTTTCAAACTACTTTTTGCACATGGTTATCCAGTTTTGTAATATTAACTGAAAAAGAGCCTGAATGAGTTTTCCAAATATATGTGTGACTGTCTGAATTGAAACATTCCATTATAATTAGAGCAAATGGTATTTTTCCCACAAATTCATTCTTTCATCCATTGCATTTATTTAATTTCGTAATGATAAGATTTGGATTTTGTGTACAAAGTTCTGTGGTCTTAATTTTTTGCATCAAAAATGTTGCAAATGAGAAAATTAAATCTTAAGTTTGAAAATGGATTGTTTTCATTACAAGCTGGCATTAGTGCTTAATGAGCTTACATACACATGGCTACTTATCAGACCATAGCTGTAAACATCATATACCACAAAATAATTAGGTGACCTTTCCCCAGACTATCTTCAGTGGCAGAATTTTGACCTTCTTAGATTGTGTTCTCAACTTTTGGCTTGCTATTGATTGAAAAATCAGTGAATGTAATGAAAGCAAGTCTTTGGATGCCATAACTGTTTCACAAGGCAGAGATGGCAGCATTTGAAATGTGTTGAAAGCTCTAATGTAAATTATTTATACTGCTTGCATGATGTAAACCTCTCTGCTTGAAGAGACTAATCAATTCTTCCATTTGATAGGAATTTTAATTAGATGGAACAGCTAGGGGTGCAAATATTGTTCAGCTACCTAATTCATTGGCTATTTAATTGTGGCTAGCCTAATGTTTTCATTGTTCCTACATATATTAGAGCAAGAAGACATTAAGATGATTTAATTGTGGATCTTGCAACAGGAAAACCTTAAGCCTTAAGCAGCATGTTGAAAATATAACATGCATGTTGCAGATATAATTATGTAGTCTTGAAACCGTATGGCATGATGTATGCGCCTATCCATCACTAGTGGTGGAACATACCTTCCAATAGAATAAGCCATAAAATAGGCACTTCAAATTGAAGCAAACATCTGCACAAGTCATACTTAATTGATTTGTCAATTGTCTGATTCTTCTGAGTTTCTTAAACCTTTATACTTAGCAAACATAAGTGTAAATATGTCTTTATTTGTTTTGTTTTAGCTTCTGGAAATAATATTTTCTCTCATAAAAGGACTATAAAGGCCAAGTGTTTAAAATCCTATCTATACAAATATACAGCAAGCTGTGTTAAATACACATCAAGGTACAATTTTCTGCTGAAATAGATCCCAAAACATTTTTTCAAACAGAGCTAGAAATAAGCCATTAAGATAAATTAGGAAAATGTTTCTGTTGTCTTTGAAAAGGTGCATGTTTTGAGGTTAATGCATTTAGGGAAATAAAGTGAAGAGAAATTGTTTGGAAAGTAAGACACATGCTCTTGAATCAAGGTCACATTTGCCTGGTATGAAATATATTTTCATGTCACAGAAGCTGAAGTCCTGTCCTTCCTTACAGCCCAAGAAATTGGGAGTGGTGATTATTCTAACCTAGCTATTATCTCTAGAAATAATGTTTTTGCAGAAGCTAAGTTAATGAGGTAAGGGCTGGTGATCTGCTAATTAAAAATCTAAAAATAGTACTAGTGATAAATGGGGTGTCAAAATATTCTAGCTAAGGAAGAATCTTTAAGTTAGCATTGATCAATGCACAGCTCTGATTTCATGACACTGCATATTCATTTAATGAACCTCCCCTTTTATCTGTTAATTACTACATCGCTCTCTGGATTAAGACTATAGCACATTCTTTAGAGAATCTGTGCATTGTCTAGTTCAAGTTTATTTATGAATATTTATTAGTTTGCTAGCATACCAGAATCTTCTTACTAGCTAACACATTACCTCACACTAATAAGGGCTTTTGTTTGACATGGAAAGCAATTGCTTTACATTGGAAAAGATGTTAAAGCTTAGTGTATGCCTTTCAGAAAAGCAAAGAAAATTGAGAAGCTAAATATACAGACTGAGATTTTAAAACAGGCCCATCTGAATTATATAACCCAGTTGCATCATACTACATTGAAAGTAGCACACAAACCCAGCTTAATTCCTAATGGAAGCATCTGGCCAGTAGTTCTACAGTTAATGGTAAATCGTATTTCCAGTTCATCTGTGAAAGCATAATTTTTTTTCCAAATTCAGTGCAGTGAATTGTGAATTTGGATATCTCAAGGTTATTTCCAACAGAACAGAATTTTACTAGAGTGTGTTATGGCCTCTAATTAAACCTGAACACACCATTTGACTTGCAAAAGTAAAAGTGTGACGAAAGATAATTTGTTGCAAACCAAGACTAGTCAGAAAACCAAACACAGAATAATTGGTAAGAATAGAGATATTTGGCATGGGGTGTTAATAAAAAATCAGTACAAAACTATCAGTCTCTGGAAAGCTTTACTAATAGAAACACCGAAATTTATGCCATCAGCAGCAAGGATCCCATAAACAAACTCATCCATTGTCATTCCACACAAGACGTCCCTACAAAAGTTAACAATGTCACACCTATTGATTTTGGCCCTATTTAAATTATCAATTGTCAGAGCTCAAGAGATCTGTAAAAATATTGCTCCAGAATACAAAAAAAAGATGTAGTTC
Source organism: Cyanistes caeruleus (assembly GCF_971803275.1). Classification (NCBI taxonomy): domain Eukaryota; kingdom Metazoa; phylum Chordata; class Aves; order Passeriformes; family Paridae; genus Cyanistes; species Cyanistes caeruleus. The sequence continues at coordinate 44,366,105 of NC_141701.1, forward strand.
TTAAAAGTAAGCATGGTCAGACCCTTTTGCAGAAGGACAAGTTTTCTTAATGCCTTTGTGAGACACAGTCAGGAGTAGCTACAATGCAGTCATGGGTTCACAGTTTAAATATGTTATAGATTTTAAAGTGTTAGAATTCTTATTCCCTGATTATTTCAAATAGGAATGGGATTAAAGTCCTTATAATACTTGGGTATTGTCCCAGTTCTGGGTCCCTCACTTCATGAAATATGTTTGAAGTGCTGGACTGTGTCCAGAGAAGGATGAAACTGGTGAAGGACGTAGACGCCAAGTCTTCTAAAGAGGGGTTGTTTAACCTGGAGAGAAGGGAGCTTAGGAGACCATATTGCTCCCTAAAACTGCCTGAAAGCAGGGTATAGAAAAGTGGGTGTTGGCCTCTTCTGGTAAGAAACTTTTTACAGGACAAGAAGACATGGCCTCCAGCTATGGCAGGGAAGGTTCATCAGGACACCAGGAATAATTTTTTCTCTGAAGGGGTGGTTCAGCATTGGAATGGACTTCCCAGGGAAGTGGTGGAGTCACCATCCCTGGAGGTGTTTAAGAAGTGACTGGACCTGTCACTTAGTGCTATGGTTTAGTTTACAAGGTGGTTGGTCAAAGATTGGACTTGATCATGGAGCTATTTTCCAATATAAATGTATCTGTGATTCTATGAGTGTTCATTTCTTATGAGAGGAAAACCTTGGATGTGTACTGAGGATAAGGAGGAACTGGTTCATGTCAAGCACTCCTACATCAGTCTTTGAGCATTCCAGTGTCCTTGCATCAACTGCTCCAGATATAACCACAAATCTTTAGACATAACAGACATATAGACAACTCAACAGAATCACTGTTGCACCAATCCCAGTAATTTGCACTTGGCTAAGATTTCTTTTACGTTGTGCTAAAGCATACTAATTAATACATAATGCAGTAGTGGAAAGAAGCCAGATAGCAATGAAGATTATGTAGAATACATAGAGACAGTACAGCACTGAAATGCTGTGAAGGAAAAAGCCATAGCGTGGTCTGGATGTATCAGTATGGAGGGAGAAATTATTAGAAAAGTTACAAGAATTGGTCCCTGTGAATGAAATCATTTATTTATAGGCAAAAATTCTAAATATAGAAGTATAGGGAAACAGCTACAACTTCCCTGTTAACAGATTTGCACAGAACACTTATAATCTGAATAAGCAGTTATTTAATATATTATTCTTAAAGCTTGTCAGGGTTCTGCTAACAACCGTGTAATTTTCCACTCTGAATTATCTTGGCTGCAGTATGCTTGTCTTTCTAATTGTATCTTTTCTTTGATTTGACCTAAGAGTGAGATGATTTACCACCTATACTCTTAACTTAAACTGTGCCAGCCTAATTGGCTCCGTATTTAATCAAGCATTCACAATGTCAGTGTTTCATTTTCACCTTTGATCATTTTATGTGAAATGACATTGATCACTAGTCAAGTGATGAGTTGACATTATGTGGCTTTGTCTGTGCTGTTACAGATATTATCTGACTTTTGTTTTATTTATTGGTGGTTACTCCAGTATGTAACCATTGTCATGAGAGATTTGGATTCATAACTTATGTATTTTTACTGGTGTTCTGGGACCATAAAGAAATGCAGGCTCTCTCTTTTATATTCACATCCAACCTTAATGTGTCTGCCATCTGTCAAAGGTGTAGGTATGCTGCTTGCATGCTTTGTGGGTTATTCATACCTCAGACATTTCCCTTCTGAGCTTTGAATTACCCCCTCAGCACATTATACTTCTCTCCATTGACTGTACAGGAACACAGATTTTTAACTATCATCTACAAACATGTACCAAAATTGTTTTCTAGAGAAGACTGTGCAAATGACCACATATTCTATGTATTTCACAGGCTGGTTGGACAAAAAAATTATGTCTATTTTCTTTTGCTACAGTACAGTGACATTCTTTCAATAATCATAAAAATTGCATTATGAAAAAAACCCTGAAATTTGTACAGCAACTTTGATTACGCTCCTGGGACCTTTGATTTTTATTAAGACTCTAGGCAATTTTTGGTGGCATATGCCTGAATGAAATTCCTTTCCTGTTATATCTACCCTCTGAAATCTATATATACACATATAGACACATAAAATACAAAAAACCCGAATATGCTATCTATAGTATATAACTACTATTATCCAACTGTCTGATATGAGTTATTTTTAGGAGGGGTATTAATCCTGGAATCCAGTAGTTGATCTCAAGGAATTAGTGAGACTGGGATTTTACTAGTGAGATTAAGATTTTACCTTTGTTTGGAAGACAGCTTTTCCAGCCTCTGGACATTAAAACAGAGATGATGTCCTACAAGCACTTGCATGTTAGTAACGAGAACACATTGATTTTTTATAAGGGAGACAGAGATTAATTTTTTAATTAAGAGACAGAAATTAAGAGCAAAATTAATAAAAAGAATACAGCTGGATAAATCCCACATTAGAATGTGTAACTGTCACCCAAATAAAACACTGAAAGTTAATTTGTGGCCTGCGCAAGAGAAAGTAAACAAACAAAGGAATAATGAGGATGATGCTACTTTTTTTCTTAATGGTAAGACAAATACTTAAAATGAGAATATTTGAACTCTCAATCCTTGACACCAATCAAACAGAAAAAGCTGGTAAAATTCTCATGAAGATTTTCCATCATATATCTATTTAAACTAAGATAAGCCTTCTCATATCAGTTTTTAACAACTGGACCAGAAGAAAAATTTCTTTCTCTCTGGGACAATTAATATTTAATTGGGACACACAACAGAAAATCAGCTCAAGGAAAAACGAAGGATTTAGACACAGGTGATCCACAGCAATTGTCCAGGTGAAGTGCTTTATCCAAGTAAGTGCAAGGTAATTTTAGTTTAGCCCTCTTTTCAGTACACTCTGAACTACCACTGATTTCCCTGTGTTTGCTACATAGGTAGAGCATGCATACATACACGTATATACACACCAGGGATAGGTTCAGGTGCCCCAGGTGCAAAGTTCTGTTTTACCTAGTACTGCATCTTTGTGTGCTTTCCTCCCTTATGTTATTTGAGTACTCAGCCCTGATACTCAAACACAGTGTTGAGAGAGAACTCTTGTTCAGTCATGCTTCAGCAGCTTTGGTGATCCCAAATGTGCAAAGCTGTATTCAGATTTGATTCTGTATTCCTTCAGTTTCAGAAGCTGCAAACTGTAAAAGAATGGTATATCGAATGGAAATTACTTTTGGAATACTAAGTTCAGAATGCTGCACATACTAAAATAACACCCCAAACCACAAATTTTCAGATTTTAAGTTAACAGCTATAGAGTAAAAACAAAAAGTTCAGCAGATACCTTGAATTCCATTATCTCAATCCATTTGTTAAAAAGATAATAATTTAATTAAATTCTTAACACAAGGTAATATATTTTAAATATCACAACATATCAATGGTTACTATAAATACTTTGCAATACAGTAGAAACTGTGGTTTCATTAATGGATACATTAATTTTGCAAAACTCTAGAAACTTCAACAAAATACTTAAAAAAACAAACAATAAACCTAGTTTTTTGCTTTGCACCATTTATTTATATATTTTATTCCAAATATAAACCTATCTTCTTTATTTTCCATACTTTTTCAGTTGTAATAAAAAATATAGCAAGAGATTCTTAAAAGGAAATGTTCTTAACTGCTTGCTATGTTATGAGAAAAATTGAGTGATTCATGATTTTCTGCTAAGTCAACTCCACGGGGAAAAAATATGTGAAAGGTGCATAATCTTGGCCTTCTGGAATATTTATTCATATTAATGCAGTGCATGATTAGAAATGCCTTTGTGCATGTCTATTTCAAACCAGTCATAACAAAAAGGAAGGAAGAAGGTAATTATAAATAATTTAATAAAGCTCTGTCAATCGAAATAGGAAATTTTGTATGCATGTAAAGGTGTTTAACTTTGCCAGGAGGGCTTCCCATAAACACAAAAGAACTGTGTAAACAAATATTCTGCATATGCTTGTGAATAATTAAATCAATTTTAAACAAGAAACCACTGTTCTAATGTATCTACCCACAGTGACCATTTACAATAACTATGAAAGCTGTAGTTTGATGTTCACTGACCGTGTGTGTACATCGGGATTAGGGTTTGTATCATTCTCCAAAGCCACATATCTGATATTGTCAGATAAAGACAATTTGAAGAATAAAAAGGTGATAGGGATTCTTAATGAGTACTTTTCAGGTGATTATAAGCCTCTACTCATTGTATTGGAGGGTAGTGCTAATAAGAAAGGTCACTGCCAATATCCAAGGGTGATAACCAGGGGCAGTATTTATTAGTACAGATGTGCCCATATCTTCTGAATACACTAGTACTGAGGCACTTATCTAACACCTTACAATTTTTACAAAGAGTTTGAAGATAATAGCCAAGAAAAATTATTATGTTGATGCTTTTTGTGCCAGAAGGAAGCCTGACACAATTATCTACAGGGTATAAATTGTATCAAGTATCTCCAAAAAATGCTACTGGAAAGACCCACTGGTTAGGGTCATTCCCAATAGTAATTCAAGAACAATCCATTTGTAGGAGAAAATAGAAAACATGGCAGGCTCAGTGACATCCACCATATTAAATACTGCTTTTATGCTTCTGCTTAAGGGATCAACTATGAAAGGGAAGACTGAAAGATGGAAAGTATCTGTTCTCTTTAGAGCAGATGCATCAGCAGAATCAAAAAGAATGAAGCTGAGAGATTTCCTGTAGCAGGCTGCATAGAACAGCTTGCCTGAGCATAGCGGTAGCACAAAATATTCATAAAATGTAAAACTTGGTTTAGTTGCTTAAAACACATAACTTCTACTACAAAGGACAATTAACATTACTCACTTTCATTCCAGTTCTCTATAAAACTACATTACCAAGCTTCACTTTCAGAGAAAATAAGATGGGAATGGTATACTGTACTGCTGGCAAATAGACATCCAAATGTCTAATCCTAATGCAGCAGAAATAATTGTACAAGAAATTCAAGGAAACTTACAGGAAATATGGGGCAAGACTATTTACAAGAGCAGGTAGTGACAGGACAAGGAAGAATGGGTTCAAATTGAAAGATAATAGGTTTGGATAAGATAGTAGGAGAAAAAAGTCTTCACTGTGAGTGTGTTCAGGGAAGTGGTGGATGTGCCATTCCTGGAGGTGTTCAAGGCCAGGCTGGATTGTGCTCTCAGCAACCTAGTCTAGTGTAAGGTGTCTCTGACCATTGAAACAAGATGATCTTTGGGATTCTCTTCCAAACCAAACCCTTCTATGATTCTATTAAATAAATTAAATAAATTGTATTCTGTCAGGAGCTTTCTTTCATCATTATTATTTTAGTCTACTAAAAAATTGTGTACTTTATCTGTGAGCATATGCTTCCATTGTGCCTTGTCTTAATATGGATTAGAGTTTTACAGAAACACAACAGGAATTTTGTTCCCCATAATTATTAAGGTTTTGCAGTCAATGGTGTTCATGAAAGATCAATAGTGATTCATGGATGGAATTTTATGAAGTGAATAAACTAAGAAATTCTCTAAGAATTGTAATAATTTCTCATACTGGTTCTTAGCCACTGTGCAAAACAATTTTTCTTGAGTAACCAAACTATATTGCTCTTAAGTGAACTAACTAGTTCAGGAAGTATAAACTGATCAGATTTCCTAATGAAATTCATTAGAGATTCACTAGGACGGACACAGAAAAGCAACATAAATGTCTTACAACTTTTATTTGCTCCTACAACAAGTTTTCTATTGTGTTTATCTGTATTTTAGGATAACTTTGCTGTGTCAATTTAACATTATTCTTCCAAAGTATTAAGATGGACACTTATTTAATATCTGTTTTCCTAAATTTTTAACACACACTGAAAGGAAATCAGGCAGATAAGAATATAGTGACTAACATTCCAAACTACTGTGTAGTGAAGGAAATGCCATTTAGTTTTGATAAAGAATGGCTTGTATCCCCAACATCTGGATATTTTATCTTTTGAACTCAATTTCAACAGTAATATTTGTTGTGTTAGAAACCCTATTTTTAATTTATCGTGGCAGATTTGAAAAATCTCTTCACGTTTATATAGTTGGGAGTGAGATCTAAGGTGTCTGTAAACTTCACAAAACTACATGAAATGTTCAGATAAGCCTGTGAAAGCTAGGCACATCTAGAAACAGGGCACAGCCAGGTCAGTGGAAGAGATGAACACTAGAAATCCTCTTGTGGAAGTTGATGATAGAATATGTCAGGCAAAAGGAAGAAGATCTACATAAATATTTCATCCTGCCTGGAGAGAGGTACTTCTTGATTTATTTCACTGAGAAAGAGAGGACAAGAGAGAATGGAAAGCAGATGGAAGGATTTTGTAGAGAACTGTAAAAAATAAGCTTTCCTGACTAGTCTTTTGATAAGTCTCACTGCCCTAGAGTTGTTCCTTGTTATACTTCTACTATTTGCCGTTTCAGACCCTTTGGCATTACTTACCTCATGCAGGGGAGTATCTAACATTCAGTCAAATCTCCCTCAAGTCTGCCCTTTACCAGGCCTTGTGCCTTTCATCCTGAATAGAGTCCTACACCACTGAAAAGCACATTGCCTTGGATGTGGGCTTTCTCTCTGTTCCACTCACTTAAAATAAAAGGTTAGTTCTATCCCACTCAGAGTTGTTCCTCCACAGTTCATCTTTCCCCTTAAGAATCCACACCTGGAGCTAATCACAGTTCCTATATTTTGGTTCCTCTCATTCTCCCCAGTGACAGATCCTTTTTCAGCCTCTCCTGATCTCTGTGAGGCTGTTTTTCTCCATATCCTCTCTTAAGATGGTACTGAAAACACCACCACCCTAACCATCGTCATAATCTGCTTTAGATTCTTCTTTTTAATCTCATTTCTTCATCATGAACATGGCCACTTCACATGTCACCAACAAGGGCACATTTAAGCTACTTTTTCAGGCCTTTTTTCAGAGTTAACCTTGTCACAGAGCAACAGATGCTAATGGTGGGCTGCTATCCCATAGCAGCCAACAGATGTCATTAATGTCATTAACTTTTGGAAGGACTGTGTCTGGCAACATGAAAGAAAATAAAGGGTGCAAGAGCATTAAGAGCTTATTAAGCTAACTGTATTTCAGAATATTGTGCATGGGATGGAAACCATGCCTACAAAGGATGCAACCATCAAGACAGGCTTGAGTAAAAGTCAAGCTTTTAATGCCTTGGCATGTGTTATCAACTTTGAATGGAAAACAAAATAATTGTGTTCTAAAATAGCTCAGAATTGTAATGTTTTTTTATTGGTACTGGGAAAAAAAAAGGAGTCACTTCTGTTTTCGTCTAGGACACTGCAACTGCACACTGTCTTTACTCAAACTTACTGTAATTATGGAGCTAACCTTTATGCTGCCTCAATTGTGTGCCCCCAGCAGGCTGAGGAATGTGGTATTGTGTTATGAGTGTCACAGTAGAGATAAGTGTCCCTTCATGGTTACACCCGCTCTTGTTAGTCTTGTCACTGAAACAGAGATGGAGTTGAGTTCAGTGGCCAAATTACATCAATAGGTTTACTTTGTAATGTTCTGCATATATTCATAGTTAATTCAAATTGAATCCACAATGCATTCTAAATACTTCATAACATTGGTTTGACCCCTAATTAGGTGATGCATGTCCACAAGTAAATGTGAAATACAGCGTGTTTTCAGTGTTTCATTATATTCTCTTTTCTTCAGTGAGTCTCTCCACTACCTGCTCAACAGACAGCTGAGTCTCTTATCAGAAGTAGCAGATGGCAGAGCCAGTCTGTTTGAAATTTCCAACATGCACTTGTAGAACATTTCTGCAAATTTTGTTAAAGTGCATTATATTACAGCACAATTGGGCATATAAGCAGGGGGATAGCACAACTTCTGTTCAGAAGTATATTTTTAAACCTTGTCAGAGTTCTGCAATGCAAAGGCTGTATTTTTTTAGCTCAAAGAAAGCAGACTGAATCTTAACTGACATTGTCTTCAGTCCCTCCCATTTCAATGTCAACAAGGAGCTTCAGAGGATGAACTGAGGAATTGTCTTTGCAGTCTGTGAACTGGGTGAAAACATACCCATGGATTTTACTGAGAACTAAATGGTGCTTAAATGAATAAGACTATTATATAACCCTGAATACTGCAGAATTTCATACTACTCATGGCCAACAAATGGACCAAGTGGTTAATCTCTATAGTTAATAGAAATGTGCAAGTATTCCTTGGTGATTTGTGTATGTACATACATACATACACACATGTATGTGTATGTGTTTAATATTTACATTAAAGCTGTCATTTTTTCTATGTTTTGGACAGTCATGCAATTATTCTCTAGATGCTTCATTTCATAGAAAAAGAGAGTGAGAAAAGAAGGAGACTTGAGGAGAGGTTTGGAGAGGTTCGGAGAGGAGACTCGAGGAGACTCGAGGAGAGGAGACTCGAGGAGACTCGAGGAGAGGAGAGGAGACTCGAGGAGAGGAGACTCGAGGAGAGGAGACTCGAGGAGAGGAGAGGAGACTCGAGGAGAGGAGAGGAGAGGAGAGGAGAGGAGAGGAGAGGAGAGGAGAGGAGACTCGAGGAGACTCGAGGAGAGGAGAGGAGACTCGAGGAGAGGAGAGGAGAGGAGAGGAGAGGAGAGGAGAGGAGAGGAGAGGAGAGGAGAGGAGAGGAGAGGAGAGGAGAGGAGAGGAGAGGAGAGGAGAGGAGAGGAGAGGAGAGGAGAGGAGAGGAGAGGAGGAATTGGCAGAATTCTTTCATTTAGTTGACCAGAGTCAATATCAGATATATGGCACACCTTGTTATTCTGCGTGCTCAAAGTTCCAAGAAATCATGAGGACCATATGATTTTCCTCCACATCCTTTTTACCTCCTGGAGTTGACAGACACAAAATCTAAGCATGCCTTACAGATGAGACATAGACTCTCAACAAACTATTCTTCTAGTAAAGACTGTTTTGGTTTAGGACAAGTTTGGGAAGAAACTTCCAAAGGGGTCCCCCTAGAAAGCAGATTCAAATAGCGCCTCCCCCCATCTGATTCAGGAAAAGATTTCCTCTGAGAAAAGTGGAAAAAAACCCCCTGTTTATTTAACAAGAAAAGTATTCACAAGCATAAAAATTAATAATATTAAAGAATAAAACCTCTCTCTGTTCTGAAGAGATGGCAAATTCAGAAAGTCCTTGTCATGGGTATAGCTCGTTTCACTCAGTCTCTTATCAGTCCCTCCGGCGCTGGAAAATGTCACATCCTGGGCCCTGGTGTGAGCTCTGACTGGGCTTTCAGTCCAGAGCAGGGACAATCAGTTCCAAGAAAAAGAAAAGCCACGGTCCGAGGAACTGCTCTGCCTCAGCCAGCTAAAAACCAGCTAAAAAACAAAGGAGAGCTCTCTCCTGCTATCTCTGCTGCAGACAGCACAGTCCATGAGAAGGATGTGGGGAGTGAGTGCAGTTCCTGAAGACAAACTGCGCCTTTCTTTCCACACTTCGCTTTCAGAGCCAGAACTTAACATCCACAGTAAACAGAACAGACAATTGGGGATACAAACATCATAAAGTCACCCCAGGACAGACTGCCAAACATTTTACAATGTTTCCTATTTCTTACTGAACTTCAACATCTCTCCATATTGCAAGGGAGAACTTTCAAATAAGTTCGAAAGGAGTTGTTCCAGATGCTATTCATAGCTTCAAGGCAAATCATAAACCCTTTTTTTTTTTTTTTAATAATTATAAGGACCTACCGCGTGCACACACACATGAAAATGTGCACACATACATACACACACACACACATACACGGAGTGACAAAAATAAAAGTAAAAACCTCTCCACGGAAGCTGTACATTTATGCATTGTAAAATCCAGAAATCTTTCAGAATAAAATTGAAGTTGATGCCCATAAATGTTCTGCTTTATTGCTTTTATATTATTTCCATGTTCTATCATACCAATGAGATGGGTATAAGTAAGCTTTATTTTAATATCTATTTATAAATGATTTGGAGTCATGCTCTGAGGTCACATGCATTTTAAATCTAAAATTATTAAGATGAGGCCACCACACTTGGCCTGAATCAGTATTCTAGACCCAGCTTCCCAAAACTTGGTGGTATTTGTGTTAGTGCACCTGTGAAGTCTTAGTCTTAAGCTGAAGATTCAAATCTGAGAAAAAAACCCAAAAACCCAATATTTAGAATTTTGGAACATTCACTATAATTGGAAAAATTCTTTTAAGAATTTAAACTTTTAAACCAATGCACTATTAAGATTTAAAATGCATTGGGCAAACTGTACAGTGAGACAGCTTAACTGCTCATGACCTGACAGAGCCAGAAGTTCTACATACAAAAGAAGCAAATAGACGATGACAAGAGAAACTCAAGGACAGGGGAGTAGAAATTATTTTTTCCCTACTTATTGGTAAAGTTTATTATCTGCATTTGTTCCCCACTTTCTGTATCCATGAAGATATTGTCTAGATTCTGCCCTCTCAAGTATGGAAACAGTGTGGAATATTTTGGTGTGCTTCTCTCTCAGCTGGAGAAAAACTGAATGCATATTTCCAAACTATTATTGCCATTCTTGTTGGGACAAATGCCACTTCTTTTGTGAACTGAAAAATCAATTGTACAGCTCTCAAGACAGGAGTGATATGAACCTGGAAGTTAGATAATGTGGGTAGGAGGGGTGAATTATAAGAAGAAGATACTGAGAAGTATTGCCTCAGTATTTATATTTTTATATTCATCTAACAGGACATAACAGTAAAGAAAAATATGGAACACAAATGCTTGTTTCCTTAGCTTCTACTCATTATGGTTGCAGCTCTGTTATCTTAATATAATTAAGATTATTAGAATTATAATTATTATAATTATTATATTTATTACATTTATTATAATTATAAATATTATAATTATTATAATTAATAATATAATTTTGTTAAGAATTAGTATATATTAATTTTGAAAAAAAACCCTCAACAGTTAAATCTAAAATAAATGATTAACAATCAGCTATATACATTACTAGAACACCTGAAGACTTGACCATTTAATTTCATGAATTTGATTTAAAATGGATTGTTGGTTAATGAGTTTATTAGATGATCAGATTTTCTTTTCAGTAATAAGTATGTACAGTGTGTCTCACATCAGAGACACAGGTCTGTGCAGTACACATTAGGAAGAAGAATTTAGCAGTGGATGTGTCCAAGTGAAACTCAGTCAAATGCATCCCATGACTGGGGTGTGACTATCAATGGCTACAGGCTGTTCAGATGAGACAGGGAAGGAATGAGGGACAGAGATGTTGTCCTGTACCACAAGAGGTGGATTGAGTGTGAAGAGCTGCATCTGAAAAACAGCTCTGAGCAGGCTGAAAGCCTGTGGGTATGAATTAGAGACTGAGGCCACAAAGGGAAACTCATGGTGTGTGTCTGCTACAGGCCCTGATCAAGGGGAACCTATTGACTCACAGCATCTTGTCTGGCTGGGAGACTCAACCACCCCTTAGAATCTGCTGGGAAAGAGACAGAGCAAGCTGTAGGCAACCCAAGAAACTTCTGGAATGCAGGGAGGACAACTTCCTAAGTGATGTAATAGTCAATACTACCAGTGGGGATGCAATATTGGATCTGATGGCTACCAATGCAGACAAGCTAATTGAGGTCACCAGGACTGGAGTCAGCCTGTCCTGCAGTGATCACCTTTTTTGCAGTTTTTTTTGGAGTTTGCAGTCCTGAGGAATGTGGGGCAGGTAAGGAATAAAGTCAGGCTCCTAGACTTTAGGAAAGAAAACTTCTGCCTCTTGAGAGAGATAGAGAGA